>NC_045954.1:9269108-9590877 GCF_004382195.2 Drosophila sechellia
CGATGCCATTAATAACAATCAGCAATCGGTTACAGGAGCCAAATCATGCCAAACAACGACCAGATTAGTGCCAATAATAATAATAATGGGAATAATAGCTCAACTGTCATTTAAAGATTTATTTAACCACCCAACAATAGAAATAAAAATAAAAAAAACATCAAAAGACTTACAAATAACGGGTGTGGGTGGGATAGTTTTATTCCATTTTCCGTTCGGTCTTATTTTCCAAAAACTGAAGCGGAAATTTACGCACCAACTAGCATAATTAATGTTCAAATGGAATGGCAAAATGACAAAAAGATATTCAGGGGCGGCGAAGTGATTACAGTGAAAAAAATTAATTTCAATTAGCCCGCATTAAGAAAGCATACAAATTATAGGATATATTAAAGTGAATAATATAATAATAATATTACTTTGAAATTCGAAAATAATATTCTGAATAAAGTGAGTTTCATCAGTAGTTTTTTAACTCAACATTTTCTGCAAGTGCAGCCCTATTTTGGCGCTAGACAAAGGTCAATTTCGACCTCTCCAATTTTCTTTTTTTTTTAAAGGAAGTTGCATTGGCCTCCAGAGTCGACGACGATACTAATGGAAAATTGAGGGAGCGACAGAGGGACGACGAACTGCATCCGGAAAATTTAGTGAGCGGAAAATGGGAAAAAAATCTGCGCTCAAAGTGAAAGCCATTGCCATATAGCCCCGGCCAAAGCCAAAGCCAAAACCAAAGCCAAAGCTGAAGCCAATAGATAGGCACACAGAAAACCCAACTGCAGTCGAGAGTGATGGAATGAAATGGACTTGACTTGGAGTCAAGATGACTTGACTTGACAGCCGGCGCCCATCTGAAGTGTCGAATGTTGTTGTACATTTTCCTGATTTTCACCAGATTTTTCCGAGCCCCAACACCCCCCCTGCCCCACACACGCTTGTTGTTTTTGGGATTTGTAGAGGTGCGACACAGGCGACACAGGCGACACACCCTAAAAAATCCCAATGAAGATAGACAGTAGCCAAGGCGGAAATATGCTACAGTGGAGCCTGCAAAAAAAATCGAGGAAAAAGGTGGAACAAAAAAATAGAGGCAATGGAAAACCCAAGCCAAAATGGGGAGGAGCAGTTACAGTTCCAGCCAGCTGCGCCCAATTTCAATTTCAACTTCTCCGCCGCTTCCCACTCGCTGGCAAAATAACAATTTTCAATAATAAAAATGTTGCAGAAAAGCAAAAAAAAAAAAAAAAGATGGCTAGCAAAAGGGGAGCCAACTGATTGAATCGGGGGAATTTTCAAGGAGCAGAGATGACGATCTATTGCTCAGCTGACCATGGATGGCATCTAAAGTCAAACCAAACTCTAAACAAAAAACAGAAAAGCTGAAGCAAAGAACTCAACTGAAGATGTGAGTTTATATCTGATAGATGTCACTTGGAATCGGGGGAAAAGGTTTTTCGCTGCCAAGCAGAATAGTGGGGCAAAATTATTGAAAGTAATAAAAATTAAATGCAATTTAGAAGCTAATTGCATTATAACACCTCACTTAAATGCACTATGTATCTATTTATATGTCTTAATAAGATAAACATTTCTAAGCCCATTAATAATTTTAAAGATTTCCAACTATAATTGAATTTATAGTTACAGTGCCATTAAATTTAATGCTCCGATAATAATTATTGAATTACATCTGATAGCTCAGCATAAATAAATCAAATAACGAATAATATTTGTATCGCCATATCTATACCAGAAACATGTGTTCCCTTTCCTATTTCTAAATAAAACATGAGATGTTATTGAGGGAAATTTCGAGTATGTTGTTCTGATACCACTTAATAAATTGTCGCCCATAAATCACAATTGAAAGAACCACTTTAGCGAAAGTATCTCACTTGATAAATCTCTAATAATTCAAATAAAATGTTTCACTCTGCAGACAAAATCTCGAATTTCCCCAATAAGCCACACATGTTCTGAAATAATTTTAAGAGTTTTAAAAAAATGGGATTTGAAACCACTGTTGGAGAGTCTCCGAATCGTTTCGATTCGACAAACAAACTTGTCGAGAGGTATTATTTTTTTATTTTTGGCTTTTTCGCCATTTGTTTGCTCGATTTTGTGTGGCAACATTGAACTTGAATGGCTGTTGTTTGGCCCCATATCGAATATATAGACAACGCACATATATATAGCCAGAAATCTGGATTTTATGCTCTTACAACCAAATCCAATCAAAATTTTTGTTGGCCAACACAACAAATGCACAATGGTCGGCGCGGGGGAGGCGGGGAAAAAAGCGCAAACCCGGTATAAGGAAAATCAAATCAAATCCATTAGAATGCCATGCCAAAAACGATTTGATAAAAATGCGTGCGAATGCAATTAGATTGTTGCACTTTTACGTTGCCAATCGTTATTCCTGCCAAACTAATGCGATTTGATGGTCGCACATTGTCGAGGGCAACTGCCACGCCCACAAATAAATATGGGAGGGCCAACCAAACGCCTAATGTTTTTATGTGAAATCCGCCAGCAATTAATCACGTCATGGCGCTTCTCGGCAAAAAAAAAATGAGAGAAGTAAAAAAAGACAGTGGAAACAATTTGCCCTCCACATGTTTCATTGAAATATATATCCAGATGTTCAACCTCAGACTCAGCAAATGTGTGTAAATTATTTCCGCCGATATCGGAATACTCTGCACGCAGTTCGGTTATTCAATACCTTTGATTACACTTATGCGGAAATAAAATACGACTGGGTATCAGTTTCTTGAGTTAGTCATAAATATCTTAGATCGGATGGTATCGCATTTCAGTGCAAGATTTCTGCAGAGCGTGCTAAAAATAATTTTCGTTCTTGGGGAGCCAGCAATAAATATAAAAAAAAAAATAAACATTATCGATTATCGAATTTTATTTATAGTTTGGCTTAAAGTTTATAAAAGGCTGCATATTCACTGGTTAGTGGAAATAGCCTTACTTCAATGGCAGTGCAATTCATTGGCAAAGAGCAAACATGAAATGGAGGCAATAAAAGCAATTTATTAAATCGTCACATTATCGCAGAGCATTTTTGTTTGTTTACGATTGCATTCGTATTTCTTGCTCTTTTTTTTACATTTTAGTTAGTTTTTTTCTTGCGTTTCTACCTGTCTGTGTCGGATTTGCATATTTACTTACTCTTTCATCTCAATGCATTTACCATGTACGATATGTATCGATATAATAAATATAAAGGAGAGGACCATCCAATAAAAATCATTCGCAAATGACCAAAAACAGAAAAAACATGAACATATTGGTGTTAATTTTATAATTTCCAGTCACGTTCGCTTATTTGCTTTGTCTTTTGCACATTTTGCGACTTCCAATGGCCCCAAAAAGAGGAGTAAAGACGCGAGGAAGGGATGGGGGATGGGAGCGGCTCGTTTCCGATGGGAATTGATATAATTAGCCGCCGAGCTTAACCTATTTTGGCGGACTCTTAAAAAAACACAGCTGGTATTCATATCAAAATCACGCGAGTCTTATAAGAAATTATACACCACCAATTTTGGGCAAAATTTAAGTAGCAAGAAATCTTATCGAAGCTGTGCCTTTATCTAAAACGCCTCTATTGAGAGCCCTAAATTTTGGTTTATATCTTCATTGGATCAATTTAATGGGACATAACAAAATGCACTTTAATTGGTTTAAGTATTTTACCCCTATATCATGAGTGTCACAACTTCAAAAAGCGTTCAACTTGAAAGACGTGCCCGCTATGAGCATTGAACTTTCCGATTTGAGTGCATGTCCCTAACAAATTTCAAATTACATTACCAGGGGGGCTTGTAATCACCCTTTAACCCATCTATTGCCACCACTTTTGCAGGGTTACTTTGGGGCTCACACATGCAAACATAAAGATTTTCTGCGAAATGTAAAATGAGAAGCCATAGAAAATGATTGCAGGCCAACTGCATCGATAATTATTTTAATAGATCACCCTCAAACGCTTACTGTTTGTGTTTTTATTTTGGTTTTCCAACCTGTTGCCCAGTTAGCCGGTCTTTTTTCCTGTTTTTTATGTTTTTTTTTTTTTTTTGTGATTTGCCCCTCGCGGGCTAATGTGAGGTTTCGGTTTACATACGCTGGCGCACTTCGTAATTTTCAACTATTTTCCATTTCCATTATTTTCCCTGGCCAAACACACACACACAGGCGCAGAGCTTAGAAAATCTGTGTAACCGCACAACAACCAAATAACAGAAAAAAAACACAGGAAAAAATACACAAAGAGAAAAACCAACACAGTGCGAAGGAGACGGCGACGGAGAAGGCGAATGCGAAGACGACAAAAGGGTCATTCACATTGCGGTGTGCGTGGCCCCCCATTTCAGGCTGGGCCAAAAAGAGGGGGTGGGGTTTTGGCCGGTTTGTGGGTAGTACCTAGTAGTGGGTGAGGAGGGGCTTAGCGGGGGGCTTAAGAGGGGGCACAATGTACCACAGTAGCGGATATATCGGGCTGGCTTCAAAGCAACAGGCGAGACAAACAG
Organism: Drosophila sechellia; assembly: GCF_004382195.2. Lineage (NCBI taxonomy): Eukaryota > Metazoa > Arthropoda > Insecta > Diptera > Drosophilidae > Drosophila > Drosophila sechellia. Next base: position 9,273,653 of record NC_045954.1, read on the forward strand.
CAACAATGCGGCCGAGTCAAGTATCTGTATCTGTATCTGTGTCCACGTTTGTTTTCAACGATATCTTTTGAATACGTTAGCGACTCTGGCGGAAAAAATACAGAGACAACCCGAAAGCAAACGGTGCTGAAAAATAGGTAACAACAAAATACAAGCGACTATTTCTTCTTGGCTTTTCTTTTTTTCAAGCCAAACATGTGCAAAAAGATGTGATGTTCGATGGCCGCTAGAAATAGCGAATTGTGTAATGAAAGCTCGTCAAGCAAATCACTTCAGATGCAGATACGCTTAAATGGCCCTACAAAACAGAAGATACTTCGCGAGATTACCATGTGGAATGTCTTCTTGTTTATCTTTATAAATTTATTTAAGTTGCACTTTTCGATAGTTTAGTCGCAGAATAATCTTATATATGATGCAGGGTGTTTGCTGACTTTATCACATGTATCTACACATAAGCCTAGTTTTACTTAATAGCCACACAATAACCAAAGTAATTTAATCCCCAGCTTCGTGTCTGCTTTATTTCTATTCCTTCCTATGCCACTCGCATATTTGCCTTGTGTTTTTTTTTTTTTTTTTTTGGGGAATTCGTAATTGTGCCCAGCGTATCTAAGTATCTAAGTATATGGGTATCTGCCGCCTGGCACTCATGTATCCGTGCGGTCGACGCTTTCTTTTTTCGGACAGTTTAATGAACACAGGAAACGGAAATCGTTTTGTAAGTTTCTGTGTGTCGGTGTCAGCCAAATGCGTTAGACAGAGATAGAAACTGCTAGAGGGAAAGAGTACGCGCAATATGAACAGTGGTCAAATGCAAACATTTTTCATAATTTACGTCTCAAAAATTTCGAACATATCTCTTTTATGCGAAAAGTTTTGTCAGGAATGGCAGCAAAAAAAAAAAAATTCAGCGTGCCAGAGCTTATCTTCCGTTTGATTTTCCACATGCTGCGTTTTAGTTGTTCATTAATTAATTGCATTTGATTTGGCCACCCCAAAAGTATATAAAAAAAGTTTCAAACTATTTGAAACATTAAAAAAGTTTTGGGCTTCCCCGGCACTTTGTTCTATATTTTTTATATTTTTTTTGTGAGACCGCGAGCGTTTACCATGCATACCAACTGACTATTAATGCGAGCAGCAGCAGAAGGAGCAGCAGCAACTGGCCGGCGGCAACACAAAAAGTTTGAACTCCATATGGAGCCCCAGTGGCAAGGAGAAAGAAGCAGCAACAGCGCAGCAGCAACAGCAACAGCAGCAGCAGCAACATCAGTGCAAACAGCATTAGCAATAGTAGCAGCAAAACGCAATTAGCAGCAGTAACAACGCCAGCAACACTTACAACAGCAACAGGCAGCAGCAGCAACTGCAACTGCAGCAAATGCAACTGCAGCAAGACGACTAGCATCAGCCACATATGTGCACAAGAGCAACATCAACAGCTTGAGATGAAAGCGGCAAGAGCAATCCAATTTATAAAATCATAAAACTATGCCCAACAAGTGGAAAATAAAGGAAATCCTGCAGTTATAAAGTTCGTAAAACTACAAAAGAAAGGGGAAACTTGTTGGAATTTGAAGAGACGGTTTTTTTTTTTGTATGTACAGGTGCCACTCGAAATCAAATAAGGGAAAAAATGTTAAAAGGAACTTTTGCGGAGAAAAAGTTAATATTTTCTTGATGCCCTATTTTAGTTACCTTAATTGCGTTTAGGAAAAAAACATTTGCAGAAACAAAGCAAAAACGGCAATTTGATGAAAACCAAAGCAAAACCGAAACGTAAACCGGCAACCAAAAAAACAGAGCCAAATTTAAAATGTTTGCCTTCAGACCATAAACAAGAAAAAATTGTTTTTTAGCAAATGAAGAGAGAGAGAGAGTTAAAAAAAAGGGAGAAACATACCACTTCGAAAAAATCGTTACTAACATTTTAAAATTAACTGCAATTTTTGAAATATAACTTGGCGACACTAAATAAATAAAAGCAGCACAACAAATGTTTCAGATTTGGTAATGGAGATTAGTGAGTAGTTAATAAATTGTTTTATTTTTCAGATAAACTTTTTATGTGTATTCAATGTTTCGAAAAATAATGTTAAATTTAGAAAGCTTATTTTCATAAATTTTGTTGAAATTTTGGTTATATATTCTCTCAGTGTCGTGGCTCGCTGCTAACTCCTCTATCTTTTTCCGTTTCTTCACTTTTTGTTGTTGCTATAATTTAGCTACCTACGTTTGTTGTTGATGAGGATGCTGCCAGCAACAATAACAACAACAACCACAGCGGCAACAACATTAAAAACAACAAGAAAACGAAGGGAGAGTTACGTTGACGGGCTCTCAAGCCCATTAAAACTGAACGTAAACCAAAAAATTAGGTTGCCACCAGACACACACACACACACTCGGATACTGTGAAACACACACAGATACCCTGAAACACACACAGATACTCTGAAACACACACACAGATACTCTGAAACTCACACACAGATACTCAAACACACACACATGGCAAATTTTGAGTCACTTGAACATTTTTGGATGCCAGACGAAGGAGAGCGGCCACCAAACAATAACGGTAGATCGGGGCAGCAGGATGAGGATGTGAACGAGAGTGAGGAGGAGCAGGAGGAGGAGGAGTTGTGGGTGCAAGTAGCTAGGGATACTTCAGGAGGCACCGGGGTGCAAGGTTCGAGTACGGGACCCGCACCTTTTTTGCCATAGCTCTCGCATAGCCGAAAATAATGAGCATACAAAATTTATGAAACACATGCACACCACCACCGAGCAAAGATGAATGCGGCGATGAAGGGGGATGTGCGCTGATATGACAAGAGTTACGACAAATACACGGCAAACAATTGGGTGCAAATATATAAAATATTAAGCAAAAACAAATGTGATTAACAATTATTGAGACTATGGCTTAGTACTTGAGATAGCAACACCTAAGATCTGTTAGACTTATGAAAAAGTTTTTGTTGATGTATCTTCCAGCTCACAATTTCTCGCAGTGCATCTTTGAGGCATTGCACACGGCGTGGCATTTGAAACGTTTCTAGTTTTCGGTTTCGGCCAGATACAATTGCAGCAGTTGCAGCAGCAGAGGAAGATGCTACCCGTAATAAGGATGATGACTGCGATGATGATGGTAGAGAGACCCCTAGCTTACCCCCCACCCCCCACCACCCCTCTCCAACCCAAAGCCTGTCCGTCACTGTCCAAACTGCAAACGCGTATTCATAATGAGACTCCAATCTGACGGTTGTTATACCCTCGTTGGCCCCCGTGAAAACCCGGCCGCCCCTCCGCGGCCCCTTCTTCACAGCGCCCATGTATGTGCGCCATACAATGCTCAGATAAATTGCTAGAAGTAGCTACTAATTTGCAGTTAGTCGTTTCGCAACAACAACAGAGACAAAATAGCACAAAACGGAGTAGCTGTTGCTGGGAAAACCAGCAGAAGACGAAGGAAAAGCGGCAGAGAAAATTATGCTTTGCTGGAAGAGGGGGGGTGGTGGGTTGTTTGGTGGGGGTTTTCGTTCTGAAGAGAACATAAAGTAGAGTTTTCAGGCATCGCATGGCCAGCATTTTCTGCTCCATGCCGTGCGCTTTGACTGCATCTAATGACACTAATAAAGTTGCCCACTGATGATAATCTGTCTCTGGCACTCCACTCTGGCCACCGCCTCCTCATCCCCACCAGGATCTCCAGGAGCGGGTCCAAGACCAGTGGCTGTGGCAGAAGCGGAGGAAGCGGTGGAAGAGGCAGAAACAGCAGGATATGACTATAAAAGATATCCAAGCAGCGGGCGAAATAAGCTCGAATAATACACAAGAATCGGGAGCAAGCGCGACTGCTTGATGCCCTTCGCATGAATCGGCTTTCAAATCACGCTTCTTTTTTTTTAATAAGCTGTAGCAAATGGAAATGTGTACATAACATACGATTATACAAATCATATCATGCGTCGATAAATATTTTTTTTTTATTTCTTTTAGTAAACAAAAATTCGTGTGAAAATGGACTTTCGAAATTAGCACAGAAATCGATGGAATCGTATCCCTTATTTTTTAAAGAGACTAATCGCACTTACTTGCAGGGAACCCTTCAATAAATCCCAGCATAATACTCAGGAGAACTCAAAACCTGCAAATTGATTGATCCCCAGATATGCAAAAATAAGCTCTACCTAGCACTCTACAAATAACTGGGGTGGTTGGTTGATAAAAAAAAAAGAAAAAAAGTTGGGGATACAACAAAGTTAAGCTGCTTGCAGCACTCAATTCGAAGCAGCTTTTTGCCCCATTGCAAGTCTGGCCAATAAATCTGCTCACCTTATCGCAGGTGACTCCGTTGTCTGCCACACCCGATCAAATATATATATTTATATATATATATAGTTAGTGGGGTTCGTCGTCTTCGGGTTTTGTTTGGCTGAATTTTCGGGGGGTTGGTGCAGAACAATTTCAAGGTGCACTGACTGTAACAAATATCTTCATTTAACTTCCTTCTTTGGTTTTATTTTTTTGTTATTTTGGTAGGTTTTTTTTTTTTTTAGGGAGCGCTGGAACATCTGGAGGTCCTGCAGCTGCTCGAGGTCCTGCGCCAGCACCGTTATTTACATTTTATGGCACACAAATTTTTTAGCTCGACGACCAACTGAAGCTGATGGCTAATTTAAGTTTGCTTTATTCGCTGGCCCCGGCTTTCTTGTTTAGGCAAATATTTATGATCGACTTTTATTTGGCACTCGGGGGAAGGTCGCCGCCTCGCTTCTCGCCACTCGTTTTCAGTTAGCTGTTTACAGGCTTCCAGTTTCCAGTTTGCAGCTGTTGAGCTTCTTCGCTTTCTGGCTTTTGACATTTTTGTTGTTGCGTTTTTCGGGGGTTTTTCGCCCCAGCAAGTTTGCCAAAGTTCATTGTGGTTAGTTGGCTCTTCGCTCCACGCCTCCATGTTGTTGCACACACAAATTTGTTGCCATTGTTGCTGCACTCTCTGATATCAGCCACAGTTGTGATTATGTCTATAAGTTTGCCCAGTACTATTTTGAGTACCTATCAGCAGCAGAAAATTGTGGGTGCTCTGTGCCCCAGACGGTTGCAAGATGTGACTAATGAGTGTGGTGACCATTTCTGCCTGATAAGTTAGGATTTGGTCACATGTTTATGAAAATGCTATCGATTGCAGCTCTTGCTTGTATAGAATGATATAATTCAACGTTATTTATGAAACTTGAAAACAATACAAATAAGAGGTTCTATTGGTTTGCAGCAGTAAATATTTACACAAAATCATAAACTTTCAATTTTCATTAAATCACGTTCTGACTATTTAATCTGAGAACGTGCCAGTCGCTCGAAAAGAACTTGCAAAACAAAATATGTCTAAGTAGCAGGTACATAATATTCGATTATTTTCACCCATCATATGCATTATTTTTTCTTTTTAATGGCAAGGGCATTTCCAGGGACCCGCAAAAGCATTGCGAACGGTGAAACTTTTAGTTGACCAACTTTTTGGGTACGACATTGCTGTCCCACTCTGTTTTGGCATGTTACTTTCTGCTTTTCGGTACTTTTAATTTGTGTGTAAACCGATGCAAACCAATATTTGAACTTTTGCCATGGCTCTGAGCCGAAAGCGAACCGTACCGAACCGAACCCAAATGTCAGCTCATTCATTAACTTGCGCAAAGGTTTCCAAGTCTCGTCTTTCCTGCTCGTTTCCATTATTCCATCGGACAGTAATTCAAATCCAAATGGCAAGCCACCATAGTTTAGATTGTGTCTCTCACCCCCGAAAACACGTACGTGTATGTAAGTACTATATAGCGTGGCGTCTGACCGGAAAATATATTCAATTACAAGCTCCACAAAGTGACATCGAAAATGTGCTAGCAAGGCAGAGGGTTCTAATTAAAATCGGTGGATAGGGGTTAAAGTTGCATCGATAGATCCGATAACAGGTGACAATGCAACTGTGGCTTTGCGATTCACAAAAAAGTTTCGATTGCATAAACTTTCGTTGGAAATTTGGCTTAAACAAAAACTATTCGGGTAATAGTACAATATTTGCACTTCAATTGAACTCGTTTGTTTAATGATATATGTTGGCTGTACATCTATCAATAATATTTTTTGTACACCTCGATTTTCATTTATGTTATTAACTGACGCTTCTCATTGAACTCAAATTAACCAACGCAACCATCAATTGATTGGCAGTTTTCATTAACCCACAAACAATGCCATTGACTTATTGAAAAACTAATGATAGCCTATTGGCATTAAAAACAATCTGGCCAATAAGACACTAGATTTAAAGCGAGACTATTGATTGATTAAGGCTGACTTGAAAACTGCTACTGAAATCTCTCAACTAGCAAAACGCATTAGTCATCTTTTGAGAACTCACAGCCTGTGATAATGAGATCATTATTGACTTTGCTAGCAAAAAAAAAACAATAGAATCTATTGATTTCTGGGAAGATCTCGACTTTGACACATCAAAGACTCACAATTTCTTTTCTTTTTATCGATTGGAGCTTGTGGGATAGCCGAAAATAATTATACCCGAATTATCATTTCCATTAGAAGTATTTGGCCCAACTTCGCGGGCCGCCAACAATTAAAGCCACAGCGAAATGAAATAAAATTAGCATAAGCCATTCACATGACTGGGTTCGAAGCCGCTTCTCTTTTTTTTTTGTAAACTTTTTTTTTTGCAGGGGAATAAGAAATAAGAATAACAACAAGCGTCAAAGCCACGTATCCACTACAGATGCTCAACAACTTTAGCAACATTTCAAGATTTCTAATTTTTATTTGCCTCGCCGCAGTTGTTGGTGTTGTTTCTAATTAAGTCTGCCGTAGTGCTTGGATTTTTTCTCTCAACTTTTTATATCTGTTTTTTTTTTTTTTCTTTGTTTCTGAAGCCTCGAGACCTGTTTTTATGGAACCTGGGCACCCCCCGCAATATGACAAAATGGAGGGCAAAGAGGGAAAAACTGGAATAATTCTGGGCTCGGGGGAATTTCTACTTAAGCATCTAAGCATCTATACATACATAAAGGTATATATGGGATTCGATTGTATCAACATTATTTGCAAATTGTGGCTTTTAATAATTAGCAAATAAATTATCGGTATAGAATAGAGTATTCCACGAAAACAATCTGACGGATACTTCACGTAAGTATCTGATCATCATCACCCCGAGTGCAGTTGTTAATTAATAAAAAAACTTAATTATCTGCTGCCCCTTGAGAAGTTATATTATTCAAACGGAAATGGCTTTTTAATAGAAAATAAATTATAGTTGACTGGGTTCATTTGAATTGGTTGACCAATGTATTGAAAGCGCAGTTGCAATTTTTAGTTCCTCCTAGCTTTGTCAATAATATTTTCTTCGCAATATTCATTTTTAAAATAAAAGTTTGGCCAGCGCACTAGTCTGAATTATAACCTTTATTCCGGCATTTCAGGGTCACAAGCAAAAATGGAGAGAATATAAGACACCACAAGAAATACAGACAATTTGAACATAAATCAAATTTCGTTTGCAAAATAAAATGTTGCCCATGTTCGAGGTCAGAAGATTGAAAGCAAATAACTCGTACCTTTCAATTATGAATGTTTCAAATTAATCTTGCTAATCTTTTCGGTACGTCCTCATAATTATTTTTCACTACGAAAACGAAAAAAGGGTGGCTTTCTCGAAAATTATCTCCGGTATCTGTCTGCTTGAAAATGTCGCTCACGTTTCGGCAATTTGTTTTCAAATTTCTCTTGCTTATTTATTTTTCCCCCAAAAAAACAAAAAAAAAACCCCAAGCCGAATGGAACTCTCCTGTTCCTTGGAAAAACAAACAAGAGCTCTGTTTAATTTCGGTACGACCAAACGCTTGGGCTATGATCTCATCGAATTCAAGGCCTAAGCACAAACCGCAAGATAAATAAATAAATAAAATAAAAACATAAGACACGAAACATATCGCCGATAATTCCAATACACAAAAATTAGCACGTTCTCGTAAACTGAAATTTAAGCGATGTGCTGTTGCTGTGCCGTTGATTAACCGATGGAAATCAGCTACGGAAGCGGAAAGCGGCCCAAACTTGATTAGCATTTTTGGTGCCCAAATCATCGCAGGCATTGGTGCAGATATGGCTGCGACAGTGTTGCAATTGTAACTGCAATTAAAATGCAATTGTTCAAGAGCGATTCGACACACCAGTACTAAACAAAAAATTCCACAGTACAATCGAGTTTGAATTGGTTTGAATCGGTGCATTTCTATGCCCAATGACGGTTTACATTTTTTTTTCACTTCTGTAATACACTTGAAACAAAAGCAAAAGCGAGTTTAGGAATAATAATAAATGTCATATCACCACAAGAGCATTATGTGCAACTCTCTCCGTGCGCAAACAAATCAATTACCCCTTTAACGACGCTAATGTCCAATTAAATCGAATTAATTAGGCCATTTATTCAAAGTACATATTATCGTGCAGCGATGCGCATTATTGATCGGATTTCTCTATTTCTCTAGGTGCATTTAGCCAATGCAAACAGGACTAAAAAAAAAAAAGACTTTCATGCAGATTACCTGCGCCTGCCCACCTGTCAATGGCATTTGCATATGGATTTGGGACTTGTGAGCGGCAGCCCCTCAATCGGCACCCCCCAAGACCCCCCGATATCCTTCGGTTATCCCGAATAGTTCCACATATGTTGGTTGGCATTGCAATTTGTCAACATGACAAATACCAAAAAACTGCAGTCGAGTTGAGTTCCGGACGGACAAAAGGACAGGTGGAATAGTATGGGGCGGAGTGGGGCTCCAAGTGAGACAGGCAGGCATCAAGTAGCGGCATCGTCTGATTGGCGAACGTTTGCTAAATGTATGCATGAAAAATGCATTAGAGCCGCCGCAGAAACAGAAGAGCAGCACGAGAATACGAGGGGTCAGGGGTCGGGGTGCGGGCGAAATCGGTGTATTGAGGGTATCCGGCTCGTAGGACCAAATACAACAAGTAGCTGGGTTACAATGCAACTTTAGCAAACGAAAGGTACCCATTAATTGAGAAATATGCTTTAGATATTTAGATTTATTTACACATACTTAAATGCCTCACAAATTTGCCAAATTTCTTGCATTTTCAAAATCAGATCAATACTGTGATATGTGAAATGACATAGATTTATAGAGTTGCCAGGCAATGGAATCTGACCAATATCCCCCCTATCACTTTTAACAGGGTAATAGCCGAGTTTATGGTGCACAGACGACATCCTAATGATGACATGCCACACGGAACAACAAGAGGAGACGATGATGATGCTCCTGGTGCTGCAGCTCCTTCTGCTTCTTCCACTGCAGCAGCATTTCAATTGCCATCAGGGTTTGGAAATGCATTAGAATCGAGAAGGCTGAGCCTCCTTCGAAGCTTGGTGGCTGCAGGTACTTCCCGGCAGCTTTTCCGGCCCCAAAAAGGGGCCGTGACTCCTGCCATGTGAAGTGAGCGAGAAACAATTGAGTAAGTAGGTCTGTTATGGAGACCCATTCGATATACAAAGATGGGCTACCTGGTACTGGGTCTTTGTGTAAGGCTTCCGGAACAGAGTAATTATCCATTGTGTCAAATTAATTGCATCCCCTGATCATTAATAATATTCCAAAAATGTTGCTCTTCACCATAGCAAATATTTCTTGGTTTCATTTTATGCAGCTCCTTTTAAAGTTTGCTCGTTGAATATTACGGCCACGTCCCTTGTTAAAAAGTCATTCGTTTCTCCTTCATCTTTCTTAATCTCTTCCACCTCGCACACATCTCCTCTTCAGATCTGATTTTCCAGAGACTCCGAAAAGTTCTAAGTTAAATTTAGCCAGGCATTCATCAGTCTCCAGCCTCCCCGCACTGAGAAAATATTGTCGAACCTTACAGTTATTACCTTTTCAATGCTCATTGTTGCAAAGAATTATTTCTTTTACACAGCTAAGAAAATATCAACTATATAAATATATTATTATTTTCAGATTGTTCAAATTTTAGGTTTACATATTTAATATGCATTTCAATCTAAGAACGTTCCCAATTTTGGCTTTGTGTACCCCGTCGACATATCTTTTGTGCTTTGTTTGGGTTTTTGTGATAAGCGGGACCCGCTGAGCTTCGTAAACTGCCGCAAATTTAAACGAGATAAATGCTGCCTAATTGCACACAGAAATGAAACTAAATACGGCGGGCGGTGGGTGGTGTGTGAAATTTTCCGGGCGAAAGTCGCCGTGTGGGTGGCGACTTTTCAAGCGGGTGGGGCGGTAGATGGTACATCAAATTATAAACGAAAGTTCTCAAACAATTTAATCAGCGGCAACAAACAACAAAAACATTTCACACACACACATGCGCATAGTGCGAACGAAAGGGCAGATATCAAAGGAGGACAGCAAGATGCTGGCTCCCCCCGAAAAAAATGCTGTAAGATCTGGTTCTAAATGCATTGCCATCGGAAAGGGACGGCGAAACAAGCAAAGGCAATGATACAGAACGAAAGGGGGAAAATCAGTTAGTTCCTGGCGGCGTCAAAGGGTCGGAAAACCCGTAGGGGGTGGGCCAAAGTGGAAAGCGCAGAAAATGCAGTCCAACAACAAGCTAGTTGATGAGCGTAAGGGGAATCCCACTAAAGTTACAAGAAGAGCAAAACTCAGCAAGAAGACAACCACAAATTAGAAAGAGCATTTAAGAACCGACTTTAGGATACCTTTATACTATAAGATGTTAAATATTTGAAAGGATTTAAAGGATACGCATATCCAGAAGCTTAAGAATCTACCCATTATAAATGGCAATGGATTCTGGAAATCGTTCTACAGCTGTTAATAAAATCTTGTATTGGTGTGAAGAATATTTACTGATTAGTATTCGGTACTCATTAATATATTTAGCCTTGACCAGTTCCATGTGGAAAATTCGAGTTGGATAGCTTTAAAAAGTTTTTTTCTTAAAAAGAACAGTGCTTATATATTCGGTGGCTCTGAGAAATACTGCATACCAAAACTGGATAATTGAATACGTTCAGAGCCCGAGTTACAGATGGTACAGAAAATACCAGAGAGTGCCAGTTAGTGTTGTTGGTGGGGGCGGGGGGTCGTGTGTGGGGGGTTGGGACAACTTAATTTACCGCTCGACCGGCAAGAGACAGCTTCTTCTTTTTCTGGTTCACATATCTTCGTTTGCCTAAAAAAATTTCAAACGATTTTCTTCGGTGGTTTTCCACATTTTTGTGTGTGCAACGTAACACGTTTTCCAATTAAAATTACAAGAAAATTGTTTTTCTTTTTCTGATTTTCTGGTTGTTATTGTTTTTGCTTACCTGTCGCTGGCAAAAAGAAGAGCGTAATCCAGACAGTGAGCGAGAGAACGAGCGTGAGCGAGAGAGCAGCAGCGTGCGAGAGAGAGCAAAAATCCTTGTGCTGTGGCACTTTTCTTTAAAATTTTCTTAATAGATCCTTTTGTTGTTGCATTCTTCTTGTTGTTGTTGGTGGCAGGCCAAAACAACAGGTAAAATAGAGAAAATATGGGAAAAACAGAACCAAAACAGAAACACCGAAAACGAAACAGGCAAAAGGGCAAACACAAAAACAGAAAATAAAGAAAACAAAACACAAACTTTGTCAGCACTTGAAAAAAAATCGTTTTCGTTTCTAATTTTCTCTTTGTTTAACGCGCGCCATTTTTCTTCTTGCCTTTCTTCGAGAAGGTTTTTTCTTAAATAGACTCTTTTGTAATTATTTAAATTAAATTGCTGTTGTTTTTTTATTTTGCTGGCGAGAGCCGCGGTTTTCGAACTGCGACGGCGCGCCTTTGGAAACCAACTGAAAAAAAAAACACAGCAATCAGAGAGCGAGAGAGGATGAGAGAAAGAGCGAGAGAGAGAGCGGCGACGTCAGCGCGAGACACGTATGTCGTTTAAGTCTTTCGTTTTGGTCGTTCTTGTTCTTGCTGCTGCTTCGTTGGCGCAAGCGAGAGAGAGAGAGAGGGAGAGAGAGCGAGCTGAATTTCAGGTGTGGCAACCTGCAAAATCACAAAAAAAATCTTATTTTATCCAAGTACACAAGAGGCAGAGCGAGCGATGGAACGACACGGGGCGAAACATCATTATGACCTGTCCAGAACTTAATGAGAACAGAGTTTTACATATGAAGACTACTTGTTTCTGGTTTTTGCATATCGGCTTTCGGCCTATATAGCTTAGAGCTATACTATGTATGCAGGGTTTGAATAACTTGCGCTGAGACTAAGAATAGAACTCCATCAATCGGAATTGAAATAACTAATTAGGAGAATCAGAAACCACCAGCAGCACTTTTATCTATTCAAAATGAAAACGTAGCCATAAAATCGTTGGAGTTTCAAATCATGTTAAAGGAACTTAATTAATTTCATTGCCTAATGAAAAAGATAAGTTATCAAAAAATTGATATGGATGAATGGATGATCTTTGAAGTTACACGTGTCACAAGAAATGTGATTTAAAATATTAAAAAAAAGGTTAACATTTATGCAGGTTCCTTTAATCACCCCACTACAGAAACTAGACATTTTTGAATAATCCCATTAATATTGATCTGTGAAAAGATCCCTTGTGGTTTGTAGATTCGTGGTAGATTTGTTATAGATTTGTAATAGTTTAAGGCGCATGGCATGGATCGGATTCTTGGCTCTGTTTCTTCTCTCCTTATCTCTCTCTGGCTCTCTGTTAAAAATCGGGTCGCTGCTTAGTTATTCCGCACAGGTGTGAGTGTGTCTGTAGGTGTGTGCGTGATACCTGTTTGTCCGCATACACACACACGTACATAAACAGAAGAAACAGTCATCATCATCGTCTAAGCCAAGTTGCCTCTTTTCACCTTTCCTTTGGCCATTCAATTCCGCTCTCGCTCTCCCTCTCTCCCCCTCTCTTTCTCCACCGCCTTCTTCGGGTGGGAGTGGGAGGGAGAGGGCTAATGTCGCAAGTAGCCCAGATTCGATTCTTCTTCTTCGCTGCCTTTTGAGCTCGCTTCCTAATCCATTAACATTTCTCTATCCCTCTCTCCCTCTCTCCTACTCTCTTTCCCACTCTGTCTCTTTAGCCCTGTCTTCTTCTTCTTCGCCTTCTATGGTTTCGGGTAATTCTTCTTCTATCTTCACCATTAAATGATGACGACGCACTCGCAAGAGAAGAAAAACCCAATAAAAAAAATAAATAAATCCGACTTCAAAGACTTTTATTAAAATTCAATCAATCAATCGCACAAATGACAGTTCGATCTTCGCAATGATGAATGGATGGTTTTGAATCTAAAATCTTTGCCTTATCACCCACTCTCTCATAATCATGTATCTATTTAAATATGCCATCGCTCAAAAATTTCCATAAATATACATTTTATTATTCCGTTTTTATTTATTTAATTTTGCAAAAGTACGTATGTATGTAAATACGATATTGTATTATCGTATTACCCTATATAAAATAGTCACATAAATACATATATTTATGATTCATGATTTAAAAGTAAATTAAAACACGTTTTAGCAAAATGAAATCATCTTCAAGCAAGATTCTAGACTAGATCTGATTAAAACGTCAGTGATAAAAGCGTTTTTCTAGACGCCGAAAACCCATCAAAATTGATGACCAATGTTGGTGACAGATATTTTCTGTGTGCGACGTTGGCTATATAAATAATGTGTGTATTTTTTTTTTTTTGCCACGCTCAACGATCAGCAGCGACAACAATTTAGAAAATTAGTTGCACACTCAACGAAACTCGTTCCATTGGCTTTCTAACCGGCAATGAGGCAAGCAGATCAGCGGTACAGTTAGCGATGCGGCTAAGGGGGCTTTATTTTTGTAAGGGGGGAGGGGGTTTTCGATGGGGGCTTACAAGGGGGTGGCGAGTGGGCCAACTCTCCCATTACATCTGCATATGTGGCATGCAATTGGATCTGCCTGGCATATTCCAGATTGCCATTCAATTCGAGTTGTGTGGAGTAAGCGAAAAGCGGAGGAAAAAACCGAGAGCCGACATGGTGAATTCTCGAGCGGGGGTAACCAGTTAAATATGGGAGCTAGAGCTGGCCTCCAGTTGCGGGGGGGATAACTGGCGTGGAATATCTTCGAAATCGCTCGATGTCTCGTATTTACATATATGCATTAACAACCTGGCTACTAGAATTTGCGAAACAAACAATATCATAGATATTATCACATCAGCTGTTAATATATTCAACTACTAAGCTAGCAATTTTAAAGCGTATTTGGGTGTATTTAATATTCTGAACTGAAGACACACTTTTTGGCTAACACTTCGTGAAATCTTTGAAAACTATTGTTTACTCTCAATAACAGTTTTCAATGAAGTTTTCATGCGTGTTTGAACTTGAACTATCATGCTGTCACTTCCGATTTCGTCAATTGTTTTCTTTATCAATTTTTCTTTTTTTTTTCGTTGGCAACACCTCTGGCCAATTTGCTGGCCTGGACTTTTCCAAGCCAGCCAAATTTGCACTCGAAGTGGAAAACTTTCGACTGTGAGTGTTTCGGTCGGTTGTTGTGGCAAATATATAAATTTGTGAAATTGTCAGTGCCACAAGCAGAGATGATTTACCGCCCCGGGGGCTATGCCAGCGACTCATTTATCAAGCAAAAAATAAAGAAACCCGAAAATGAAGAGAGTTCTAAGTTGCGACTGGGAAACTTTCACCGGGTGTCGTTTCAACGCGGTGGGGCAATAAAGGGGGAGCGGGACTATTTTTTTTTTTTCTGCAACTCGCACTTGAGAATCTCGGCCGGGGAATGGGAAGTCGTAGCAAATCATATTTTTGGCGAGGGCGTGGGCGGTGGGGGTGTGGATTTGGTTGGTCTGTTCTCTCAAAGTCTCTGGGTTTTATCCTGGCCAAGCCGAGTCATAAACAAATACGGTTTGCTGCTGTTTTGTTTACATTCGCAGTGTTTGGAGCCCACCGACCGACGTCTTTTGGCCAGGGGTCTTTTGGTCTCTTGGCCAGACTGGTTTTTCTCCGGCCAAAAAAGGAAGTTGCTCGTAAAGTGGCGAAAGCCGCCAACTGACTGACCCAACAACAAAGTGTGCAAAATAAAAATTGCAAGAAGAAAAATCGTTAAATAAAATAATAAAAGCGCTTTCTTTCTGTCTGCCCCTTTTGTTTTTCGATTTTTTTGTGTGTGTGTTTTTTTTTTTGTTTTCTTTCTAATAATTTTTGCGGCCTGCGTTTCTTCGATTCAACTATTTTCCATATTTTTCTATTTGATATTTTGGCAATTGCGATTTTCACTGATTGGTTTTTAATTTTAGCATTTTTCGGTTTCTGGTGGCACAGCAAAAAAAAGAAGGGAGAAGATCGAAATATTTACCGCCGCACTCACTCGAAAAAAAACTCGAAACACTCAATTGGAATTTAATCGGCAGGTTGGCCTTTCTTTCTTTCTTTCTATCTTTCAGTTTGCTGTTGTTGTCGGCTTCGATATTCTTGTCACTCTGTTCTGGCTGCCCACACGCTGGACGTATCTGTTGTGGGCCTGGGATTCGGGTTCGGATCAGAGTCACTATCGCACTGTCACTACAGTTGTTACTTATTAGCCGCGCTGGCTGACCGTTCACGACGACGCTCCGCGAGCGACTGACCAGCGGATGCCAGCGCAGCCCACTCGCCGCCCAACCAAAACCGAAGGCATCGAACCTTCGAACCATCGAACATGTTGCGTTGCAGTCGCGACTCCAGGCAGTGCGACTTCAAACTCAAACAGAGGCGCAGCTTTTAGTCTAATCATTATTATTATTTAGTTCTTATTATTGAGATTATTGTATATACTTAGTATATATTATAAATAAGAGTACTTCTAAAATGCTAGCTTCGGAGTATACTTTTCTTTGTTCTCTGCTATAGTTTAAATACTATTTATTTACACTGCATTTCCTATTAGCCCCCGTCTACACCTCTGATGCAACACCGATTCCATGGCACAGACATGTTCGAGCGTGCAGCATGCTGCATGTTGTGTTTTCATTCGAACAATTGTTGCTGCCACCAGTGCGTGGTGGTTCTAATTGACAGTTTTCCAGAACAACTTGTTGAGTTTATTGTTGTCTTAATGGGGGTGCTTATCTGAACCTGCCCCGCCGCCACTTTTGCTTGCCTCGCGGATTATTGGAGGACAATTCCCCACCCCCTCTCACTCTCACACTCTTTCGGTCCGGGCAAATTGACGATTTGAATATTTACATAAACGATTCTGATTACAATTGAATTTATTATTTAGAGCAGCTACTTAAGCCGCTAAGTCGTTGGGTACATAGGACCACATGCACATACAAACATACATGCGTATGTGTATTCATTTGTCGGCTGTCGCTTGACAAATGATACCTTTTCATGGAACTTGTGTTTATTTTGCTTTCTGAAGGCACAATCTGCGGCACGCCGAGAATATTGAGTAAACAATCGGTGCTTGCCACGTGCAACGAGCTCTATGCTGGCAGCGAACGCGGCTCGAGTTGCAAGCTCCTTCAACAGGTTGCTAGGGTGCTGCTCTAGGAAAATAATGGAAGCTCTTACATGTCTTACGAGAAAATTAATCCAATACTCGGCTAAAAATAAACGCACTTGTTCTCAAGTACAAGCTTGCACACATATGAAACGGAACCTAAGTAAATCCCATTGTTTAGTTTTAGAAACGAGCAGGAGAATTTTGTAGAAGTTCTTGAATATTTACCATCAAAAATTCGAGTGCACCCAAACTATTCGAACAGGCCCTTCTTCCGCGAAAAATCGCTGTAATTGCCGGCAAGTCAGTCAGCAAATGAACAGCTGTTTCGGCTCCTTAAAACTTTTCCTCGATTGCCTGCTGGCGTTCCGCATTCTTGGAAGGCGGGAATTGGACAATTTGAGTTTTTTCGAATGGGAAAAGCTGTTTCGCCTATCAGGTGGCCAAGTAGAAAGATATATACATTTCCAATCCAGTCCAATCCACCACTGCGGAGACATCACCGAACGCTACGAGCTATAGGGAAATTCTCTATTGCGTCTTAATGGATTCGAAAACATTCTCGTTCAGACATATTTCGCAGCGAAAGGTGATAGGGCCAAGAAAAACAATTGGCAGAAACCGAAATGCGATGCAAACGTTTCATGCACAAAACCAAAGCGTGCAGTTCTTATATTTATTTACCCACAGATTCTCGCGCGTTTTAAGACCAGGGTCGTTGGGGAAAGCGTGACCCGCCCGAAAAAAAACAAAATAAATATATTAACCATCCAAAGTTTAACCAGCCGTTGAGCATGTTCTCGAGTGGCAGTGCGCCAAGGTCGCACACTTGATCGCAATTTAGCTCGATTTGTCTGCTAATAAATGACTGGCTTACACAAATTATATGCGTAGTTATTAACATAAGGCAATACATCATTTTGGCAAGTATCTTTAAATATCATAACAAAAATAATAATCAATGCTTTTATTTCAAGAAATTCCCAACCAAGCATAAAATAAAACAGTTCCTAAGTTATTTATTGAACAATCAGAAATTACGTGTATATTAATTATACTTACTAATCGTGTAGTTGATCTCGAAATTGGTTTAACTATTGTTCCGGATATGTAACTGGATGCAACGGATATGATATAAGGTAAATTATTTGGGTGAGCCCAAGTGCATGTGAGTAATTGGAAAAGTTTGACAGGTTAACACGACACAAAAGTTAGTTAACTGATGTTATAGGTTTTCAACAAGCAATTTTCCACGTAACCCAGGGGAAAGGGTCTATGAACGTAAAAAAACCTTTATTTAGCACAAAAAAAACGGAAATCCGTTTAAAACGAAAGCTTAAGCGACCAAACAGCTTTTAGCCAGCATTTTACTCTAGTTTATTGGTTTAAGCCAAAATAAACCTATAATATCGACTTTTACCTCTTCGAAAAGCTAACTCTTTTAAGCTTTAAGCTTTTTCAGAAAGCAATGCCACTGTGAATTGGGTAAGTGTCCGTTAAAAGCTGTTATATTTTGTTTAAAAAGTTCTGTTAAGCCAAAAGAGCTTTTTCGAAAAATGTTACACCAATGTTAATGTAAGGAAATCGTTTTCTTTATTTAATCTTTGTATTCTTAAGTCTACTGTAAGTAATCGTTTTAATTAGTAATTTTAATTTCTGTTGTGGATGCCATACCGCGTCTCCTGCGTTTTTGCTTTCTTACTTTTCTTTTTTTTTTGTTTCCTTTGCTTTAGTTTAGTAATAATATTCATTATAAGATACGAGTAATCTCAAACACAATAGATACAGTTACAGAGCGACACACACATTTTAATTATATTATTATTGCTAAGACACAAGAAATAACGATTTTGAAATAAATGCTAACAAAAAAATTAGAAAGAGTGCCAGCCCGGTAATTTTTTTTCATTTGTTGTTTTAAATTTGCCTTTCCAAAATTTCTTTCTTTTTTTGGTTTGTATATTTTGAATATAAGGATTGTTGTTCACTATTATTTATTTGGCGGGTACAATAGATTTACAAATGGATTTTTATGAGATTCTGGAAAAGCTTTTGCTTAATAATTTCCCTCGAACTTCTGCAATGGCTGACACAACTTTTCTTACATATATCTCCGGTTTTTGGCAAACATAATGGCGAACTACGAGTACGACTAGTATTTTATTCATCTCAGCTTCACCTACAAATTATATGTATAGAATATAATCTGCAATATATAGGTATATCTGTATATATTTCATTAAGTATATTTAATATTTAAAACTCTTTGTAACATTTAATAAAGTTAAACATTGATTGCTCTTGCGTTGTGACAATAAGTTACTATATAATCATATAATTAATCTGTCAGCATGTATACATATAGCTCATTTCTATAAATATATCTTTTACATCCTTGCTTTCTCATCATCATTTTTGCCAGCATCGGCCAAATTCTCCATCATCTCGTGTTGATTATCCTTGACTATGTTTAATAATAAAAAAAATTCTCTAGTTTTGTTTTACACACGTCTTTTGTATTTTTCCTTCGTCGTCCAGCGACATTTTCTCAGGTCAAATTAGAGGAAAAGGGAAATTTTTGTTAGGGGTCTCCTTAGCTATCCTCCCAGAGCATATTGAATATTGGGGAATTTTCTTCATTTTCCTGGAGTGCTAAGAAGGCGCAAGCTCGTTTCCGGTTCGAACAGAGGAACACAGAGAGTAAATTAAATATTCGAGTATTTTGTTATGTACATTCTAAATATATTTATGACGACGATATATCCTATGTTTATGTGTACACTCTATGAGAAACAACAACATCGAGACTTATATAAAAGAAAACTCCAACGACTTGAGAGTGCGGCGATCTCTTCAATTCATATTTCCATTCTTAATCAAGGGTGCCAAAATAATGCCTTAATCTTTTGTAAATATAAGACTAAATTAATTACGTTTTTTCTATAATGCTTAGAGAAGAAAATAAAACAAATGAGGAGATATTAGCAAATTTAAAATCCAATTATTTGTTTACTGTTTGCAAAATATGAATGAATCTAACCGATACAGACTTTCCAAATATTCGATTTCATCGAATTGCACTACGTTACCCCACACAAAGCCGAAATAAAATTGAAGAAATCCTCAAATTCTCAAGTTGTTCGTCATGTGTGTAGTATTATTATTAATTGGGGCTTCGGATTTCGGGTCTGGCTACTCGAACTAAAGGCTGGCTGACCTGCTGGGCTGGGCAAGCAGCCGGCCCAGTTCAAAAATAGTTGAATTTCCACTTCGTTTTAATGCTGGTTTGGCGATAAATCGTTTTGCTCTTAGCCTAGGTATCATTTTCATTGTTATATTTTTCACTTTTCCACTAAATCTTTAATGTTGGATTTTTGCTTGTTTTTTTGTTTTTAGGTACATGGTATATTTGTCAACTCTCTTCAATTTTGATTGCACTGGTTGATTGAAGCAATCAGGGTTAAATGGTAACTGGTAAATGGAAAAACGAGCTAGTTCGAAAAGCACCTGAGGATTTCCACTTTCTAATTGCATTGGATTCTGTTCTATAGGTAAATAGTCTGTGGGATTGTATATTAGTTAGTTTTTTATTTTGGTGGTTTTCTTTCATGCGGTGGTTCACGAATCTACACAACATCCAAAAAAAATGAGGAGTAACTAGGTACTAAGTAAATAGTTATTTTTAAGTCGCTCTTTTTCCACTTTTTTTCGTTCTCGCTAGTTATTCA
The DNA here is from genome assembly GCF_004382195.2 of Drosophila sechellia. NCBI lineage: Eukaryota > Metazoa > Arthropoda > Insecta > Diptera > Drosophilidae > Drosophila > Drosophila sechellia. The sequence continues at coordinate 9,293,945 of NC_045954.1, forward strand.
CTAATATATCAATTCCTGAATATACAATATATAGATTTAATTTCATGTGTTTTTATTTTATAAACTGATTACATTGAGTTGCGTGTTTACTTGAAATCGATTTATAATGGAACCTGTGGAGAGAAAGTCTATTTTAGTATCTTATGTGATTATTATTATTATTATTAGGTGATTCAGTTAGGAAAAAATATTAAAAATGTGTAAACTCATAATTGCAAATCGAAAGTGACAAGTGTTTCAATTCATCATTTAAATTATAGAATCTATAATCTGTGCACCCAGTTAATTGCAGATATAAATCGTTAATAATTTACGGGCAGCTGTCAGAAACTGTGCTCACTCCGCTAAAGGACACTCGGTAATTTCAGACCATTAATTTTGCCCTACATGATTATGATCATGGTGCTTAGCGAGGACCAACTGATGTTTGTTTGCCCCGCACATTTTGCAAACCAAATGGCCGCCGGCAGTCAGCTTAACGTCGTTCTGTTGGCAATGGCAATTGCATTTTGATTTTCTATAATTAGTTTGCCGGGGCGCCAGCCAAGTGGCCCGGATGGGAATGCAAACTAACACGCGTTTCAATTAAACGATGCCCACATTAAATTAGCCTTATTGAGCGGACTGGGGTGTGGGCGTGGCCATGGTGGTGGTCCGGGGCTTGGACAGGCCATTAAAAACACGAGGAAGATGATCCTTGCTCCATGGCATTGGCATTGCCATTGTCATTGGTGCATTGGCATTGGTGCAGTTGTTGCTGCGTGCGGAATATTACTCATACGCCACGTTGGCCCATCAGAAAGATGCTGGGTTCAGGGTTATGCGGCAATAGCCTTGACGCGTCCTTGGCCCCCATTTCACTCCACCCACCCCTTTTCACTTTAGTGTCCTTGAGCCAAAGCTGCATTTCATTATGTGCGTGTGTGTGTGTTTTTTTATGTTTAGCTGCCCAGCAGTGGGATTATTAAAAATGCACACAGCCCATTGACAAATGTCAAAAATAAAATGTTACAAATACGACAAAAACGAAAAATGTAAACATAAAACTGGGCGAAACTATAATTTTAGCACAACTTAGGTTTCACTCGAGCACTTCGTACGTCTGCAATTAAAGGACCCCGTTTTCACAAGGGTTTTGAATAATTTGTGCCGCAAATTTCGGTAAAAACTTATGCAACTAAAAAAAGGTACACAAAATCAAGCAATAGTGCTAAAAATAATGTGAAATTAAAGTGAATCGAGATAAAATTCTGGCAAATATCACTTACGTTTTGGGTAAGTGTTCTGTTTTTGACCACTTGGGAATTATAATTATTTCGAGGAAGGGTTTCGAGTGTTGCGCTATTCTTGCTTTCCATTGTCCTTCGTCCTTAACACTCCAATTAAATATTATTTGCAATTATGCTTGCAAGGGGGATGCGTCCATTTTTAAGTCGTAATTTTGGGCGATGTGTGTTCGGGGAGCGGGCGACAGTTGTGGGCGTGGCGCATGGCACATGGCACAGGTGTTAACCAAAATTGCTGGCAATCAAAATGGTCACGGTGTGTTTTTTCTCAGTTGCTTTTCACCGCCTGTTTGGTTCTCTTTCTCGTTCGTTTTGCCTTGTCTCGTTTTCCACACATTCTTTTCATCTTAAATTGGTCTTGCCATCTCGTTCTTGGTTTAACTGCAGTTTTTCATTTTCGAAGTTTTATATTTTCCTGTTTTTTTCTGTGTGTGTGTTGCTTTTCTTTATTTTCAGTTTCCACATACCATTCTTTGCCATTTTCCATGCGATTTTTTTTTTTTTTTTGGTTTCGTGCGGTTTTTGTGGTTTGTTTGTTTGCTTTATGCGGCAGCCGCGAAAAGCAATTTCCCGGTGGAAAATCGGAGGGGGGCAGAGTGTGAGGGTTTTTTTTTCTGTGTCGGGGGAAAAGCACGAAATGTTAATAAAGGTCCAGTTGCAGTTCGAGTTGGCGGAGTTTCCAGGCATTTGGTTGTTTGTATTGCCCAGTTTCCAACCCAATTCATCCGTTCATCTGTCGAAGAAATCCCATCCAGCCATCCATTCATCCATCCATCCTTCTCCACATTCGTCCATGCATCCATTTTTCGTCCTTTCCGCCCCCAGCTACCCTGCGTGCCCTTCAGCCGTTTATGTCTGCACGGGCACATTGCTATCGGCCTCCTGCAGGACGGGCGCTGTCCAGACGCCGCTTCCGCTTCGCGTCTTCCGCTGCTGGACGATACCGTCCATGATGTCCAACTGCAAGTTGTGCACGCTGCCGCGGTGATCGGTCAACGGCGGTCCGGCGATGACGCTGCCACGTCGACTGCCACTGCAAAAAAAAAGAAGTGGCTATTAAATGAATTCTAAAAATCCATTTAAGATAATTATTTTAGTATTTATTAAAATCTTTTATATATGATTTCACCTGTTCTTTTCCCTGTGTATTTTTTTTTTAAATCTTTTCTGGTCTAATCCTAATTTACCTTTTTGTTGATGTGTCTAGATATGGGAGAAAGCGTAACAATTTGGCATTTTAGCTGAGGCTGTTACAGTTTTTATTTTACTGCCGTGGCTATTTCCACATTCACATTCATGTGAACCGATAGTAAGTGGTTGATTGGTCTGCGGTTATCACTTTAGCATAAATTATACGCCCCGTTGGCGCTCCTCCCAGCCTCCACACGCACCACTCCCCTTAGAAATTCCCCGCCCCGAGGTCGCTCATCTACAGCCGCCAACTTGGGATCGTAAAGTGCGTTGGTCGTTTAATGGACACGCGACACGGGGGAAAATCGTGGCAGGAGGAGGGGTTGGGAGTTTGGCTAGCCGAGATGGGTGGAATGCAATTTAAATGACCACCACACAACTTGGACAAAGTCAGGGGCAAAAGCAATGTGAGTGTGGTCACTAGATTTGGTGCCAGCCAAGTCGGATACAAGTTGCTCTATGTTTTAAGAAAAAGATGGGAAATGCAAAGGTTTGCATTAAAATCGTTAATGAATTGCTTAAATAAAAAAACCCAATTAATCAATGTATTATGTGTTAGCTTAAAGTAATAATTAATAGTTATAATAATAATTAATTAACTTTTACTGTATATCTTATCTACCATAATTCGCTTGATGCCCCACAAAGTATGCTACAAACTTTTCGAAATGCCTAGGATTTTATTGTATCTACCGCATTTATAGCTATACTCATAATTTTGCCTCATCGTACGGCAATGACCGGTCGCCGTTTATGACAATCTCATTATGCCCTTTGGCTATTCCACGCCCTGGCCACGCCCACTTCCTGCAACGCGCCCCCGTCGCCCATTAGGGTATCAAAATGTTGCTGTCACAGCAGAAAAGCTTGGAAACAGCCGGCGGCGCAATTCAATTGGGCCCGGTACATAGAGTCGCAGATAGCAAAAGGGCAAGAGCTATCCAGCAGTGCACAGAGAGAAAAATCATTAATTTATGTTTAAAATAAGACAGAGACTCAATCTTTAAATCATTATTTTTAAGCTAAGATAAATTGTATTAATATGGTAAAAATTAATGGTTTCTAGTTATCTACTTCTACTTGAATCAATTTTCTTTCTGACACTCCCACTTGGTTATACTTTTCTTCAGTGTACTGATTAACAAAGGTCCTGCGGTTGCGTGTCCTGCTGCGCGAAACCCCCGCACTTCCGCCGGCCAATGGTTAATAGCTAATGGCGAATCGTTCTTACCTGAAGGATACGCCGGAAATGGACTCGCGGCGATTGCGTCCGAAGAGCGTTGGCGGCACCGCCGATATGGTGACCACCGAGTGCCTGCGTCCGCCGGCCGTGGGATTGGCCTTCTGCGAGAGCGTGGCCAGGAACTCGACCTCCTTGGGACTGAGCCCGCCAGTCTCGCCGCCCACCTCCGACAATCGACGCACCTGGCTGGCGGTGATGCCCTCGGTAATTTGAAGCGAGGGCAGCGAATGCTTGCGCCGCTGCTGCATATCAGGAAAGGGGCAGAGCAGGTAGGGATTAACCGGCGAGTCCGGCTCGGAGTCATCGCTGTTGGAGCGGCGTGTGCCGGCCGCAGTGGGATCACAGCCACCGGCGGCACCCTCCAAGTCATCGCCATCCTCGGCGGTGTGCGATTCCTCCACCACGATCAGCGGCTCCTGGGTGCTCAAGTTGAAGACGGGCGTGAACGAGGAGCGACGCATTTTGGCTGCTTGAATTACTTGCTTTTTACTCTGCAATTGACGAGAATGGAATAAATATTATTGGACTATAGTATTGTCACTGAAATTGACATTGATATGGTTTTCACAGTTTTCAATGAAGTTCCGTTTTGCATGCCCTACTCGATTGTTTTTGTGAGTGCAGCTTAAAAAGCAGAGAAGTGCTGTTGACATTTTGCGGTCACTGTGCACAGGCGGCAACTTTCCAACAATCAAATTCGGTTAGCAAAATTTAAATCAACTGCAAAAGTTTGCCACAGCTGAGCTTGATTTTTGCGGCGCCAACTTTTGTTTACTTTGATTGTTGAATTGTCCACGAAGGCGTTGGGTAAATTCGATTCGATGCTGTTGGTAGTAAATGTGGTATGGAAATGGGGCCTAAAGACATAAAGAATGGCAAATAATGAAAACATTGAAAGTGTCAGATGAACACCAAATCAATTTGTCACTCCATAAAGCTGAACTGGATTATTGAAATATTCATGGGTCGGCCAGTAGTTATAAATTGTGGCTTTGCATATGAATATTTGTATTAAAATATTAAGCGAAACATGCAGGATGATCGGTTTATATCAGCATCAGCTTTTGTTCGCCTTTCCCCGAATATAATCTCTTTTGGGTTTTTCGCTTTTAATTAAATAACGTAACAAACGTTTTCAAATTGATTAATCTGTGCGCGACATGGGGGTGTAATGTTTAAATAATTGCTATCTACTCAATTGAAATGTGTTAACGCTTTTTTTTTTTTCAACCGGAAACCTGTAGCGAATTAGTCACAAAACATTCATATAAATATAAATTGAGTTTGAATAGATTTGGAGCAGTGAAAACAACGAACAATGGGCAGAAAATTGCGAATGGTGCCAATACTCATACTTGTAATGTGCTGCGATTCCATAATGGGTGGCCTCATCCGAAGTAAAGTGAGCACTAGTTCAGTTTGAAAATAGCACATTTATTGCAAATAAATATATTAAAAATAGCAAACGTGGACATATCGCATCAGATCGACCAGAATGGCGACCAACAATGAATCGGTGGCCGGTGGTGAAACGCATCTGGATCGCGAAGGTCGCGGCGAATACACGATGAGTGGTTACTTGTACCTCAACGTGGACGTTCCCAAGGATCTTGAGGGCGAGGTTAATATCTATCGCAGCAACGACGGTGGCGAAACATATAAACTCGAACCCTATTCGGTACCGCGTACAGGAGTCTACCAAGCGATGAACACCTACTACAAGGATATGATCATGCCATCCGCGGCCAATTGTTCCAATTTTCCGCAATTCAAGGACAAACTCGAACTGATTGCAGCTCAGAAATTTACGTACAACACGTGTGTTTTGAGCCCCGATGTATTTCCCACTTATCTGCCCGATGGCATTTACAAATTCGAAATGAAATCCTTCGGATTGATTGAGCTCTTTTTTGAGGCACTCGTCGAAGTGACGCAGAAAACCTTCTGAGCTGCAATGCAATTAGCTAAAATCAACAGCATCGATTTTAGTCTTGGTTAATGCATCATAATCCGCATTGTCACTTACTTATTTTCTGTTATTTTATAAACTGTAAAGGCGTATCAAGCAATTAAGATAAACTATTTACTCTGCCGCATAAATTGTATTGCTAAAAGCCTATTAAAATAAGCCCATAAAAGTGGTTTAACATTAATGGACACCGTGACATTGCCGCAAATACCCCGACCCCATTAAGAATCTGCAATTTTGTGGCACAATAGGCACTTGACAGTACAGTCCCTATTGGTAATTAAAGTACACTGTATCAAGCAAACAAATTACAATAAAAAAAAATGCGACATTGTTACCTTGTATTTTTACCGCAAATCCGAGAACCAATACTCGTACATTGTTCAACTTTATTCCCCCGTTTGCGCTTTAATTAGCCTTTGTGCATTATAATTGCGTTGCAGTGCCGCCAAGCGTACCGGAAATTGCGGGGGCGTCAGGACAAAGCGAATATATATCCCCCCAGGGGGGCGTGTCCAGTGGGCGGAGCAAATCCCACAACGAAACGAAATTTAAAAAAAAAAAACAGTTGCCAAAACGAAAATGTCTCAATTAATTGAATTGAATTCATAATGGAGGCTGTGAGGGAGCGCAGAAACAATCATACAAAATGTATATATAAGCAAAACCCTTTCTAGGTCGCAAAACAATGGATGCCAACCAAAAACGAAGCGAAACAAAAAAAATGAATAGGAATAAATACCTTTCGGCTTCGGGACATTGCGCATACGCCACGTGGCCCAAAAGCCGATGCGCAATGTGCCGAAAATGTAAATGAAATTGTTATTAAGCATTAGGGCCATCAGCATCACAAAAGGGAAAGGAATCCGATTCGTGTGTAGGCAACAAGACGCCGGCTTAATTCGCGGACTCAAGGACCAGGGATGAGTCCTGACAAGTCGACTTGTTTGGAAGTTGAAAAATTGCTTGATTTCCTTATCGCAGGATTTATGGTGGTGACATTTCTTTAAAGCTGTGCTTATTTATCAAGCTAAACATTGCAAAAAGTAATGACTTGGGAATCGAATGTATACAAAGAATTAAGAAAAATATGTAAAATTTAAACATTACTTCCAAATATAATTGAATTTAATTTTCACAACTATAACTTTCTATATATATTTTAAGCTGCTTTCGAGAAAGACTTTTAGCATCTTTGTCCCTGTGATTCGGCTGACTTCACTGGCGCCAAAGAGCTGGGCCAATGCCTAAAATGCCAATAATGAGCGTCTATTAATAGCGAAGAGCGACGACGATTTGCGAATCGATTGCGAATTGAGTTCTGGCATAACCTTTGACCCAGCTTCCCTGCTAAACAGCAAGTAATTAGCAAAAGAGCCAACTCACACACACACACACGTACGCCTTTAAGCCTGATAAACAACGCAAATAAACAAATACACACACACGGGCAATAAATACAAAAAAAAAAGAAAACCGAAAGATAGCCTCATTTAAATTTCTCTTTTTGGCGCGCTCGCAATGAAAATGAAAATTGACAACCATCGCTCAGTGCGTCTCTCTCTAGCGCAATACAGGCGTCTCTCTCTTTCGGGCAGAGCAACGGATATAGGTTGTTAGGGGTTAAGTCAGAGGCTGCCAAAAAATTCAAATCGCTTTTTATTTCGCCCCTGCTAAATACTCATCGTGTGAGCTGACAGATAGACCCACGAGAGACTGATGAAAATCGGAAGAGTGTAAAGAAAATGCGAGTGGGGAAAAGTCGGTGGAAATGGCTGAAAAGTTCTGCTGACTACGGCAACTACAATGGCGCGCAAGGCGAGGCAATCGAGTGGCTCAATTATGATATATACCACCCCGATTTGTAGTCCCTTTTCGAATTGATTTGAGGCAGCAAGGTCACAGCGACGGTTTTTGGAGGGGCGTCTTGTTCGGGAACTTTAATGCGATTAGGAAAGTTAGGGGCTGGCATTCCATTACTGCTCTGAAAAAGCACTAATTAAGGGAATGAGAAAAGCCAACCGGCTTATGCAGAATTAAATATTATCCCATGCATTGTGGTTATGTTGATGGTTAGTTACGCAAGGGCATTTGTTATTGAAAAATGTTGTTAAACAACTATTATATATGTATTAAAATAGTGATTTCAATATAAATAAATGCTATCATCTAGTTTTTTTAAATCATATATTTTGTAGTATAATTAATAATAAACTGCAGTATTTACACTTTGAGGCAAAAAAAAACCACAAGGGAGTGAAGTAAACTGATTTGATTGGTTTACTCCGAGCATCGCCCTCCCTCAGGGCCACAGAAAAAAGATTTTAAATAACGGAATTATTATGTATTTAAATAACATTAAAAATACGCACAAAGCACAACAATCTGAGGATTCGATAGAAACAAAAAAAAGCTGAATACAAAGACCAATTCCAATGCGAATTCCCCGCGAGGCAGCTGACATTTTTGCGTGGCGTGTGTTCGATTCGGGTTTTCGGCTTTATTTTTTGTGTGCCGGAGTGGGGGGAAGTACTATGGGGGGCAGTAGTCAGTTTGAGTAGCACTCAAACATTTAAATTTGATTTATCGACGAAAAGCGGCAGCTAACAGCCGTGCGCTGAAAACGCAATCAACTTCAAAATGGTTTAATTAGAACAGAACAGTATCGAACAAAACCTAAATCGTGACCCTTGAATACGAAACAGAAATTTTAGGTGATACGGACAATCGGAAACGAACAGAAATCAGACCACAATCCGTACTTTTTACACTTCCAAAAAAATTACAATGTATCCCCAATGGTAATTGGCTAATTATGTAACCTAACGAAGAGAATTTTCATCATAACTTGTCCAAAAAATGTCATAGAGGCGAAAGAATAGCAGTTTAATACCCATGCTAATAATTTCTATAACTTTTTAAAGAATTTAGAAAAATGTATTTTTGGGTCAATTTTTGCATTTTTTGTAAGGGGAAATTTGCGAAAAATGACAAAAAAAATAGAATTTTTGGAAATTGAATTACGAGCTCAACGAGGTATAACATTCCATATTCAGGCATTCCATATTGGACAGGTTGTGTCCAAAAAACTGATTTTTAATGTACGAAATTTTGGAAACACGGCTTTTGCCAAAAACTTGATATTTACAAACGGAATTTTCGTCATAACTTCGCTGAAATTTGTCATATAGACGAAAGAATAACTGCTAACGATTCCTATCTTTTTTTGAAGAATTTAGAAAAATTTATTTTTGGGTCACTTTTTGCATTCTTTGTAAGGGGTAACATCATCAAAATTTGCAAAAAATGGCGAAAAAATAGAATTTGTATTTTTGAACACAGTTATATTGGCAATTTAATTACGAGCTCAACGAGGTATGATATTATACATTCAGGCAATTATTTTTAAAGTTATGGCCAAAAAACTGATAATGATGACAGAAATTCGTAACAACGGATTTTGCCAAACACTTGATATTTGCAAACGGAATTTTCGTCATAACTTCTCTGAAAATTGTAATTTCTGTGACATTTGGCAGGACTAGAAGACCACTTAAATTGACGGACTTAAATGTTCTTTTCAAATATGATGTTAAAATTACAATGAACTTTATGATATGACAACTTTAACAACTTAGTATCCACGCATGAGAGAATACTTTTAACATTTAGTAATTGTTTTGTATTAATTATGCCCAAAATGAGGCAACAAATGCCTGCTATTCATTTATTCTCTTTCCAAAAAAATGTTCAAATGCTGGCAGCAATTATTATCCAAAATTAATTCACTAACAAAAACCGGCCAAAAGGTTGTCTAAATATTAGATTGCATTTGTTGAGGCGTGCAGATATTGTCATTTAGGTTTGCATTCAAAATGTGTAATGCAGGCATTTGTTTGCCTTCTAAATACATAATAAATATTAGATTGGCTAATTATTCCGGGTTAGTTGCTCTGATCAATGGCATGAGATAATTGTAGCTGTTAGCCAATGTAAACAGAAATCTAGATAAAAAATAAACAAAAACATTCATAGATACATTTGTATTTAATTTTAGCAAACCACAACGATAAATGGCCATTTTTACATTGATTAAGATAAATGGGCGAAAGTCTTTTGCTCCCGAAATAAATAAATGACCAAGTGTGTCAAAGAGAAAAATGTTTAGCTACTGGCCATATTACAACAGTAAATCTAAATTGAATGACAAGGCTTGAGTTGAACGGTCAAGGGTCTAGAGGTCACCAAGCCCGAATCACAGGTGCCATTAATTTATTTTCAATTTATGATGATGGACTTGTTGCGCTAGAATATTCTTGGAAGATGCAGATACGATCTTCTTTAAAGAATTCAAACAAAAATGTAAGAACTTCAAGTAAACACTAAAAAAAATAAAAGATATATTTAGCCTTTCAAACAATTATAAACAATGATTCATTAATATTTTAAGGAATACTAGTGAATACTATGTTTTTACATGCACTATTCAATCAATATTATTTTCGTGTAAGCTGATATTTTTCTAAGTGCTACTCTTCTTGGGAAATGATAAATTGAGCTCTTCAAATTTCATATCTTCATCTAACGCAGACCCAAAACAATTTGCTGACCTAACCAATGGGATATGGATATGGATGGCGTTGGTTGGAAGTCGGGAAATTCCATGGCAGTGACATTGGACCTGCGTCCGGGCAAAGCGGAAGTGGCAACTCCATAAAGCGTTTTTCCCATTTTCCGCCCTTTGTCCTGCTAATAAATGACGGCGCAATGATTTTGCGTGATTGTCGGCACGTGATGGCGGTGCAAATGACTCCCAAAGTGTGTGGAAATCATAAATGCGGAATGAAAATTTCCAGTCAACGTCGAAAGCTTTTCCGTCATATTTTTATTTCGGGCCCAAAGATTTTCCTCGGCTGTGAATGAGGAGCAAATGTGCTCGTGTCGACTTTTATTGATTTCAGATGCAGGCGGCAGCAACAGGCAACCAAATTTCCAATGCTTTCCAAATATGAACTCCACTAAACGTATATGATAAGTTAAAACTGACACAGACATGTTGATACCCCGTAAATAATGTATACACATTCCCTAGCAATTATAATTATATACTTGCTTACTTAAGCGTAATGCAAGTTCACATTAAAATATCAAGACTGATTTTATCTAACTAATTTCATAATTCGTGTAGTAACCATTTCAGATGCGAGGTATGTAAATGTTTACACATGTACTCATTTTGTGTATAATACCCAGAAATTCAATCACTCCGAGCTGCCGACATCAATTTGATACCCATCAGCAGGGGAGAATTTTGCAGCATTAGGGGCACGGACCCTGGCTCCCAACCGGAAGTGCAGGACTTTAAAAGGGTCAAAATGGGTTCCCGGGCACTTCCGGTGGCAGCGGAGGGCAAGAGAAGTGAAGCTCAGTGGCTTTCGGGCGGCCATGATTGAACCACACCCAACCGAATGACAAAGTCGACTGGTCGGGACTGAGTATTTAATCACGGATTAGTCGGAAAGTTTTTGTGCCTCCTCAGGACTCTTGTAATGAGTTCTGAGCCCAGGAATCTCGAGGCTTTACAACGAACTTGACAGGAGGCGAGGACAACAAAACAAGTTTTTGAGTGCCGAAAGTTTTTCGTTTATCTCGAGCTCGTTTGCCCAATGCCAATGCCTGCAGTTGGTTTGCCGCCTTCAATTATTGCGCCGAAAATTGGAAAACTGCAGAGAGTGTCAGCATTCAGAATTTCTTTGTTTGATTTGCAACCCCCCAACTATTTCCCATCAATTTCAATTACTCTGTTGGCAAATGGAAATCTAATTGGGATTTTCTGTTGATGATTTACTTTCATGAACGAAATTACTGTGCGAAGTTTCATGTAAAGTAGTGTAAAAAACATTCTATTGTATAATTTAAAACAGTCTCTTTGAATTTAACCTTTGGGGTATTAAAAGGATATCCCCTTTCATCTGGTTCATTATAATATAAATTATTTTCGACAAATATTACACGTATTGGATGAGCAGGTTCCTTTTAGCTTATGCGTTATGCTTCTCGTTTTCTTTTCCTTTTCCATTTCGCTTTCCATTTCATTTCACTGGGCTTCGAGTTTTCCCTTTTTTATGGCCCATTGTCAATTTACAATTTGGCTTTGACATTGTCCTCATTTGAGTAAATCAAATGGTTGTCGTAAATGTCTGGCATCTTTTTTATTGGGGCTCCATATAAATCCTATTTTGTTTATCTTAATTCACCCGAAATACGAGTTCGTTTGCTCATCGCTCGCAAATCGATAAAGTTGTGCTTTATTTGAATTTTCCATTAATTCCAGCTCATCAAAACAATTTCTGCCCGGGGTTTTCCGCAACGTTATCGATTTTTTTTTCTTTTTTTTTTTTCGTTCTGTTGCCCGCAGGAGACTAATCCCAATCCAGAATATATATGTGTATATATAGCCGTGTATATTGATATGCTCAAAGTGAATATTAATTTCAATTTGAATTGAAAAATTCAATAGAGAGTTCGCGGTGAGAAAGTGAAAAGAAACGGCGGCATCGGAGGTGGAAAAGTGTTTACTCGGGGTCTCCTTTTATTCTGAGTGACTTTCAAGAGCCTTCCAATTCCATTTCCATCGTTTTCTCATCAAAATTTTTTCGTTCTTTTCTTTTTTTTTGCTGTGTCCTGCTTAGCACATTTTAATTTTGGCCGACACCCGACGAGCACCTTTTGAAAAACAGGAAATTGCTCAAATTGAATTCTCTGATTTCCCACCCCACTTCCCATCGTCCTTTTCGGAGATTTTCCGCCTGCATCCTGTGGCACTCTCAAGTGCATTTTAATGGATTTTTAGTTTTCGGTAGTGAAATTCGTACATATATAATGAATATATATAAATGAAAATGTCTGCATGCAAATGGGTGGAAAAATGCAAGCTCTTGAAACTAAATGCTTCTCTGTCATGATTGTCTTTAGCTTTCATCTCGCCTAGTCTCTGTTTTGTAATGAAAAGTTTATAAACACGTTTTGCTTGTTTTATTCATTTTCTAATACGATTGTACGTTCTAAGAACAGGAACTAAACTAAGAAGGATAAATTCAGCAAAAGAAAACCCAGGGTAATCTCAGCTCTGGCAATTCAAGAAACAAGATTTCGATTCAAAATCCCACTTTACATTTAAATATAGAGTGTTATCCTACGAAGCCCTGAACAGATGTGCTGCCCATTTGGAGACCATTTTATGGGAGAACCTCCACGGCGAACGCGGCGTATACTTAATGTCCAATTGGTCTCGGGACCCAAATAAGTCGACTTCATTTTCACTTGGCGCAGGAAGTGCGTCCCTTTTCCATAAGCTTCCTTCTCATCCCTTTGCCTACGCCTCTGCTTAAGCCTTTGAAATATCCGGGGGCGGTGTGTGGGGGGGCGGGGCATCGTGGGCAAAGATTTTCCCCGGAATCTGTTGCTGGCGCTGCTGCAACGACACATCGTTATCCCTAATGCCTGATGGCTGGAATAAAAGCTTAATAAATATTGCCAGCGCCCAAATTTCTTGGAGGACAGGCCGTGACGAGGACATCGCTTGCTCCTGGCTGTTTTTGTTGTCCTCGTCCGCCGATAACCCAGAAAAATGAATACGGAAAGCAAAGCTTAACTACTCTACTTTAAATTTATATTTAAATGTATATTTAAGTGAATTCCCAAAGGAAATGCTTTACATACGAACGAATCTGTAAATGAATTTGAATAGTATGTTAATTAATTTTTATCGTCCTCTCATGGAATAGAGATACCTCTAAGTAGGGTATCGAGAATTCACGTTGCCTACCAGGTTGTCATGCGAGTGTATGTGTGTTAGAATGTGTGTGTATTTTTCTCATTTGTCTTAAAGCCACAAAAAGCGAGAAAGAGATATCCTTAGACTTTGACTACGGTTTTTCGGTGCGTACTAAAAAAAAATTGCGAGAAGGCAGGGTGAATAACGGTGAAGGAAAACGATGGCAGTTGTTGACTTTTAAAGCTTTTCTTCCCGTTTTCCAAAAGCTCAGAGTTGACGCGAAATTTGTAAGGAAATCTAAACAATTTATAAAGTTTGGTGTTTTTCTTAAACAGCTCAAGAGAATGTCTACTAGAAAATTAAAAAGTTCTATTTTTATAGAAAAAAATTCGCCTTTTCAGAGAAATGCGGATATTAAATGTTCATAAAATCTACTAAATTCATATGTTCAAAAAGATTTAAGTATATTTTGTATGTACTCTTAGTTATTCTTTGGCTAAACAATGAATTTTCTCCATGAAAACCAGAGAAGCACCTTTATACAGAAATTCGATAATTGCCGCTTTATGAAGCCATAAATTAGATAAGCACATTATGGGCAAATGGGGTGTGTGTGTGTGTGTGCGGAAAACGATACCCGCACACATGCTCACAAAATACTGGAGAATTCTCCCATGGCCATGGTCATAAAGTGAGGAGAAAGTTTTCATGGCGCTTCAAAGGCGCAGAGCGACCTGCTAATTGCTTGGAAAATGGAAATATGCCAAAAGGGAAATTTATTCACGAAAATTGTATAATGTCCGCTAATTAATTTCCTCACTTGGCGTGGCGAATCAAAGATTCGAATTGAATTCAAATCGCAATAAATAACAGCTGAAACTTTTGCGGTGACAATATTTCTTTGTGTCGATTTTTATATGCAAATCGAGTGGCAAAACAATTGGAAAACTTTGTCTAAGACAGCAATAAAATAAAAAAAAATAAGAAAAATTATCAAAATGGCGCGGGCGTTTGGAAAATCCGATGTGGGGGGGGGGGGTGCGAAAGGAAAGCGTAGCGAAAGGAAAAGCGGGCGAGGAAAAATCAACAAGAATATAAATATGCAAATGAAAAGGCAACGCAGATGTTCAATCAACAGTTGACTGCCGTTCTCCACGGACTCGCCGCATAAGCAAACATACAGTCATGGCCAAGCGAATATAGCCCGCCAATAAAATGGCAATAAAATGATTGTGCACAGCTGATGCTAACAGCATGTATGCAAGTAGAACAGTAATTAATTTCAAAATAACGTTTTACAGTTTAAAGTTATAGTTTTTTCAGAACTCTCACGGCGTTCCTTTAATCCATAATAAATTGTAGTAGTTTTCAGTGGTATAGTGACTTCGCTAATTTCAACATTTACAACTTTTCACTGCTTATCTTATTTCTTTCAACTCACATTTTTTCTGTCCCCGGGCGGCGAATAAGAAAAGGAGAAAGCTAAAGAAAAGCCGAGAACGAAAGGGAAAGGTGCAAGTAAGAAACTTTCTTTCTTTTCGCATTCCACTCGGCTTGTTATATGGCGTACCTGTGCTGCTTTTTCCACAATTTGTACTTTTCAGCCTGCTGGGCAATCGGTTTATGCTGTTGACAGTTCAATTTTCCGACAACCAAAAAAAATATACGCAAAACTTTACACAAATAATGCGAAGGAACTATGTATATGGAAAGTCCAAATAGAAATTGGGAACAGCCACCTTTCAAATGTCCACATTTGTGGCAAGCAGGACTCTCAAACTCTTTCAATCAAATCGAAAGAAAAGCTGACCAAACAAAAAGGGCAACAAACTTCAAGACTCTTTTTTGTTTTATTTTTTAGTTTAGAAAAAACTATATCTTTATATATTTATTAACTGGATACCCAGCAGGTTAAAAAGGACTTTGGTGAAAGGTATATATAGTCAAAGCGTTCATTTCAGAAACTTCTCGGAAATCGCATGCGGCAATTAAATAAATCCTTAAACAACAGGAGGTCCCATGGAAAATCAATCTCCACAGCTCCAACGCACCAGCCTTAAAATTACAAGATAATGTTTTTTCATTATAATTGAAGTTTGTAATTGCTGCGAGGAGTTTTCGCAGGGCGGAAAACTTGGCGACACAAGTTGTCAAGGCAATCAACTTTACTACCCCGCAGCGCACATGTGTCGCAGTCCCTTTCGCACCGACAACCACCCCCCGCTTAAGTTTATGTTATTGTAGTTAAGTAATACCCCTGTGTGCGTGTGTGTGTGAGTGTGTCATTCGCGACATTTCACAGCTTCAAGGCGCTTTTTTCATTATATTTAGCTCATTTTACACGCAGCAAAGCGGGGCAAAAACTGTTGGCACATTAAAATGCACATAAAAATCATTAACCCAAAGACGCCTGACAACGAGCGAGAGCAGCCAGCCAGGCAATTGTGTTAATGGTCCGCCCGCTTTGCCACCCCGCCCACTTTTCCGGCGCTTTTCCTTGTGTTTATTTCGGCATTACAGTAAACTCAATAATTTCGCCTACTTAATGTACAGTTCTCCTTTGTATGCCCATCAACAGGTAGGAGTTGTCATTGCCGCCACGCTCGACGCACTTAAAAAAAATATATGCTTTAATAAA
The DNA here is from genome assembly GCF_004382195.2 of Drosophila sechellia. Classification (NCBI taxonomy): domain Eukaryota; kingdom Metazoa; phylum Arthropoda; class Insecta; order Diptera; family Drosophilidae; genus Drosophila; species Drosophila sechellia. The sequence continues at coordinate 9,310,049 of NC_045954.1, forward strand.
TATTTAACAATAAACTTAAACAAAATATCACAACGAGTTCTCGAGATAAGTCGCAAGATTAGGGAAAAATGATAATGTAGAACAACATTATATGCACTTGTAATTCGGATCAATGATCTCAATTAAGGGATTTCCGCTCAGTGTATTGCAATGTAGCTTTTCGGGCACCCTCCAAATGAAATTACAGTTATTTGAGCTCTCTTGGCTTGCTCCTGTTTATATGAATGTGTGTGTGTGTGCGTGTGAAGGAGAGTGGAGAAAATCAGAAAAAGGTTAATTTGCAATTATGTTTTATGTGTTTGCCGAGTCCTTTGTGCGCTTGAGTATAAATGTGTGTGTGTGTGTGTGTGTGTGCACGAAAACACTTGAGGCCAGGTGTCCATTTTGGGTTTTACCTGTCCGATTTTCCCCCACATCTCCGCCTGCCTTTTATTTCGCCAGTTTCTGCTTTGATAATTTCTAAAGCATACTTTTTGGGGCCGAAAGTGAAAGCCAGTGGGAGCGAAAGTGAAAGTGAAGGCTAGCGGAATGAGAGAATGAGTCGACGGGGAAAAACAAAACTTGGCGTCTGTTGTCTGCAATAAAATAAATTTCATTTAATATTATAGTTGTTGCTACTGCTGTACTCGGCTGCTTATTGTTCTTCTTTATGTTGTATCTCAATTGTTATTTAGACATTTTGAAATCATAAAAGAGAAGCAGTTGGCGTACAGAAAAACTTTCAAATGGCTCTTATATACCCTAAAAAGTTGAGGGTCCTTTCGCTTTAAACGCACAATTATATATTAAAAATGTTGGACATTTCGGATTAATAAAAAACCTTAAACCTCTTTTATAGCTACATTATATTTTCTCCTTTTATCATTGTTAGTATATCTATTGTTGTGATATTGACTCAAGAAGTTTATGTGTCTGTGCCGCATCTCGTTTTTCCCCGTTTCAATTGTTTATCTTCTGGGATGAAAATGTTGTTCCCAGGACCCCCGTACATTCCATCACGTATCCTTTTGACTTTGAGACGTTTTCTGGCAATGAAATAACTTGCGTGTCCTGCGAGGATGACATTTGTTTTACTGTGGCCAACGTAATGAATTTGACACGCGTTAATTAAGTTGCCTCCCGGCCATTGAGTTCGTCCGGAAACCACAACGATATCAACAGCAAACACCGGAAAATAAATACATGTGCAACATACTTTGTTCAATAAAAATATTGTATCTTTAATAAATATTTAAAAGTTTCATAAACCTTAAAGTAACAATTAAGCTGTAATAATAAATGAGTAGCTTAAAAGTAAATATATTATAAATATATATTCTATGTTGTAACTTTCCATCCCTATGGGAAATTCTGAATATTTGATTTCATAATGCGACTGCCGACCGTCGAGGGGATTTTGCCAAGGTTGGAAATCAATTTGACGCAGCTGCCGCCGAAGGGAAAAGCTGGGCGGTATATGCAAATGAAATGAGCAAAAAGGCAAGTAAGCCCTTTTTTAATTGCACACACGCCGAAAACCAAAGGGACAAGAGAGTGCTCTCTTCAAAATAACAAGAACACAAAAATCCAAAAAAGGTTTCAAGGGGACCGTAAAAAACCGCAAGCCTTTGGCCCCAAAAATACAAAACTCAAAAACATTTTATGATGCCACCGAACACACACACAAAGGGGCATTTAAAACGTATTCAAAATGCAACTTTAAAGACGCCCCAAAGTGTGCAAAGCACTGGTAAATAACATAAAATACGAAATACGGCTGCGGCCGCACAAAGTATTTCCCATAAAAAGCGTCGAAAAAGAAAAGCCAGTGAAAACTCAACCACAAAAGGCGGCCAGGATATAATCGCACCATCCAAAACCATCGCCTCCCTACCCATTCTTCACTCACGCACACATACACCCACACTCACACCCACACTCACCCACACACACATCAATGTCTGTCTGGTTTACAGGGACCCTCGAATGCAAATTAGCTTCCTTCGCGCGCGTTGGAAAAACCCTTTGCCATATATGCAAATGTGCCGCAAACTGGCTTACATTTCACATTGCTCATACGCACCGGAGGCCGCCATGAGAACTAAGCCACAACAAGGACGACAAACTGCAAAAAAAAAAACACACACACAAAAATAAGACCGAAATAAAACTGCAAAATGTAGACATGCAAAGGGGACGAAGGTTATAATGAGTGTTTTTTACTAATTCATGTGTAAAAATCAGGTCGAAATAAAACAGTTTGAATATAAAACGGAAAGTGTGCGATGCGAAAAGTTTTATGCGGGCACCAAAGGGATGTGTAACGAGTGATATATGGGAAACTTTTCTACCGATGTTGGGAAAATGAGAACGACATTAAAAGCTGGCAAAAAGTCGGTTAGATAAGCCATTGACAATATTTCCAAGCCAAATGAATCTATCGAAGGACGAAATTTAAATTGAATAAATGTAGACAAACAGACTTTTTCTCTTCGATTTTTTTTGTATCAGACAAAGCTTTGAAAATAACAGTAAATAAATCGCAAATTTCCCAAGAATTTACTAATAACCTTGGAAAAAATCATTTTTATGTAGAAAATGTACCAGAATTGTTGCACAAAATCGACAAAAGCCGGCACAGTAAAAATCGAGAATGTTTTCCAACTTTGTTGACATTTTTTTAAAATAATATCAACCAAAAGAGCTGATCAATAAGAGGAGATACCCTTTATTAGCCGAGAGAAAACTACTCGATTTATGTTGAAATCGGAACCCATAAAGACACGCCCAATTAGCCTTTTAAAGTTTTGCGCCATAAAGCAAATAAAATAAATCCCATAAAAATGGCAAAAAGACGAAAACTTTGGCGGAACAGAGCAGAAGAACAAAAAATGAAAAGTGAGCGATGAGTGTTTTAAAGCAGGAAGATGGTAACAAAACTGGTAGATAAAGTTCGTCGCTGAGTAGCGGCAACCAATTAGGCCAAAACAACACACAACTCACCCTCCAAAAATTTCCCCGAAGGCAGATTTTGGCTTGCTAACCGAACGGAAGGATACACCATCCGAAAATCTCCCTTTTCGGCGTTGGGGTTGGGGTGTGTATGGCACACCCACCGCCCACCGCCGCCCACATTTCCCAGTGAAGTTTATGCATATTAAACAGTTATCCAAGCGGAATGGAAGAGCTGCCGGGAAATCTGGCTGGGAAGCGATGGAAAAAGGAGTGGGGAAAAGTGGGCGGTGAGTGTGTAACAGGAAATGAGAGCCATGTGAGCGGAAATTCCACATTACAAATTATGCAAATCACATGCGCTTTGATTATTTCACATTTTATTTTCATTTCTCTTAACCTTCGACCTTAACTAACCTGTTCGCTTTTGGCCATCATTTAGTCGGCGAAATTCAATTTGAATTGTTTATCGTTTTGTGGCAACTTTGTGGGCGTTGTCAGCACAAGTTTTATTCTATATAATAACACACCACTTAGACACGAAACCAAAAATATAATTATAATATAATTTCGACAATATTAAAGCAGGCAATAAAGCCTTCGACTTAAAAGGCCCGCTTGAAATGAATCAGGAATATGCTTAACATATAAATGGCGTTTAAAGCCACTCAGCTCATTAAATGCCCAAATACCTTGACTAAAAATACACACGAAGTGTGGGGGCAAATGAAATGAAACGAAACGACAGCCCAAATTTAATTCCATCGCATTCGAAAAGTCTTCATTTTGAAATCGGAACGTGCCTCTTCTGACATTGGTTTCGATTTACATTTGGTTTCATGTTGCCCTTTTTTTATGGCCAAGATTTAGATTCATTCTTTTGTCGTAAAATGCGTGAGGTTCTCTCATTTTATTGAACCCAATTTTGGCTGCTTTATATACATATGTATGTATGGGAACGAATACAAATACGTACATACATATGTACATATTCGTATGCATATCTGACGGATACAAAATTGGCCTTGGCTGTTGATTTTTGGAACACATTTTCTGGCAATATTTCATTATGGCATCTGCGGCTTTTTCGACAATATTTTCGCTTATGAGCATTCACAAATTTTACTGAAAAATTCCAGCCATCGAATATTTTCTTTGTCGATTGTCGCCCATGAATTTTTTCCGCATCGGATGGCAAATATCATTTACATGCGCTCTGAGCTCATTTTTGTTTTCACATATTTTTCCATAAATTGCGTATACGCCATCGGGGCCAAGGTCAAGGACAAGGATCCATCTACTCGTCTCGAAGGTCTTACTCTATGCATTAGCTTTGTGTATATGAGATTGGGATTGGAGATTTCTCTAGGGTCGATTGGGCCTTGAATAAATCCATAGGCTGATAATCCCACGAGGATTTCGCACCGATTTCTGGAGCATAGAGGTTAAAAGCTTTTCCAAAATGAATATTATGTTGGGTATATCAATATATATATACACTTTAAAATATGCGTATAAATTTACGCTGCTTAAATCTGTATACTTTAGTTCTTAAAGTCCTTAATAAAGGAAATGGTTATTATTAACTGCCCGAGTTCCTGTTTCCTTTGGCCATTAGTCAAATTATCTTTTCTGCTAATTGCTCGGTAAATTTAGGGTGAAGTCGAATAAAATTAACAGCTTAGAAGGTTGAAACATTATCCACACCTGTGAGTTTTCCGCTCACCCGGCCATTTAATCATCTTCAATTGTCGCCCCTGATGCGATTAGCACAAGTCTTTTGGTCGTCAAAATGGTTGGCAGTGACATTTAGCAAAACTGGATGCGTTGTCAGGTTTTTGTTGCTTAAGCGATTTTCACTGTCCCCAAAACAGAGTGGGGAGGGGGGGAGGTTAAGCAAAAACAAACGAGTAAAAATTCACTGGGAAAACTGCAACAACTGCATACCGCTGCAACTGCAACGTTGACAGCATACCGAAGCCGAGATTTTCTGCAGAGGCTGCTGCCAGTTCTTGTTTTCGTCGTTACTTTTCTTTTTGCCTCCTGACGCAACCAATACTTCCTTCAGCCGTTCACATCCCCCCCTCCCCCTCCTTATCACACTTTCCCGAGTTTTCCTGCTTTGCCCCTCCTGGCGCAACTGTCATATTAAACACTTTTTCGAAATTGCAATTTAACTTTTATAGTAAGACAGGGAGCGACAGAAGGCGCTCGGTGAAAAGCCCTGCGAAAAACAAATAAACAAATAAAAAATAAGCAATCGTGAGTGATGAAAGAAACTTAAGAACATTTAAGGAATTACTTTGAAGCGACAACATATGAATAATTTATGAAAATCCACTTAAAAATGCATTTCATTTCTAAGTAAAAGGCAAGAAGTGAATCTACCAAAATTATTTTGTTTTTTATGTAAAAATATAGTTCATAGTCAGGCCCCACTGTAAGTCCACTAACTTTTCTCCCGAGCAAACAAATAGTCCAGCAAGCTTTGGAGTGAACAAATCTACTGGCAAATGGCGTTCGAGGCATTCGCAGCTTATCAATGGCGAACGGAGAAAGGGGTGATAGGACTGGAGAGAAGTGAAGAAAAGCCGGCAGAATGGTTGCAAAAAGAAAGGAAAAAGGATATATAGAGCGGATTGCTCTAACAATATAAAAAATAACTAAACAGTTGGCAGCAGTTGGCAAGCGGATGTGTGGCATGTGTGCGATGCGATAGTTTATTGAAAAGTTTTCCCCCACCACACTCGCACTATTTATTTTCCCAGCCCCCCTCCCCCCTTTGGCCAGGCTAAAATTAAAACTTTCCCCATCGCAAAGTGGGCGAAGGAACCGGAAGGATTGTGTCGCAAAATAGTTTTCATTTTTCGTTTTACACTCTGTTGGATTTTTACCCGTGGAAGAAAGTAAATATACACACACACACAAATACCCTTGAAAACGTGGCGAGGAGAAAACAAATTACTTAAGGAGAAATGGCAAACAAAAATTGTACAGCACTAAAAATAGATGACTAAGATGGCTAACAACGCTTTTTCCGGCTGGAAAATCTTAACGCTGACGCCGAGGAAATTTAATATGAAAAATTCGTTGGCACTCGAAGGCAACTTAACAGTACAATCCGACGGAAAATTAACTTCGCAGCGGAAATTCAAAGAAACTAGGGGAAATTAGGTGAGAAAATAAAACGAAGCTATTGAGAAATGAGAAATCTTCATGGGTAATCGACTTTCGCAAGTGTTTGCCCACCTCAAACAGCAAATAATGAAGATAAATGAATTAAAACCGCATCTAAACTGCATAGTATACTTTGAAACTTAAGTTAGGCAATAGTTTGTGTCAAGTAAATTGAGCATGATTATTGTGCAAAAAAACTTAAATAAATGTTAATGCTCCCCGGCGTCAAAAGCGCCAGAATCATAGACCGCGTTTCGTCCTGCTGAGCGAGATATAATGAGTTTTTTTAATAAAAACTGACGCCGTATAGCAGGATATAATGCCCGGGTGACGCTTCCCACCCGCCAGGACCTCCTCACCTCCTCCTCTCACCCACATCCATCAGCACTCCCCATTCAAAATTCAAATATACGGCGTCACCTTTCATTTGAAAATACGGCAGCAAGGGTAACTGCAAAATATGGAAGGACGGTAAGCAGAAGCCGGAGAAAGTGGCACAATACAAAAGGCAAAGAGAGGAACAAAATAACAAAAAGGAAAAATGTGAACGACTAAAAAGGTTTGCAGAACTCAAAGTAATTGAAGCGAGACTTTTTGAATGGTCGATTTACAAGCGAGCATACAGAAACTGTACGCAGAAAGTGCGTTTTACGGCTGTAAAATTATCACAAAATGTTTATATTAAAAAAAAAAAGAAGTCTAAAAGTATGCAACAATGCATTTTAAATCCAGTAGCACAGCGATTTCATTTCAAAAACCATTTATTACACTTGCATTGCATACTTTTAGACACCTTAACACAATAGCCGAATGGAGCACTACTTTCTTGTCGCGCACTGTACGTAATTATTCGAAGATAACTGTATAGAAATATGCCTATATATATATATATACATATATATTCTGCGTTATTGCGTAGCTGACCGAGCCAGTTACCTGGGCATTTGTTGACCTTTTTTCTGAATTTTAAACGCCATTCGCCCCAGGTGCGAATGTCGTGACTTGAATTCCCGGCCTTTTCTTGCCGCACAGCCCAACTTTTCTTCGGTTTTTCTTCTTCTGGGCATTTATTTTATTTTCTTTCTGATGCGGTTGACCCCACCAAAAAGAAACCGAGCAAGGTCAACAGCCGCTAGGCCAGGAAACCAAAAAAAAAAAAAAAAAGAATAAGAAGAATACAACGAATATAATGGCGAAGGTAGAAAATTACTTTGCGAATCGTGGAGAAATTTACATTTTATTTATTGATTAAATTTACCCGAACAAACAATCAGCCAGACGAATTTATTACAATATTTCACTGCGACTTTAGTTCGATTCGCCGGCTTAAAAACTTAATTAAACGCCATTTGGTTGTAAAATATGGGATGTGTGTGTAATTTATATTCAGCATGTGACCCTTAGCCATAAAACTAATTAATTTAAATAGCTCTTTTCACATCGCTTCATAATGATTAATTAAACGGTGTCGCAATAATGTGAAAACTATATCTGCATTGAATAATGCAGTCCAATTGGCAATGATACATATTTGTTATAGTTCAATATAATTAAGAAAATATGTTAGCTCTTATATTAAACGTAAAGCAAATATAAGGTAATTTTAAATCACTTACAATTAAACAGCGTCAAAGTGAAATATTGAAATTGTTATATGTTATCCGTACCTAAAAAAATAAAAACAAAATTGTGTTATTGATTAAAATGTATATAAATATCAGGCTTAATTTATTTACGCAATACACAACAAAATGGGGCCCATAACCAGGAGACTAATTAATTGAAATGGCTATTTTTAAACTGATTTCCTCGGAAAATGATTAATAAAACATCGGCGTATAAATTACGCAGTTTCCTGTAAAATAGCCATGCATTAAAAATAGTCCATCAATTGGTAGCGTCTCGTATTACGGGCCATGTAAATGCGGATGAGGACCTTGACTTCCTCCACTTCCTGCGGCCGGAAGTGAGCGAGAAAGCCGAAAAGGAATGGCAGCCAGGATAAGCAGGTCGCCTAAGCTCCGGCCTTCGAGTTGCTTGCCTTTGATGTCGCTCAAAATGGTTGAAAATGCATATTAAATGTGTGGACTAAGTGGGCTCGCTTCATTCGACTGCCTGACAATTAGCTAATAGGATGGTAAGTCCAACTTATAAAGGCCAGAGGATAAATAAAATAAAATGGCACACACCAGCTGACAAATGAATCGAAAAAGGGGAAAAGTAAATATCAAGTATACGACGGATTGTGCTGGGCCAAAAGTTAAAAATTGTAGCCACAGTTGTGACAGCTGCAAATAATTTTAGATGAGTCCTTTTTCGCTTGCCTCTTAATGTTCGTTTTGAAATAAATTGTTGTTATGCTTCCTTAATTTTCAACTTCAAAGTTTCCATTTCGCATTTTTATATGCACACGTTAAGAGTCAAATGTTAATGGGTAGCAAGGAGTTGCCTAGCACTGAAGTTGCTATAACAATAATTTTAAAGTTAACTATTAAGCAGTAAGGTATTTTTTCAACACTGTAATGAATTCGAAGAAAACTCTGATAACGTTTAAGCCCAATATAACTGCAGTCCCTTTTAATGGGTATTTCCAGGTTCATATGTTGTGTTTTCCATTTCACAAGAGGTTGAGCAAGCAGTTGCAGCTGGCTGGCACTGAATGGATGAACAATAACGTAACAAGACTTGAGCAAGTTGCGTTAAGCAAATTAGAAAGGAAATTCGCTCTCGCACACACACACACACACACATGCACGCGCTTTTCCGGAGTTTTTCAGCTGGGGAAAAGCGGCGATGGGAGGCGGTGGGCGTGGCCGGATAAAGGAGGCTGGCAAGGATGAAGTTTTGTTTTTTTGGGAGCCGTGTCGGTTGCTCTGGCTATTTCATTCTTGAAGTGCGCACTTCACTCGAGTAATTTGCCACGACACGCGCACTCACACACATACACACACACACGCAGCCTTGCACACTTGTACACCCACAGCCACACACATACTAACGCACGCACGCACAGCTGGCAGCCATTTTGACACACACACGCACATGTGCTGACATTTAGATTGAAAAACGAGCAAAAAAGCAAAGGCAACATATAATCGAAAAATGCTTTGCCAAGGGGAAATGATACAAAGCAATGTTTTCATGTACCTGCCGCCAGGGGGCGTTACAGGTGTGTATTTGCCCAGTTGCTGGCAAGTTAATAGTACTACTGATAAATTCAATTTTTTGTTTATGCAAGAAAATAAGCTTAAATAATAAATAATGTAATTTGCTTGTAAATATAACAAATATTACTAAATGCTAATATTACATATTTATTTTAAAGTATATGCACTTTAACATTTCTTTTTACAATGTAACATTATGTATGCTAGTCAAATTATACAAAATTAAATATGAAATGTATATAAATTCTTTAACCTACCGATCAATGTACTATTTCATTGACCCACTCTGTACACCTGTGTGTGTCTTTGTGTGTGTGGTGCGTGTGGCAAGTGAAGTGAAGTGAAGCGTATGCTAAATTTTTATTGAAGTGCATACAAACAAACATGCCCGTCGGCAGCTTCAGCCGCAGGGAAAACTGTTGACACTGCCCCCTTAGACTTTTCCCGCCCCCGTCCACAGCCTCCCTCCTTCCTTCCTTTTCCATCCTCCCCCGCAGCCACCCCCACCCCCCCGCGCCCAAGGTCGACGCTTGTCGCTGGTAATTTTCCTGTGTAACAACAACAAAAGCGGCAGCAGATAAAGAAGAAGTGGCAGATAAAGTGGATAAAGCCGCTGGAGTCGAAGCCACCTTAAATACAATTTAAAACCATAGCCAGAAGTGCACTGAAAAAAAACACGATCTAAAATATAATATTAGATACACAATAAAATATCAAATGTTTATCAAACTTTCAACATAAAAAAATCATATAAGTTACGATTATATTGAAATTGAGCTAGTGCATAGATACACTACATATAAAAATAGGAAACAATTTTTAAATAGCAAAAATTCCAGAGATATTCGATTAAAAAAACGTTTTGATTATCAACACACGACCCCAGGTGGTTAAATGAAAAAGTGAGTAACGCGCTATTGAATGAAAATCGAAATAGACAACTGGGAGAAGATAAAGAGACTTAACTGATTAAGATGTTGAACGTAATATCATTTTTTAATTAAGTAAGTACTTGTAGATATCGGGCTTCGCAATATAAACTTGGACCGAATTGTTTTCCAAATCAGTTGAAAGTGTTTTGTCATAGCGAAATAGTTATCAAATACAATGAAATATACCACAATTATTTTATTTGCGCTAGCCGCATTCGTTTTGCCAACATTCGCCGCAAATGACTACCTGTGGGGCGAAGTTGGTGTAAACGATTACAAATTGGCCAAGGATACCGTTTCGAAGGCGTTTTTCGTTGGTCTGGTGCAGACCAAAAAATACGTATTCAAGCAGTCGGTGTGTGTGAATGATGCAAGGCATCTATTTAAAATGTAATTTCATACACATTTTCCATTTAACAGGACAACCTAAATGCGCTGACCATTACGGCAATTAAGATTACCGACAAAAGGAAGAGTCACGGAGCAACTGCTGTATTGGTCAGTGGAGGTCCTGGATCCAAAGGAGCAACTATTAAGTTCACTTCGGAACGAGGTTACGGCATCAAGGATACCGTGGAAATATGGGGTCGTTAAATACCCTTAAGAAAGTGGCATTCTACATATATAACGCAACGCAATGCAAAACAAAAAACTGAATTTGTGTTTTTTTTTGATGCAAGTGAAATGTCTAATTTCAAAAATATGTACCCTCCGTTTTCTTGTTTTATTTTTTGCCCTGATTGAAAAGTTTTAATATTGTCTCTCAGTGCTCAGAGGTTAAATTGACTTTGACATGGGGCGCAGAAAGTAAAAACGAGCAAATCAAACACACCAACAGAGATAACAATAAAAGCGATTAAATATATAGCAAAAGTGAGTCGCAGTTGAAATACCCTGAATGTATATGACAATTTTTAGCCAAGCCTTCGCAAATTTCTTCCACAACCATAAAAATAATTGTCCAAATTTGGAATGTTATATACCGTTGAGCTCGTAATTAAATTTCCAATCAAACTGTGTTCAAAAATGAAAATTCTATTTTTTCGCCATTTTTTGCAAATTTACCCCTTACAAAAAATGCAAAAATTGACCGAATAATAAATTTTTCTAAATTCTTTAAAAAGTGAGAGGGATAGTTAGAACTGGTAATTAGCTGCTAAAACAGTTATTCTTTCATCTACATGACAATTTTCAGCGAAGTTATGACGAAAATTCCGTTTGTAAATATCAAGTTTTTGGCAAAAGCTGTTTTTCCGAATTTCGGTAGTCAAATAATCAGTTTTTCTGACACAACTTTAAAAATAATTGTCCAAATATGAAATGCCATATCTCGTTGTGTTCGTAATTAAATTTCCAATCGAACTGTATCCACAAATGAAAATTCTATTTTTTGCCCATTTTTTGCAAATTTTAATAATGTTACCCCTTACAAAAAAATTTGAAAATTAACCTCAAAATTCATTTTCCTAAAATCTTCAATAAGTGAAAGAGATCGTTAGCACTGGTAATTAGCTGCTCAAAACAGTTACTCTTACATATATATGACTATTTTTAGCGAAGATATGATGAAAATTCCGATTGTAAATGCCAAATTTTTGGCAAAAGACGATTTTCCGAATTTCGGTCATAAAGTAATCAGTTCTTTTTCCATAACTATGAAAATAAAAGCCTGAATTTGGAATGTTATACCTTGTTGAGCGTCATGCGTTGCACCCTGAAGGCCTTCTGCGCCACCATGTCTCTTGTCCGCCGCATGAACACGATGATCAAGCAGGGCGCCGCCCTGCCCTTCAACACCTCCTCCTGATTTGGGAGTTATTCGGATCGGGGAGTGGCAACCTTATCTTATAGCTTTCTAGCCTGTAGAGTGCCTCAGATCCCGAGATACGGACGGACAGACCAACATGGCTTATTTTTAGCTGTTTCAAACTTTTAAAAAAATGTGACACTACAAAGCTTTGGAAATCGATATGCTTATTATTACTTACTGACTTATTTGACTTCATCCACCTTCAGCCTTCAGTTCAATACCCATAACAAAGGATGTTATATTGTCAAAAATCTTAATTCTATTGCCAATAGATAGACTTTAAGGATATTCTGTACTCGATCATTCAGATGATAGGCGGCAGCAGTATCAATTGGGCTGGACACCAACAAAACCAAAAAGTAGAATCTGAAGTGCAAGGATTACAGATCACTGCAACCAACACGCATTTTGTCCAAGTTAGAAGTTCACAACACGTAGTTAAACACGTTACTCGTAGAGTAAAAGGGTATACTAGATTCGTTGAAAATTATGTAACTTAGTCTCCGACCATATATAGTAAAGTGTACAACACGTCGATACGATTCGACCAAAACTTCTTAGCCACACCGAGTTAATTAGCGCGGCGGCTAGAAATTTAAATTAGCTGAATATTAATATTTAATTTAACTTTATTCCATCTAATTGGCGTGGGGTTTGCCGTACACGTATACAGCTAGCAATTCGGTTTTTCTAACCCCATTCGTTACTTGGGACAGCTGTAAGACCCATCAATTTGATAAAATAATCTACAATATTCTATAGAAAAAAGGAAAATGGCTTCGATCAATCCATTTTTTGAATTTGTGGCTACATACCGTAGAAAACATCGAGCCCTAAAACAACAACGCGTTATCGTATCAAGAGCAGCGGATTCGTGGAAGGCTTTATCAAAATCCCAAAAGAATCGCGACCGTAAGAGGGTACGCATTCATTTTTTAATTGAACATTCATATTATGGAGATTATTAATTTGTACCATTTCAGGCGCAGGACGAACGCTACAGGCGACAAGCCAGAAAAAACCGATAATGGCAGTGATGCCAACGATGCCGTGCTCTACGCTACCGTTGGCCCCGAAAGAGTAGAGATTTGATGCGCAATTCTGCCTGCTTTTCAAAATTCACAGTTTTGCATTCGTTATACCAAATTAGCATTTTATGCACTGCTTTTGTTTTTATTGGTTTGGAAATTATCATCCTCTGTCTTTTTAGTGAACAAAATAATCAGTTTTTTGTCAGAACATTCCAAATAAAGGTTGAAATATAGAATGCCATACCTCGTTGAGCTCGTAACAAAATTTCCAATAAAACGGTATTTAAAACTGGATATTTAAATTTTTTGCTATTTTTTGCAAATTTTGATGATGTTACCCCTTACAAAAAATGAGAAAATTAACCAAAAAATTCAATTTCCTAAGTTCTTCAAAAAGTGATAGGTATCGTTATCACTGGTAATTAGCTGCTCAAGACAGTTTTCGTATCTATACGACAATTTTTAACCAAGTTATGATGAAAATCCCCATTGTATATTTCGAATTTTTGGCAAACGCCGTTATGACGAATTTCCGTCATAATATAATCGGTTTTTTGGCAACAACTATAAAAATAGTTATCTGAATATGGATTGTTATATACCGTTCGGTTTGTATTTAAATTTGCAATTAAACTGTGTTCAAAAATGGGAATTCTATTTTTTGCAAATTGTTTATTAAGCTATATTAAGCTATGTGTTAATATTTAGCCGAGTATCTCATATCGAATTCAAACTATTTATTGCAGTTTGTCACATTATTCAGAATATATATGTAATGTACCTGAAGGGGATTTTTGTTTGAGGGATGATGCTGATGCTGAATGGCGGTGGGTGGTTTTCGCCCGCCTTCCCGCCACCACTTCCCTATGCCACAGCCACTGATGACGACGATGGAAACGACACAAAAGTGCAGTTCAAACACTCAATCATTTTTACACCCGACTATGCACACACACAGGCGCACACTCGAACACCGGCGAGGATTTGTTGTGTGCAGACACGCATACACACACACTTGGACTTGTTGACAGGACGCATACACACACAGGTGCAGCGTAGCGTATTTGGCTATAAATAAATTTTCAATATTTTCCCTACTCGCCACAAAAAAAAAAATAATAATAAAAACGGAAAATGGGCGATGGGAGGAGTAGACATTTTGAATTTTCTATCACAATTTGTTCGGCGTTTTTTTTATTTTATGGCTGTCGCACGATAACTGAATTGCAATTGAATTTAATTATTTTTAGCGCAAGCACGCTGGTGGTATACAAAATAGAAAAAAAAAGAAGAAAAGATGTCGGTAAAGCTCACAAAATCCTGTGGGGGGAATTTAAAATGTTGCTGAGCTGCGCAACAAGGCGGAAATTTTGTGTAAGCCGTGTGTATGCCCAAAAAAAAAAGAATATATATGTACATATATATATACATATAAAAAAGCAACTCAATCAATGTGCTCCAACGACTCAATTTCAAACTTAGGTGTGTCAACACTTTCGGAAAAAAGCCAGTCGTGCAATCGCAGCGGAGCGAGCGAGAGGGCAGCTGTTTGCTTTATTTATTATTAAATATAAATAATGAAAAATCAATAGAAATTTATTTATACATATTCATCAATATGTATACGAATTGCGCCCAGTCGAGGACGTGGCCAACAAAATGAACAACATCCCAACAGACACAAACAAAGTACAGCAGACGACAAAAAATTGCACTAAATATAAGCCGCAACACTTTTTTGCAATATAAGTGGCAAAGGTTTTTTTTACAATATAAAAGCCAAAGGCTTTGAAGTAGTTTAATGCAGAATTTTTTATGTGCAGCACCATTAATTACGAGGCAATAATTCAATTAGCTTACACATTTTACAAATTAAATAATAGCAAAGTGAAAAAATCGACTTTTAAATTAATCCTTGTACAAAGATGCTCAGTTATTTGGATGCCTAAAAAATAAGACAAAGATAGGCGCTATTTTTGTGCCCGCCATCGTACTGACAGGCCAAAGTTCATGAGACAGGGCAAAGGGGTCAGCAGCCACAGGCGCAGGGGCTTCTGTTCTGAGTGAGGGAATTATGATAACTTTAGGATAAATTTGTCATGTTGTCCAACCAAAAAGGAAAAAACAACAAAAAAAAGAAGAACAGATAGGAGGGAAAGCCAGAAAAAGAGAAAGAGAGCGAGGTAAAAACATCGAAGGATAACTAAATTATTTATGATGTATGCATGTGCATGTAGCTGGCTCTAACCGGATTAAAGGGTTCGGCCCAAAAGGTGTTACACTCGTGACTTTTGTACTTACACGTACTTATTGTGGCCAAAGTTATTTGAGCCGATAATTTCTTGGTCCTAAGCGCAGCAACAAATAATGCTTTCAATGGGAGCCATTAAAGATACATTTCATTGTAATTTCTTGGCGTTATCTATATTATTATTAAGCAACAGCTTTAAAAATATCTTTAAATAAGAATACACATTTCGAGACTATAGTATAAAAACGCAATATTGTTGCCCCCAACAGAGTTGTAATTTAATCACTTTCCCACTCCAATTGCTGCAATCCAATCATCTTAATCAATTCGTAATAACTGCCAATGCAATCCGGCAGATAACCGTAGTTAGAGACAAAGCCAACAATTTTGTTGCAAAAATCCCGAACCCATATGCCACAATAATTGAATTCTCAGGGCTCTGGCGAAGATATATCTTCTAAGTTGATTACTCGAGAAGTTCCATTGGGGCGTTTAGGGCTTAAATGCCAAAATTGCTACACTTTTCCCCACTCAGGAGCAACCCCTTTACTTTCGACACTCAAGTGGCAATAAAGTAATAAGATGGCTAGCTATCCGGCTTGCTGTTTGTTGCCAACACTTTTATTTAAATTAATTGCATGAAATTACAATTTTATTGCCAATCGCAAAGGATGCAGTATCCGTTGATGGCTTCGTTTCACTGGATGATTCAATACGGGTGTTCTATGTGCGATTGTGCTTCTTCAGTTCGCATCCGCATTTGCATCCGCTCTCTAATTGAATGAATACGCAATTCAATTCTTGTTGCATTATTGATAGCGATTTTTCGGTGGTAGCCGGCCGGCATTATTGCAGTCAATTTAATTCGCAAATTGCCAATTATAATTACAGTAAACGGCAACCAAAATGAAAACAACAAGTGGTGGAAAAAATGGGAAATTGCCATTTCAATTAACTGTCGGTCCTTCGAACGTGGTGGACACAATGCGATTTGGATAGATAAGCTTGCTAAGTAAATAAAAGGGAAATTACAGCGAGTCGATTAAAGAATAATAAAGGCTGTGCGGCAAAATGTTTGGATATTTTATTGAATTACCATCATGAGAATATAAAAAATGTGCACCACTCTATGTTGCGATTCAATTAACTGCTAATATCTCAATTAGTTTTCCATTCACCTGACTTACCATAATTAGTTGTCTCCAATGCCACACCCCATGGAAAATGAAATGGATTTGCGTGCGCATAATCATGCTATCCATCCTTCGCCATCCTGTCGCCATCCACACGCAGTGGACATCTGGCAATCAACTGCATTATCAACTGTCAATTGTCTGGTGCTCCGAAATGTATGCTACAGAAATGCTCAATTATCCATGTTAATTGGCAATGCAGAGAACTGCAAGGGTGGCATTTTTTGCCACTCGACTCACACCCTACAATTTTGTGTGCGGGTGCTACCCGCCACGCACATCGCGGGTACTTACAAACACACAGTATAAATCTGAACATGCAGACAAGACACCCCGTTGTGCGCGCACCCGAATCAATACGGTGCTCTGCGTCGCGGGTGCCGACCACACTCGGTCACATTACCGTTAAACACATGGGTGTTTCCAAAAATACTCGGGTGTTTCCAAAAATACTCGGGTGGTCTCGCAGATAGTCGAGTCAAAGACAAGATGCGTAACTCCATACGTTTTACACTTCATACGTTTACACACTATTCTTTCGGCGTGGCTCTAGACTTTGTCAAATACGTTGTATAATATGCCCTTCATCTTATTATTATATATTATTATAATTATATATATTATATTATATATTATTATATTATATATTATTAATATATATATATATATATATAATTTAATTATTAATAATAAATAATAAAATTAATTAATTAATAATAATAATAATAAATATTATTATTAATAATTTAAATATAGATTATAGTAAAAATAATAGTAATAGTAATAATGCTAATAGCCGAATCTATGTACATAATGTCACAAAATTCATTTTAAAAATGACTTTATGTAAGAATAAGAATAGAGTATTCAGCTAGCGACGTGTGAAAAATTACAAGGCAATAATTCAAAACGGGTGGCACACATTGAGTCCATTAAAGAGCAAAGACATGAGCACGAAAATTTTCTTTGGTATTCCCTTTTACCCTTCATTTCTTATACCCGTCACGCTTCCACCCATACAAATTTTAGGCGTACAAAAAATGACCAGAGAACTGCAGCCCGCGTACAAAAAATGACGTGCGGCCGATCTTTGACTGTGCGTCCACTCACCCAAACGGTTATTGCGCAGCAGGCCTCGGGTGGTTTTTTTACTCGTAACAATAACACCACGTTGGTAAAACACTCGAGTATTTTGTGTTGCCGCAAGTAGGGTGTCAAGAAACACGGGGTGCCTGGAGTACCGAGTGTTTATCGGGTGGACGTAGAGTGCCAGTGGCGGGCTGCAGTTCTCTGATTGGCATATGCCAGGAGAGTGCTCAGTTATTGTTATCGAACCTTTTATGGCGACTGTACAGAGTCGCAAAATAGAGTTTAGCCAGAAAATAACAAATCAATTCGATTTCTTAAAAATATCTAACAAACTTGAGCTTTTAAAATAAGAAATTTTTAGGAGGAACTCTTTATTGGTTATGAAACATATTTGTTTAAGTGTTGTGTTACTTTACACATTTTTTATCGGTTTTTTTCTCGCAGTGCATTTGTGGTTATTGATGACTGCATCGCCGAAATATTGAAATTCGACCAACGATAATGATAATGACGCTGCTGAAGATGATGACAATGATTTGTCGTCAAGCCACTCAAATGCAAAGCGTTTAGACGACTGATGTTATTTTTGGGATATTTGGGTAGCTGGGCGGACTGAAGGTCGGCCCGTTTTATAAAGGGGGTGGTCGGGTTTTTGGGGGCCTTGGACATACTGTTTGCCTCTTTGGGGCTTCATATTTCGTTTCATTTCGGTTTGTTACGCAATCAAAATGACTGACAGCTAAATATGCATATTCAATTAGAGAGCGAGGGGAGTTGAAAAGGAAAAGGCAAACAGAGGCGTGGTTGGAAAAAAGGGGGAGGAGCCTCTGGCGCTTCAGAACCTCAACTATACACACACACACAGGGGCGCACACACACACAAGCACACAGGCAGAAAATTCACTGAGCATTTCGCCTTGAAATTCCTCAAATTGAAGAAAGGCAGACAAAATTGCAGTTGCTCACTGCTCGGTGGTTTCCTTGGTGCTGAATTTTACGGCTTAAATCAGAGAAGCCACAAAGTATGTAAAATCAAACTGTTGTTTAGATTATAATGGTTATTTTCTGCTGCTTCAGTATTTAAATTGCGCACATTTAACTTTCGACATTTGAGGTGGTGAATCAAACGTAGTAAAATGCTAGCATTTGCAAAACACTTTTGCTTGCACAGCAAATAGATTGAATAATCGTGTGCCAGCACAAGATTTAATTTAACATTTAAAATTCACTAATTTCTTAAGAACATATTTATATTTTCCGTAGATATCCTAATTGCTAGCCAAAGAGGTGCGTCAAGTTGATCATTTCATCTGTAACCTGTAACATTCTCTCTGCTCACTTCGGCACTTTGCCACTGAAGTCACGGGTCACGGGTAAAGCAAAAATCAAAAAAAGAAGAAAAAAAAGAAAGGGGAACTCGAACAAAGAGCAAGGCGCCCCCTGGAAAAGCTTGGAGTGCGCAGTGCGCACACTTTTTGACACTTGTGGCACACGGCTCAGAAGTGCAGCCCCAGACAGGTCAAAGGGCAAAAACTCCAACGCAATCCCAACTATCCAGTGAGCAGTAATTTCATTCTTTATATGCCAGCACTTTTTCGAACTTTTCCTGGGACAAATGTACCATTTAATCTACTTTTATTAATCAAACGTTTTGCCAGCTTATCTGTACATATATTTTGTAGTATTTGTTTATAGCTAAAAGCTAAGGCAACTAAAATAATGGGTATACCAATTTCTGGACCGCTTGACTCTCAGCTTCTTTCCCCAGCTTGCGTTTGTGTGTGTTTGAGCACGTTGAATGGGTGGAAAAAAATAAAAGAAGCAATTCCTGAAATAGAAACATCCACCAAGCCAGCGAGTGCAGCCCTTAACCCTTGGCTGGCCAAATGGGTCATTAATTGACAGCCAGCGGGTGCGGGGATCCCTTTGCGAATCTTCATAACCGTAGTGGCTGCTCCCAGTCATGGGTTAAGGAAGGTTACGGGCCAACCACTGCCCACCAAAACACCACCCACCAACCACCATCCACCGCCCATCACCCATGTCCTTCAGCTCTCGTCACCTGTCAGACTGCTCCTCTATTTCGTTATTTTCCGAGGTTGCTAGCAACCGAAGTTCCGAGCTGGCGAGGTTCCGAGCTGACCACTTACTCCTGGGGGCCATGTGCGCTTTATGGCCTCGCATACACACACCGCGCCCATAAATACTCCAGATGTGCGGGTCCCCAATGCCCTGGCATCAGCGTCATCATCATCATTATCATCATCATCATCCCCAAAGTCAGCGTCATTGCTCCTAAGCTGAATCTTTATTTCATTTCATTTTCAGCGCAATTTTTGTGCCGAGTTTGCGAATAATAGAAATCATAATGGAAACGCCAGCGGACAGGAAACGGAAACCGGACCTCGCCATCGCGGCCATCATGAGTGTGTGTATTCGTGCACATCTGAATTATGTATAATCGCCTGAAAATTGCACCAAAGTTACCCTGACAGCTGAGAATACGAACAAGAACCTACCTATACTTGGAATAATATATATCAAAATGTAGGCGTTTCATATTTGCAAGTTTTAAAGCCTTAGTTATGCGAATAACACACACACACACACTGGTGGAGCATTTTGCCTGCATTGAGGATGCAGCCAAAATATTGTTGCTTGACTCCAATTTTTTGTGTGCCATTTTCCTGGCTGCCTGTCGGTCACTTCCTTTCACGTTGCCTTCCTGGAAAATGCTCCCTCATTTTTTTTTGTTTTTGTTCTTTTTTGGGCTTCAGCGTTGCACCCACCGCTCCTGTGTCCTCTTCTTTGACCTGAATGAGCTATATGCAGTCCATAAATCATCCGAACAGACCGCAGATGCTTCCACAAGGCACTCAATATATTTTGCCAATTTTTAGCTCGCCCCCCTGTGGTGTAATGATACCAGGAGCAATAAAATAGGAGTGCTGGTCCACCTGGGGGAGCAACTGAGAAGTGAGTCTCCTATCGGCGATAGTTATAAATTCTTAAGCCATAAAAAAGAATAATGCTCAAACTTTCGAGCCATTAAACATGAAATATACAATCTTTGCAATTTCGAAACTTTTTCTTTTATAATTATCAAGAAAGTCACGGGCTATATAACCAAGCTGTATAGTTTTTAATAACAACAATTTTGGTTTTCCTTTCTTTAAATTTATTTATTCATCTTATTAACATTATACCACAATTTTATACTTTTATTATAACAATATTGCTTTTCAAATGTGTCAATAGACAATCAAGATTCCTCTTCTATGAAAAGTTTTAATCCAATTATATAATTTTCCGAGTTAGCTAAGTAGCACTAAGCTGTGCATAATACAATTTAAAACTAGTTTCTTTCAATTCTTTATTTTCGCCCCTATCAAAAGTTTTTAAAAAAAAACCAAAAAAAAAGAATTGAGGGAACCGGAAGCCTAGTCATAAAATTCGTTTAGCTGGCAGGCAATGGAGAAAGTGGACAATGGGATGCAGCGGATGTTAAAGAAGCAAAAGGACGATAAAGGGATTTGGGTAAAAGCAATAGACTGACGGCAACCAGAGAGATTTTCAATGCACTCGGCGGAACAAAAGCGAACTGCAAATTTTTGGGCCCATAACGCAGGACATTTGCGCCTTTCTGTCTACACTTTTACTGAAAAAGTTGCCTTCCCTTTCGAAAAGGGGAATTTAATTTCAAGTTTCTGCTTCAATTTAAAATAAATTGTATAAAGGGAAATGCAACTTTAATGGAATTAAAGTAGTTTTGTTAAAAAATTAAAGAAAATATAAATATGTTTTGTTAGTAGCTAATACGGCTGATATCCGCTAACCTTGATATGTTTAATGTCCACGAGGCGTATGCTTGATATGTAGTAACTTCAAGTAGTAGTAGCGAGCATCAAGCATACGCCGCATTGGCCCGCCGAGACTTAAAACATTGTGCAATTTCCCCCGCATTGAAATTGCTTTTCCCACCACAGAGAGAGAAAGAGAGAGGGAGAGAGAGGGAGAGAGAGTGAGAAAGGCAAAAAGTGGGTGGCTCAACGGCACAACTAGGGCCAATCAATGCGCCTGCCATAAGTATGCAATGTTCAATGAAAGTTTCGAACAAACAAGTTGCAAGTTGATATTTGCAGAGCCTTGATTATGGGTGGAACGGGCCAGCACCACCACCCCCCCCCCCCCCCCTTCGTGGTGCTGCAGGGGGTTAAAATCAATTTAGACCATTGTTTGTGGATGGGAATGCAAAAAAGAATGAACCAAAATAAACGAAAGAAAAACAAACGTACTGAACATGAATTGTAATAAGCTGATTATCTGCTGCACGCATAACAATGGATGTTAAAACAAAATCAACTTAAAACTGACAACCGAACAATTTAAGCCTTTATTTTTAATTTTTCTTCCCGTCTAACACCAAAAAACCCCCCATTGTTTTAGGCAGCCAAACAATGCAATTAAAAAATCACAATCACATAAAAGTTGACTCCGTAGAGCGATGTGTCATGCCCCCAGCTTAACGAGTTCTAAAAAAAAATGAAAACTGGGAGGGAAAACTAGTTGCTGCTGTGGAATTTCGAGGTCAAAAATGATCAAGGTCCCATCTGCGAACGCTCTGTAAAGTCCATTCATAAGGAACACTGAAAGAAAACGAAAGATACTTGAAAACCCAAAAAAAAATGCTGGGAAAATAATGAACACATTAATACAACACAAAATTTAACTCAATTAATTGTGTATAAAAGGAAAGAGAACATGGTGCTCTAATTAAATAAAAAGTTCAAAATCCTCAAGTTAAGCAACCTTTGATCTTAATTGCACTTCAACTGAAGATGAAAAGGTAGAACAGTACTTGCTTACACTCACTTGAGCTTTAAGGTTAAAAGTTTATAATAAACACCTAATAAAAAGGCAAGTTATACAAAAAAAACGGAAAAACACTCGAATTTAAATTGAATTTATTGCCATTAAACGCTGTAATTATACGGGCGTAGAAATGATAGCTTCTATTGACAAATAAATATGTTGATAAACGTATTCAATTTAGGCTAGAAATGAGCCCTATCTCCGATCATTTCCATAACCATTTTTCTTCATTTCTTTGCTAGTTTGTTGCCAAAAAGCACTGGATGCGGGTCTAGTTATTGCCTTTGTTGCTGCCACATCAAGCGTAAAATATTTGGCCAGCCACACAAGGACTCTCTGCCACACACACACACACACTGACACACGCATCGTGTAATTAAAAAAAAGGTCAGGCGAACGCAAAGGAAAAAAAAGGAGGAAAAAGAAAAATACAGAGCGTCAAATTAGGCCCAAGCTCCGCCCATTTTTCACGACCTCTTCGTCGGCTAATTGGTGTCCTTGCAGACAGGACTTCGTTTGAAGTTAAGCAAATAACTGCGGGCTGGCCCTAAACATATCCACACATACACATGTCCAGTCGAATCACATACAAGAAAAAAAATACAGCATTTGCAAATGAAAACTAATGGCCACTTAAAGCCCATAAAGGAATCTGACCAAAATCGGATGTGCGGTAAATGGTAAACTCGGTGGGGTGGTGGAAGGGGGTTGTGTTAACCATGGGAAGCCAGAGATTGCCACAAAAATCGTATTCCAGCTCGGCTACAAATCAAGTGTGGCCCCCAAAAATGTAGGCATAAATCAAGTTTGGGTTTTCCATCAAGCAGAAAGCCCCAATGTAAATGTTACTGTAATGAGGCCGGCGAAAAAAAGAAAATGTTGGCTACAAATGGATTGCATTTCCTGCAGCTACTCGCTTTCCTTCAACTAATCGAATTAACTTCGGTCCCCGTTTGGCCAAAAAGGCATCGATATAGGTTGGTCTATAGATCAGTTGATACCGTCTACTTGGCTGTTAACCTGAAGCCTGAAATGGCATAAATATTTATTGTTTATTTGCGTTTTTTTTTTTTTAATTTTGCACTTAAGCCTAATTCAGAAGAAGTGTAGCACGAAAATCCTATGCTATATATTTTATTTAATTATTATATTTATTATTATTATTGTTTAAGATTACAGCTGAAATTTGGGCCATATCCTCCCCGTTTAGTGCACAATTACGGAGTATCAAAAGCGGAACAAAATTGTGCACTTGGCAGTAGAAGTCGGGTAAATAGCATAAACGAATCAGCTAAAAAATATTCAAGGAGCTGTGCTCAACGGATGCACTTATGCAGCTCAGTCCACTTGAACATTGATTCCCTCTCTCTTTCTCTTCCTCTCCCTCCCTCTCTGTCTCCCTTGCCCCCGTCTCTTTCGCACCCCCGCTGGCAATGGGCACTTCGGCAAGTGGCGCCGTCCCTATCTCGCCCATCCTCGTTCTCTTTCGTTTAACGATAGAGAGAGAAACGCTCACTTTGCTGTCCGGCACTTTTATTTTTTGTAAATATTTTATTACCCGTCCGGCTGCTGTTTTCCCGCTTTTCCCCTGGCTATTTTTATTTTGCGTTTTTATTTTTGTGTTAGCCATGGGAGAAAAGTGTTTAATTGATGCTGCGCTGCTCTCGGTGTGCATCCTCATGAAAAATGCACTGGACTCGCCCAGAAATTCCCTTTGAGCTTTGCAACTCTCACTATCCATATCTCAATTTCCACAAAAAGTACCAGAGATTAGAGCAAGCGAAATGAGTAACGTGAGGGGCCAAGCTCAATTTAGAAAACAGTAACAAACTAAATTACATTAAAAAATAAAGGGGGGGCGGTGGGGGGGGGGTGGGGGGTGGGGGGTGGAAAGAAAAAGGAAACTGGGGAGAATACGCAAACTTGTACATTTGCTGGTTTATATATGTATAATAATAATACTGCGGTTTCTAAAAAGGCAACCATGTTTTCTAAATCGAAAAATGAAGTTTCGAGTTACAAATTTACCTATGCAGCTTTCGAAAAGGTGTACAATATGCTCTGCGATGCCTTTTATAGGTTCTTCACTACATAGAGTACTTAAAAGCCAAACTTGAAAGCAGCTTAAACGGCAATTACCACAGTCAATGTCAAGTTAGCAATCTGCCAAGTTGACGACTTAATTTCAGGTCGAATTGCGGAACTGATTGCGATTCGATGTGACAGCGGTGAAAAGTGGGTAAAGTGTGGAAACTCTGGCAAATACAAGCACAAGCCGCATTCGATGCAAATGAACGGGCATGAATAAGTGAGTGAACTATATCGGCAACACTTAAACACTCAAACACTCACCCATGCAGATGAGCTAGACTCGCAATCGCAATCGCATGGCTACTGATATTTTTCCCGCCATTCAGCGATATATCTCATCTGCATCAAGTGCGTTGCGCAACAACAAAGGACGAAAGAGAACAACAACAACATATGTAGTAAAAAAATACAACAAAAAGAAGAGGAAAAAAGGTGGGAAATCCTGCAAAGTGTCTGTAAACATTTATTTCAAAAATTTATGAATATTGCTCGCGCCCAGCAAAAGCAGCGGTGACAAACGAAAATTCCCTTTGGCCCCCGCATCTCTTCGCCATTCGGCTTTCGAATTGTTCAAGCAATGGCATTGTTTACCCGCTTTTCTCTGTGTGTATGCGCGTGTGTGTGTCTGTGCGTGTGTGTGTGAGAGTTATTGTTCCGAGACATAATATTTTACTGTTTTGATATGGAATTCAACAGGGTATATCCAGACCCTGACGCAGATGCATGTTTATATATATAACATAATTAAAAGGCTTTTGAAGTAGTTTTTTGCAGCACTTTTTTTCAATTAAATCGATATTAAAGATAGTATTTAAGTCACTAGAAATAAACCCAATCGCCTAATATACTTGGCAACTTAACTTATCTGCATTGGCTTTTTGATTTCAAGTTTTTTTTTGTCAAAATTTAAAACTCATATTCAATTAAAAGTTAGAATCAAACATTTACTTTGAACTAACTTAGAAAGAAGCCAATCCAATTTGTTGAGAATGTCAAAAGTTGTTTTATACTCGAATGTCTTGGCTTTCCTTTCGCTTGCTTAACACCTAATTGTTGTTTTGAACTATTCCAGTTGTCCGTGTTCGTATCATTAGAGGTTTTTCTGCTTTTCCGCTGACGAGGAATCCGAATGTCGGGAAATAGTTTCCCCTTCGTTCGTTCTTTGCCACTCCTTTCCCGGCTTGCCGCCCCCTTTTTCCTTTTTCTTGTTGCGTAGCGCATTACAAATGACAGCCGCCTGTCACACACACATGTGCAACGGGGGTGTGGGTGGGAAGCCCACACACATGTGTGCAGAAGGAAAGCCACACAGACAGGCACACGTGTAGAATGGCATGCCATACATACATGGCCATTAGTGTTGTGTTGTTGTCGTTATCATGCACAAAAAAGTTGTCGTCTCTGCTTAACTTTACGCTGCCTTACTCCACTTTACGTGTAGGTCTTCTGGCAAAGCCCCCTTAACACCCAACTTCCCCCCTTTCCAGCCTTAACCCCCCATCGCCCCGTTTATCACACTGGAAAGTACATAAAACAATGTCATTGTTAAATTGCCAGCTAAGTTGTTGGGAATCTAAGTTTTTATCAACTCGAATATGAAATCTTTTAGGACTTTAATTGGAAATCCACAGCTTATTAGCATCTACTTTGAGATCTTACAATCTCGAAACAATATTTCACTGTTATAAAAATCAAACAGATTTCAAATAATCATAACTTTACTCTTTGTGATATGAAACAAAAACTAGATGATTACTAGACTCAAGTAATGAACTATCAAGTTAAGGCTTTGGTAGTTCTATAGTTTTGAAACTATTTCCTATCACTTTCGAAAATAGTTTTCCACTGTGTTTGTCCTCTTATCCCCGACGAGTGTTGGCCAGAAATTTTCGGTAGGAGCAACTTTAGTTGGTCAGCCAAGTGAATTACAAGCTCAGTCCTTAACCCTCGGCTCGCACCTTGTTTTTCCGGCATTTGCTCGCTTTTTCCATTTGCCCCTCTGTTGGTTGTTATTTAATTATCATTTTTCATTCTTTTTTCGGGTTGGGTGTGGAAAATGTTGTCATCGCACATGTTTGTGGAGCATTGGTATTTTCGGGGTCATAGGTGAAAGAGGGGATTAAGTAATATTTTTGACCATCTTGTTGACCGCCCAGGATGCAAATGCATTATAATTTGATATTTCGGCTACAGTGCACATGTTATGTTAAAATCCAGCGGTGGAAATGGGGAAAGTTAAAAAGAAAACAATCAAATTGTGTGGTGGCATACTTTTCTGATTTTTTTTTTGGTCATCTTTGTGAATTTTGAAATGCGTTTTTTTGCTGCTGCAATTTTACTTTTATTTTTGCGCCTCTTGCCCGCTTTTCTTATCCAATTTTCTTTTGGTGCTTTCAAATTTCCTTGTTATCTCATAATTTTTATTCACTTCCCTTCTTCCAGTTGCCTTTTGCTAGCCATTTTTCGATTTCCTATACTTCCAAATTTTCTTTTGACATTGCGTTTTCTTTTGCGTTCCCTCAATCGATTTTTCTTTTTTATTTCTCTGGTAATCATGTCTCAATCACTTTTTGGCACGTTCTTTTTAATTTTTACTGCTTGCGATATGCAAAAAAACATAACATAATTTTGATACAAAGCAACGTTAATTTTAAATAATTTTATTCTTCATATATTGGCTTACTTATTTTTAGCTTTGTTGTTCAACAAAGTGATAAAATATGAGAAAACAATAAAATGTCAAGTACAATCAATTTTTTGGGCAGGACGAACCTTTCTGAAGGGGTTTTGTCCGCTCGATATTTCCCATTTCCTTGAGACTCGGCGAACATTTTAATGAGATTTTCGAATTCCAAAGAAATTCAAAACGTAGCTTATTCAACTTGTTCTATGTGTGCGTGTGTGTGTGTGTGTGAGGCACACTTTCTTTCTCTCTGCAAGTGTGTGCGTATTTGTATTTGTATTTGTATTTGTGGCAACAGGCAACAAGCCAAGTTAATTAGCAAAAAGCAGATAGCGTCACACAAAAAAGGAGCAACCAACTAAGGCCATCTTAAGGTCTGATTGAGCAGCGAGTGAAAGTGGGTGAAAGTGACTGAAGGGGGATGGAATAAAAGCGGGGCGACGGGGGGTGAAAGGGGTTAACTGGAATGAAGGCCAACAAAAATGGAAGACGGCGGAATTCTGCGGGGACCTCCGCTTAAGTGCGGGTTTTTGATGTCGGCGCAAATTGCAAAGAAAATGATTTATTATCTGCAAAAGGCAATTAAGTAAAATTGCTTGAAAATTATTTGCACCCCCTAACCGGATAGGGAAAAAGCCAAATAGAAGCAAAACCAAAATATACGCAAATGACAGCAAATCTCTCAGACAATTTCAAAAAATTAGGAACTAGGTTAGTGTATCAGTTCAAAAGTAATTAATCATAATAATATAAACATATAAATAAATAAGTAAGTTTATTATTTAATTTTCTATAAACGGAAACGTTTAAATAACTTGTAATTTAGTAAATTCCTAAAATTCACACTGTTTTTTACCATTTATTGAATAAAGCTTATGAACATGTTAAACTTTTAGAAATTAACACAACTTTCGATTTAGTTTCCCACTATTCATTTGGATACTACATTCTCGCATTAGAAACAGCTTATCTGTAGAAAAGTATTTTACGAATTACGGCGAAACCGAATTCCAATTAAGCGCAAAGTTTTTGACGCAAAACTATTTCACATTCGTTAAAAAGTTAACAGACAAAAGTTGTGCAAAACACGATAATTCCCCAAACAAAAATCGAATTTTCACATTTGTAACCAATCAAATATTGTATATTAGTTGAACTTTAAGACACCATACACTTTCAGCAATTATATATATCTGTTCAGATTTCCGACGACTTTAAAATGTCTTTGCTTTTGCAATGGTAACCATTGCGTAGAAGGTAACTCACCTGCCCTTCGGTTCCCCAATTCCAGCGCTCGTCCAACATGATTTATAAGTCGAATTAGAAGGAGCCACACGACGGGCATGGAACAAGAGTGAATTAATTACGAATTCAAGCCCGAAGAGGTAATTAATTCACTTCATTTTCTTCCCCAGCAAAGTTGGCTGAAAACCAAACCAAACCAAACCAAACCAAACCAAACCAAACTCGACTCAACTCGACTCGACTCGATTCAAGTCAACCATTTTGTTGACAGACAAACAAATGGTGGACCAAATAAGCAAACATGTGCACATGGGCACCTGCTAGGACATTCATGAATTCATTGCTTACATTACGCCAGGGATATTTCAAATATTTCTTTTAAGATTTTATCCAAAGTCGTAATTGCTCAGAAATTTGGCTGGAGCTCTAATGTGCTACGAGGAGCAGTGCTTTGTAAATGGGAAAATTATTTACATTTCCCAAGGACTTTTAGGTAATTTAATCAATGCCATTAATTCATCACGTTTACGATTACCGTTATAATAAAACAGTTCATTTAGAAGAGATTTTCCGCTATGCAATTCATTAGGTTTTTTGACAAGTTGTTTTCTTTTGTTAGCTACAGTTTTATAAGTGGCTATTAAATATTCCAAATATAGTTATTAAAGGTATAATTAGGTATATTTTAAAATCAACTTTAAGTGTATCTCAATTTTCTGATTAATTTCATTCATTCATTATTCATTGTTTCATTTGTACAATTACCTACAATTGTCTGATTCATTTCATTTCATTAATTTATCATGCTTTTCTTCATATCATTTCTTCCTTCTTTCAGTTCTACAGTTTTCCGATTTACTTTATTCATCTATCATTCATTTCTTCATTCTTGAATGTTTTGGTACAAATCTTAAATTTCGATATTCCACTGAATCCGAAAGTTCGAAAGACCATTTTACGTCTCTATCAAAACCGTGCTGCCCAATTCATTCCGTTTGGTTTTGGCAAACATAGCCCCAATTCCGGACTTGCAAATGGGTCTCCCGGTCGGAATTTGAGTCCTTGTCACAATGGAACTGACCATATTTACATTTGTCAAGCACTTCACTCACCTTTGACTGCGGTGTGTTCTCTGTGTCTCAAGCTTTCTCCGCCAAATCCTCCTCCGAATCGGAACGCAAATGGGACTTAAATATTTGCCACACACACTCTTTCACTTCGGCTCGGTCGTTTATATTCGAATTGAAAAATTGTATTCAGAACGCTTTTTCACTTTGTGTGTATATTTATGTATATATACTCAATTTCTTAGCTTAGCACAAAAACCAAAAAAAAATAATGTATGTTCAGCACTTTCGAATATCTTTCGAAAATTCGAAAACCGGGCAAAAGTAGTAACTGCGTGACTGCGAACTGTGACCAGTGACCAGTGACTTGCGAATGTGATGTTAGTATGCTGAATTCAAAAGCTGAGGCTGAGAACCGAACCGCACGAGAGTCTGTTGACGAATGAGTTACAATGGACGATGCGAATCGCTAACAGCGGGAAGACAACAAGTTGTCGTGTCCTTAACAGCTCTGCTAACGGGCACTGTGGAGTGGGTGCACCTTAACAGCGCTGCAAGCTCTGCTAAACCGAAAGCTTAGCCGATGCAATTTCAAAGAAACATCGAGTGGTCGCCAACAGATGGCGGTGCAGAGCAAGTTTATGCTAATATAATACTTTCGTTACAATCTAGTAAATTTAAAAAATATTTTTCTAATTTGCCCAACATACATACATAAAAACATCGCAGTTTTATCTTTTTTTTTTAAATTTTATTTTCGTTTTTTTCTCATTTTGTTTTATTGTAAGAAAATCTTTTCATTATTCATCAGTCGACTGACTTCCTGCGACTTTTCTAGCTAAAAAAAAACTCACTTCAACATATTTTGGCCTTAACAGAAAAAGAATGACACACTCCAAATCGGAATGTGTGTTTTGGAGGGGAGGTGACACGAAACATAAACACGAGGGGCAATCAATTGTAATAGTAGGACTAATTTAAACATATCGTACAATTGGAAGGCTTTCATGTCTTACAACGCAATCGATCGGTCTGCCTTCTATTTAAGTTCGATATTCCTTTCAGTTGGACGACTCGACTCATTCTCTAAGCTGCTACTCCTCTTTCTCTAATGTGTCTTCAACAAACGAAGACAAGTTCGCAAGGTTTCAGTTTTTGTTGGTTTCATTTTCATTTGTTGTTTGTGGTTGTTATTGTTGTTGTTGTTGAGTTTGCAGTATGTGCAGTTTTGGGCATTTCAAAGTTCAAATTTCTAAAACAAATCTGTGAAAACGTTGGTTCGGTATTCGTTTAAAGACTAACAATCTCGATAGACGAAAAAAAAATTATGATAGTATGATCTTTAGAAATGATCGAACATGATGTACATAACTAATTAATTACGAATCGTTTTGCTTTTCTCCCTACAGGATGAAAATGACGGGAGGGAGTGCGATCTTGCTATTACTGCTCTTTCGGCAGCCGATGTTGTGGCTACCGCTCTCGATGGTGTTTGGGATATGTGCAGTCTTGAGCGGATTTGAACTTAATCATCGCCAGCGGAACGCTTGACCTTGCGCTGCTTGGGACTCTGCTGGCTGGCCGCCTTGGGACTGGCCGGCTTTGTGGGCTTGGGCGAGGTCTTGGGCGTTTTGGACTTGGGCGGCGACTTCTGCAGCGCACGCAGCGTCTCCTGTGGCACCCAATCGTAGTCGATGGTGCTGTCGTTGGCCGTGCCGGTTTCGATCACCTTCTTGGCAGCGGCACGCTTCCTCTTGCCTGAACTGCCGAGCAGATATTGCTGTCCGATGACCAGTAGCAGGACCACAATGCCCGCCAGCAGGACGTACAGGAAGAAGGTCTCGCCATCCAGACCCTCATCGACCTCCGAAATCAGAACGGTCTCGTTGAACACGGCCTCGTTGTACTGAATGCCATTGGCATCGCGGTAGGCCAGAGCAATGTTCAGTCCAAATGGACGGCCGGCAAACTGATCCGAGGGCAGGAAGGTGTACGACACGGTCGACTCAAAGCCGGGCTTCACCTCACGGTTGTAGGCCACCGCCGAGAAGTTCTGGATGAAGTAGTTGAAGTCCATGGGATAGCGGAAGGAGGCCTCCACCGTCTCGATAACGAATTCCTCGGCTCCCTTGTTGGTGAATCCAATCAGGAACTCCACGGGCTTGCCGCCGGGCAGATCCAGCTGCTGGCCAGGTGTGTACAGGGGTTTCGTGAATAACAGATAGGTGTCCGCATTCGGCGAACTGCTGCTGCCCGTGTCGCTATCCTCGTCCGCTTCAGCATCCTCGCCAGTAACGGCACCCTCCTCGCCTTCCACGTCCACCAGGTCGTCCTCCACGGGCTCGGCGGCGTAGGCTCCAAACTTGTTGGCTATAAATTGAAGATAAAGTGGTGTTATGATGAGTGCTGAAGAATTGAAGGCATATTAAATTCAAGTGCACGGAACTAACTTCGCATACTCTTTGAAACTAATCAGAGATATGATATATTTAGGTTGGCTTTCTTGGCAGGTTGCACCTGCAACTAGGTTCACCCTTTTTAATAACTATTGTAACGGGGTCATTTAGCTTGCATTTGGGTACCTTATACTTGGTATATAGTTCACAACCTAGCAAACTAGCTCTGAGCTTGTCTGCAAACTTGGGATATGTCCACCCAATCAATGTGAAACTATGATATATATCGAGAATCCTTAAAAAACACCTTTGTGTCCAGTTTGAAGCCTTGATCTTGGAAACTAAACGAATTTATAGCCATCTCAGACGAGACAGCTCACGAGTCAGAGCGAGAGGTCGATAGGGCTCATGCCAACTCAACAGTTTTGACCGTATGATAAAAATTCGACCACCGAAGATGAATGAAAATCACCGAAATACGATGCTAGTGTACGGTGTGCATTGATTGGCAGTCCCATAAAGCATAATCCACGTAGCAGATGCGTCGGTAAAATGCCACGTATACGGATGGGAACACGCCCGGCCACCGAGCGATTGTTATTTGTCGGCGAGGGTTCACAGTGGGTAGAGGCTCTACTTACGCGCCGAGAAGGTGCAGATGACGATGGGCAGGACCATCAGCATTAGGAACATCAGATGCCTCATCTTGTTGGCTGTTTTACAATGTCTTCGGGGCTCCAAATGCAATCGAATGCGCGGCGCACACACGGAAATTTGGCTGGGAAATCGGCTGAGGGAAAAACGCACGCACACACAACCTTCGCGATCGAGTGAAAATGAAGAAGTGACGAGCTGCGGTGGTATAGCGGCGAAAACAGAAGCCGACAACGCACGAAGTGGACACGAAGCCGAGACACGACTTTCACTGACAAATGTCTACGTGGTGCCACGTCTAGGGTTGCAAGGGCCTCTCGATCGGTAAGTTAAATACTCAGTTTTCAGGTACTTAGCTTACTCAGAGTAGGAATTCTTTTTAGGCATCTATTAAACATTTATTTAATTACTACTAAAAACATTATCTCATATCTAAAATAATCAATAAAATTAAATGTTGCTTTATTTTGTTGACATTTGAGTGCACCGACAACTCTAGCGAGACAAGTAGTGATGCCAAACGCCGCAACTGTCATCTCTCGTGTTTTTTCGTGTTTATAACTTAAAAGCAATATTTGGGTAAACATAATATTTTATGCAATTATAAAATTCAAAATTGGTTTATTTTTTTATACCAAACACCATTTTTTGACGGAGGTAAAAAAAATACTAAAAATATTTTACAGCACTATTTGGCCATCGTTACAGTTCTGCCAACTTGGCTATTAAGACGCTATTATCTGGCTATTTTTAAGCTAGAATATATTCTGTTGACAATATTAATAATACATTGAATGTATATTAGGAATAATATAAAACAACATTGAACGGTCAAATTCATATGTAGCAATTATATGTTACAAATATTTTTCTTATTAAATCAATAATAAATAAATGAACACAGTTTTGTATTGCTTGTGTGTGATCAATAAAAGTTCGCTTACTGGTACAACGACAAAGAACAATTCAATTAAATATGAATAATACTTTTAAGAACACGAACTATTTAAAAAAAAAAACTAGGCATATGGAAGGTAAAAACCAATTTTTCGAGTATTCAAATTTTTTTGTTGGCTATTTTCTAGCCACTCTCGCGCAATCGATAGTGAGCGGCGACGTTAATCACAGCTATCGATTGGCCTGCGCAACGCAGCCAACTTCACGTCGCTGTGCCGATAACCGCTCAACTTCCTTTTTGCTTGCGGCTGTCAATTGAAGCGCATCTTGCACGTGAATTCTTTGCGAATTTAGCATTTTTAGAGATCTAACATGGACAAACCAGTTGTGTGGGCACGCGTCATGAAGGTTCTGGGCCGCACCGGCTCCCAGGGTCAGTGTACCCAGGTGAAGGTCGAGTTCCTGGGCGAGCAGAACCGCCAGATCATCCGCAACGTGAAGGGACCAGTTCGCGAGGGCGACATCCTGACCCTTTTGGAATCCGAACGTGAAGCCAGGAGGCTGCGCTAATTGGCGACCAAGCTCGAGAAGGTAAGCGCGCCTGAAATACTGGCCACAGTGAACACCCGTCCTAACACACCTTCAATTTATTCCGCAGACCTTTTTACACACACATACACAAACTGTTTTTCGCACGCGCCTTGTTATTTTCGCGGAGAAGAAGAAGCGGATGGCAAGAAATCCGAGCGAGGCTGCTGCATATTCGTTATAAACAAATGAAAATACACACCTAATTCGCCAGAAAATCAGTCAAAATGTGTTTTAAATAAATCTCGAGAGCATTGGACCGCCTTTGTACGAAAAGAAAACCAATCAAGCCTGTGTTTTGGTTTCATTCCCTTTTTGTTTTTGTGTTTTTTTTGAGTGCCCAGTGAAAATTGCCAATGAAATGTGGTCTCCCAGCCACTTCCTTTAACAATCTGTATTTGCATTTAGCAGAAACCTTTGCCTACTCGGAAATCAACAAAGAAATATGTATGCAGACGAAATGCAAATAGAAAGAATCGTCGAGATCCTCCAGTTGTTAAAAACACATGGACAGCTTTATTAAAAATATGGGTTTCGTTGATTTCCTTATAAACGCAAAGTTTTTCTGTTAAACTCAATGCTCAGAAGTTCTGGACACGTTGACATCTAGCAGAAATGTTTTACTTTTTCGTTCGCGAAAAGATATTTAAAAGAGAGGCCAACCGAGTGATTAGCCCAATCACATTTCACAAATGACAAAACAATTTCAATACAAGTATTTTGTACTCAAGAGTACTCATTTTGCTTTAATCAATGGACATTATTTTTTGTATAAAAAATAGCTTATATATTTAAACTGCTGGATATGCAATGAAAATATACGTAAAATATTTAAAATAAAAGTCAATAGCTCAGTAAGTTAATATACAACATCGTTTAGAAACTTATCATTTAAAACCACTGAGATGCATATGTTTCTATATTCCTTAAGGAATATGTCTGGTTTTCCCTACAAAGTCAGCGGAAAGATGGCCAGTCTCTCGATTTTGGCTAATCCAAGGGTAATGCGTGCTTCTGCAGGTTCCGACAGGTGGAGATCGGATTTGAAGGCCTCCAAAGAGGATTCGGGTGCGGGAAACTTGGGTTGCAGCTGACTAAGACGAAGCTCTAGGTATTTGACCTGGTTCTGCAGCAGTTTCAGCGATTCCTCCAGGAAATTTCTGAATTCCATCAATGCCGCAGGTATTTTGGTTTGCTGCTGCTCATTATTTAGGTGAAGGCACTCAATCTCGAAGTCAATTACTTGGGCGGATATCTGCCCTAGCTCGGAAACCAGTTTCGATCTATGAATTGGATGGCAAGGCAAATCAGAGAAGTTTCTTGCTAGGATTAGGCCACTTACATGCTGTCCTGCAGGCTACGGTAAACATCCTGGCACACCGAAAGTAGCGCAACTGTGGCAGCTTGATTGGAACTGCAACAAAGTGGCAAATTAGCATTGTTTTCATTCATTAAATTAAGTTTTTACCCCTTGACCAGTTGATAACGTTGGCCCAATTCCCACAACCGATTCGCTTTATTCGACAATTCAGGCGTCGTCGCAGACTTAAGGCATAGATAGCTCCTTATGCTGGTGGCCAAGTGCTTTAGCTGCTGCTCCAAGCTCGTTTTGTATTGCTCCAAGCGGTCCGCTGGCAATAGCATCGCAAAAATGCAGTAAAATTTAGGTAAATTGAGGGAATTTGTTATATTCTGCAACTGCCATCGATAACACGAAAAGTTATCGGCACATGGAGGAGCTGGCCATCGACTCCAGAACGATATTTATCGCACAAACGTTATATTTTTGCTCAAAAATAATAATTTTTTGTCAATTTATTTTTAAAAATAAGCTCCTATTGAAATTTTCAATCGTACTTTGCTTAACAATGAGAATTCTACTGAAAAACTGTTTTGTCAAATTTTCGTCAAAAAAAAAAAAAAACATTTTCCTGAAAACAACCTAGTTTTATCAAAGCTTTGAGCTTTGTTCGACCATTTAGGCATTGACTACTGTACTCGATGCATCTTCTGATGCACTATGAATTAAACACAAATTTTGAAAACTCATACAAAAACAAATAAAGATAGCAATAAAGCCCATTTTTAGCTCAAATCATAGATGTTTTTATTCTTTGGGATGCGCCATACAATATTTTATTGTGTGTCTTCAGTGCATTTGTTACAACATTTGGTGTCTTCAGTGTACGCTTCTGTGTAATTAGTGTTACTTCTAGTCGCTTTCAAATTCTGATTTCTTTTGGTATTAGCTTGTGACTGTAGGTAGTGTTAATTCCTGTGTTATCATATTTATTTAGCTTACAATAATCAAAGATTGTATGAACTGGCAAAACTAATTGTAAATCGCAATAGAAACGTGCAACGTGTAAAGCATCGCAGTTTTAAAGTATCGTGTTCATGAGTAGTGAGTAACATTATCGAATCATTATCAAATTCGTTTCCTGGTTTGGATTCCTCGGATTCGGGCGACGACCCAAGCCTGTGCCGACATTTCGTCGGCACTGTAGCTGTAACGATGTGTACGCGCTTTGAGGTGACTGTACTTTTAGTGTATTTTTATACTGTACTTTTATACTGTATTTTTTAACTGTAAAAATTTTGAAACATTTTTGTAACTTGTTAGGGAAATGCGACCGGCTTGTAGCTCGACTCGAAGGCAAATGAAATTTCTCTATCCTGAAGGTCGAAATACAACTTTATTCCAAAGAAAAAATGACAGTTAATTTCTCGGCCAACTAGATGTAGTTTTTCATATAATGGGTTTTTTTTTTTTTTGTTAAACCCATCTAGTCACCTTTGAAAATGGATTTTACATTTAGGTTTAGAGTACCCAAACACAATTTTATTGCGAAAAGGAAACGCCAGTCACAAGAATTAAATTTCCAGTTTTTTGTCTTTTTTTTTGCATATTTTGATAAAAAAAATAAGCGAAAATTTACCCAAAAATAAATTTCCTTAAAACCTTCCAAAAATTAAAGAGATCGTTAACAATGGTAATTAACAGCCAAAAACAGTTATTCTTTCATCTTTATGACAAAGTCATAACTTTTGCGAAGGTATGACGAAAATTCCGTTTGTCAATATCAAGTTTTTGGCAAAAGCCATGTTTCCAATTTTCGTACATCAATAATCCGTTTTTTTGCTACAACTTTAAAAATAATAGCCTGAATATGGAATGTTATACCTCGTTGAGCTCTTAAATAAATTGCCAATCAAACTGTGTTCAAAAATGCAAATTCTTTTTTTTGGAATTTTTTGCAAATTTTGATGATGTTAACCCTTACAAAAAATGCGAAAATTGACCCAAAAATTGATTTTCCTAAATTCTTCAAAAAGTGATAGGGATCGTTAGCACTGGCAATTAGCTGCTCAAAACAGTTATTCTTTCGTCTATATGACAATTTTTATGGAAGTTATGACGAA
The DNA here is from genome assembly GCF_004382195.2 of Drosophila sechellia. Classification (NCBI taxonomy): domain Eukaryota; kingdom Metazoa; phylum Arthropoda; class Insecta; order Diptera; family Drosophilidae; genus Drosophila; species Drosophila sechellia. Next base: position 9,347,546 of record NC_045954.1, read on the forward strand.
AATTCCGTTTGTAAATATCAAGTTTTTGGCAAGAGCCGTGTTTCCAAATTTCGTACTTAAAATAATAAGTTTAATAATAAAATTAAAAATAATAGCCTGAATATGGAATGTTATACCTCGCTGAGTTCGTAATTCAATTTCCAATCAAACTGTGTTCAAAAATGCAAATTCTATTTTTTTGGCATTTTTGCAAATTTTGAAGTTATCCCCACAAAATATGCGAAAAATTAACCAAAAATGAATTTCCATAAATCTTTAAAAAAAATTATAGGGATCGTTATTCGTTTAGGGCTGAACACTTTTATTGTCGGTTGATTAAAACCTAAAATCTGAACTAATCTTGACAGAATTATAGACATCTTGATCTTTAAAGTTGAGAAGTTGTCCTTTACCAAGATGTATTTATTGCAATAAAAATGATTTAATTTTAGGAATTTGATTTCAAGTTTCCTAATACCGATGGCGGCTGAAGAGGAGAGGCGTTTAGGAACCGCTCAACAGGTATCTGGGTATCTGATGGTCGGAGTAGACACCGGCAAAGCGGATTACCCAACCGATACCGTCGTAGTTGAAGGTCTTGTGGAAGCGGACGAGCACCTGGCTGCGCTGGCTCTTGTAGTACTTTGGATTGTCCTCGCCACAGAAGCGTCTCATTTCGCGCTCTTCGCCGGTTCCGTCCTGCTCCAGGATTTGCAGGTAGTCCGTGTGACAGGTGGTCTTGGAGCCCAGATTGAAGACTAAACGAGGAACGGATAATTATTAAATGCCATCGTTGTACAATTGGTTTCAACTCACCTTCAAATGTAAGGAATACAACATTGTTGCTGGGCACGCGGACGATCCACTGACACTCGGAGTTATTGCGCACATTGTTCGGATAGAAGGGATTGGAGAAGATGCCCTCAGTGTTGTAGAACTGACCACCGCAACCAGGACCCTTCTCCACCGGACTGGCCAGATATGTGAGATCCAGCGAGGTCAAGAACGAGCCAGTCTTCATCTGCAGCCGCAGTTCATTTGCATTGCTGAACAGACACTTGCCCATGTCCACAAAGGAGCAGACGCGCTGCAGCGATCGATTCGTCCTGTCGAACACCTCCAAATTCTCCATTTCGCAGTCGTAGGTGCCGAATATCAACTCGGTGTAGTACAAACTTAAGGTGTAATTAGGTGGTGCCCGGATAATGATGTTGCAATCGGCCGACTGTGATAAATGCACTCTGCCCTGCAGTCCATCGTAGTGGCGCTCTCGGTTGGAGTTTAAGGCGACCTGCAACTGGAATCCGCCACGCTGCTCCAATCCCTTTGACCGGAACTTCAGATACACCTCGCTGGACTGGCCATAATAGATGTCCGGTTTCACATTGCCGCAGTACACATGCTCCGTGGCAAAGCCGAGACCGTTCTGTCTGGAGGTCTGGCCATTGAATACCAGATCGGTACCCAATCCCTGCTCCAACAGCGGTGCATCCTGGATAGGGGAAAATATGAGATAATTTAAATTAAAGATACAAATTAAACAAGACTTGTTCAATTCACCTCACTATTGTAGATTTTCAAATAGTCATCCATGCAGCTACCATTTTGATTCGGTCCGTGGAGATCAAAGTTGATGAACTGCACCCTCAGCAGGGAATCGCCCTTAATTTTCCAGAAGCACGACACTCCATTGGGGTAATTGCCACCTGGCGTCCTTGCCGGAGAATTAATGGTGACCTCCGTGGTGCCATCCGCACTCAACGTAATCTCTGAACTGCCGCATAGTCGGGGAATAGCATTGATGGTCACCTGGAAACCCGTATCCGTCACCTTATTATCGGTGACAAAGCGCATGTAGAGCGTATGTCTGGTGGATCTCAAGGTGGGCGGTTGATTCTGGCCACAAAAACGCCCGATGATGTCGGCAAAGGTTCCGCCACCATCGCGCAACTCCACATAATCACTGCGGCATCCGTCCGAGTCTTGGACATGGAAATTACTAAACTCCACGCTTATCTGCTGATCAGGATTCACCCGAAATACTATTTGGCAGTCCAAATCGTTTTGATAACCGCCAGCGTTGTTGAATTTGCTATAGACATAACGCGATGATCCGTTCAGCGAGATCTTCTCATCGCAATTTGGCATTACGCGCACCAAGGCACGGAATCCCCTCGAAGGATCCCGGTCATCCGAGAAGCTGTGTATGATGCCCCGCTCTTGGGGAATACTGATCAGTGGCAGATCCTCGTTAATGCGACCGCAGAAGCGTCCCCACCTGTATCGCTCGTCCGGGATGGGTCCGGAGAATACCTCGACGCCATCGTAGGCACAATTGCTATTCGCCTCAAAGTCGATGAATAGGAACTTAATGTTGAACTTGTAACCCGCCGGGGCGGTTAGATTCCAATAGCAATCACTGCCAGGTGGCAGGGTGTTATCCGTATGCTGTATGGGTGATTCCACCATTGATGTTCGCGTGATAATTCCACCGCAAAGGCGGCTGGTATAGAGCAATGTGAATCCGCGACCGGAGTGACTGCCATCCGTTCGGAGCAGTAGATTAACGTATTCCTTGCCCCGATACTCGTGGTTATGCTTTACGCCGCACAGAATGGTACTTTGCGGATCCTTGCCCTTGTCCTTTGTGGTCACTGTGAGATTGTCGTAGAGGCAAACCGATATGGGCGCCTGTTCCAGATCGAAATTGACAAAGCTGACCAGGACTCCTGCCATCGAAGGATTCCTGGGCACTATCGTCCAGTTGCATTGCAAATACGTCTCATAGCCGTTCGGATAGCCCGGACTGGCCAGCTCTTGTTCATTGCTGTCGGCGTACAGCAGGCCACCGCAATTCCTCTCGAACTTGGCCAAGAAACCATCGGCCACCACATCGCCATCGGAGCGGAAGATGAGCCGGAGATACGGTGAAGTAGTGTTTATCATCTCCGGCGCAACACGGCCGCAAATCCTCTGAAGGTCGGTCCAATTGCCAGTGGTCTCGTTGCGCTCCTGGACGAGCAGGTAATCCTTGGTGCAACCGGGGCTGTCCTCGATGTAAAAGCGTCCTTGGAATGTTAGACCGATGTGGTAGCCCATTGCCGCCTCGACCTCCCAGATGCACTCCACATTGTTTTTGTACTGCTCCGAAAAGTCGATGGCCCTATAGGGATAAACCAACTTGCCACCGCATCCAGATCCATACTTGATGGACACATTGAAGGTGGCATTGGCTGAGAAATTATCGGAGTGGTATTCCAGGAAAAGACCTCGCTCCACCACCATGTTTACGGCAGTGGCCTGATTGCAAAACAGTCCCAACGATGGTGAGTTCTGATCGGGTCCATTGTACACCTAAATCAAAAGCAATGTATTATATATGTATATCGTGTCCAAAAAGATACCTTACCTTAAGATAGTGATGCAGACATGGGGCTGCCGGAGATTGTGTGGACGGGCTCGGTGCTGGCAGGTTGACGTTATATACCGACACCTCCAGCTGGATGTCCTGGGGCACCAGGACGTCGTCCTCGCCACTGGCATCCGTATAGGGTCCAATGGCCCAGGCACAGTCAATGGGTCCTGCTGCCGACTCCATTCCCAATGGCTGGTGCACTGTTGTATTATCACCCGGCTCCATGATAAAGACTCCGCCGCACCACTGTGTGCTATAGCTCAGGACGAGGTTGGTCAGTGCGTTGCGGGCTGATGCCGAGACGACCAGTTGAATGGGGAAAGGCACCCGGATGGAGGGCTGGGGATTGCCAGGAGCGGGGAACTGGTAATCGCAGAGAATGCGCTGTATGAGCTGCTCCTCCTGCTCCAAGCGGTTAAACTTAAGCGGAGAGAGCAATGCGCACAGATGTGTATTCCCCATCATCACGGAGGTGGTGTTGTACTCCTTCACCTGAAAAAGGATCAAAATTCATTTGTTTATCCCTAAAATGAACAGTTCATTTGCGATGAATAACCTACCCGAATCAGGACGGTACTATTGGATGGTGGGACGACTTTATAGCTGCAGTGAAGCGGACTGCTAATATTGAGCCGCTGGAACTGAATATCCGCGACCTCATTCATTAGCAACGTGAATCGCGGGCAGCTACTGGAGCCATAGGAACTAAACCGCAGCTTGATTCCATGATTCTGAAAAATGGGGAGTAGAAAGGCATCGATGCCCATTGTATTGTCTGAGGAAAGCACCTCCGCAGGAGGATCGACGTTGTAGCGACCCAGGATGGACTGCATTTTGAAATCGTTGGCCACGGTCAGGCGACCCCGGAAGCCAATCCTTCCTCTGAGCTCCACATTCGTGCCGGTGTTAAAGTCGAGAATCTCCAGACGCACCCTCCTGCCCTTGGGCACTTCCACGTGCCACACGCAGTGCATGGGATGGGGTACTCCTAAGGGATAACCGGGTGTTTGAAGAACTCCCACGGACGCGTAGATGGTCTCGCCGCATCGCGAGCCCAGAGAGGTGTACTTAAAACGGAAGCCCTGATCCTCCGCAGGAATGCCATCCAGGAAGCGATATCGGAACACGATCTTGTTCGTCTCACTTATCAGGTGTTTGTCTTCCTCACCGCAGAGCATTAGGGTGTCCACGATATTCTCCTCACCGTCCAATCCAAAGGCATCCATCTCCTCGAGCATCAAGTGATTTCGCAGCGAGCAGCTACCGTTTCGCAGCGTGGGTATCTGCAGATATTCGCTAGTCAGATCGATGGTGCTGCCCTTCTCCAGTTCGATGGTGTACACACACTCCTGCAGCTGCTTGCCTTCCTCGTGAATCATAAGAAGGTCCCTCGACGGCGAGGCTATCATGCCCTCCGGACTATGGAAGGAGCCACCGCATCGGGCCACACTCAAACTGGCAGAGAAGCCCATATGTGGCTCCGAGACATCAGTGAAGTAGCGAATCCTCAGCTGGTTACCGGTGGAGTAGATCGTATTCGGCTTACGATTGCCACAATAGCGACCAATCTCCGGTCTTAGCTCCGTACTGCCATCGTTGACCAAAACAAATTCCCGTTGGCACTCCTCCGGCTCCCCGGTTGCGTCCAACAGATCGAATCCGCCTTGAAAGTGGAGCATTATGCGGTGTTCTGGTGGTGCTTCAACGATCCAAATGCACTCGGAATGGGGATGCGGAAGATGTGGGTAATACGGTGAGCTAATGAACTGCTCCTCTCCGGAGGTGGACAATTGGATACGGCCGGAGTGGGTGTAACGCAGTTCCTCGAAGCGGAAGGACACCAGGAAGCGCGGTGGACTCGCAAAGTGGAACTTTATATAGGCCTTATTCGAGGTGGTGTTCAGGACTTCGTGCACGACATCCTCACAGTACTTGCCATGGCCCAAGAAGGGCGAATCTTCATCGTTTCCATTGCGGAGTAGAAGATAATTTCGGCAATCACTCGACCCGGTGGCCACGTTGTTCTGCAACTGGAAGTTGGGGAAATCGATCTTGATTCTACGACCCTGGCGCACTTTTATGGTCCACACACAATCCTGGTTTGGCCGCGGAATGACCTTCATGATCTCCGTAATGTTAACCAGACCCTTGGAGGCAGTAATTTCCGAACCGCAGGCCGTGCGCACAATGCCATTGAATCCCGTCTTATTCACACTTGGATCCGTCACGAATTCCACCCTAAGATAGGGCGTTCCGTGGAAGACTCGGTCACTAGACTTCGTGGGCAGGGAGCACAGTGTTCTTAGCTCCGACCAATTCTGAAGATCGCTTCCACTAAAAATCTTAACATAGTCCGCCATGCAATCTGCGCTAAATACCTCCAGATCGATTTGGGACAGTGTGAGGACGGCATGCATGGCCGGATTCGAGGGCACCAAAGTCCAGAAGCAATTGAGATCCTGCTCGTAGCCATTGGGATAGCCAGGCGAATGAAATCCGATCACCGATCGATCGATTGTAATCAACTGGTTGCCACACTGGCGTGTCCGCTCCTCCGCCGTACGATTCGAACGTAGCGCCTCCTTGGATAATCGATTCCAATTTAACTTGAAAGGACCTCGACTGCTCGTTAAGTAAACCACATTCGTGCTGGAGATGATGGTTTTGTCGGGATCTGTCACCTCGATACGAGCTCCAATGTCCGAATAGCCGTCGTAGAAATTTAAATGCGGTTGGTCCAGATCCCTCAGATAGAGCAGGGATATCGCCACCACGTACTCCTTGTCCACCGTAATGCGCCAGCTGTACGGCACCGGATCCTGGAACTTGCTTGGAAAGTGCGGCGATTCAATGCTGCCTTCAGTGCCATTCAGTTCGTTATGGTGCTCTATGTAGGGAGGACTATTAATTAAATGAAAACCTTAAAAATGAGGATATACACTCACCGTAGTTATAGGAGGCCATAAATCCCTCGCCCACATTGTCGTCGTCACTCTTGAACTTCATCCAGATGGCACCGCGCGAGTGAATCACGCCGGGCACTTCATTGCCACAGTAAACGCCGATCATTTCTCCCCTCTCCGATTCCTCGCGCACCTCCAGATAATCCCGATTGCAGCCCTCCGACTTCTCCAAGTCCATCGACTCCAGCGTGAGACTGAGGGAGTTACCCATGCTGGCTTCCAGGAACCACACGCACTCAATGTTTGGCGGATACGAGGCGGGGTAATAGGGCGTAGTGAATTTGCCGGACAGAGCATTGTAAACACTGCCACAGGACGTGTCCATGGTCATGTAGTGTCCTTGGAACTCCTCCACCAGCTGGAGCGGCACACTGACGGTCAGAGCCTGGCCGTTGGAGATCAAGGCCGGCGGATGCGAGCGACAGAACTTGAGACGCGGTGTTCCCTGCGGCTCCGTACCCTCGTAGATCTTAACGCCCACATTGAGGCAATCGCCCTCCGTGGGATATTGCTGGTTGGCATCCTCGCGCAGCTTCACATGGGTGGGGGTGAAGATGATGCGCTTGTTGGGCTCTATGGTTTGGAACACCCATAAGCAGCTCTCGTTTCGCGCCGCCTGCCTGGACATTTGGATGTAATCAAACATTGTTTCATCGACGATTATCTGGGGAATAGAAAATTGAGAATTTATTACATGATCTTTGGAGGTGCCGGAGTGTTTCACCGTTTGGCCACAGGACTCGTGGAAGTGCAGCCGGAAGCCCTTTTTCGAGACGGAATCATCGCTGATGAATCGCACCACAGCCATATTGGATGAGGAAGAAAGCAGTTCTTCATCTTCCGCCTCGTCGCCGCAGATCTTGAACAGCTTTTCACCCTCCGAATCGTCCTCCGCCAGATCGTAGGCCTCCAGATAATCCCAGTTGCAGTCGTAGCCCGACTCAAGATTAAGATCCTCCATCTCGAAAACGATCTGGTGGTGCTGGGAGACCTCCACCTGCCACTCGCAGCGACTGTGAGCTGGATAATTGAGCGGATAATTTGGCGATTCGATCACCCCGTTTCTCGCCGTCAGTTTGCCACCACAAGCTGTGGATAGAAAGGTTAATAATCACTCAAAAAGGTGCACAAGAGTATGCAACACTTTATTTTCAGCCTCTAATTTCAGAAGAGAGGTTAATTTCAGTTCGTGCTCTGCTGCATTTACATGTTATCTCGAAGCATAAGTGATAACTTACATATATTTATATGAAATATATATTACTCACTTGCTTTCACAGTTCTATAGGTGGCCTCAAAACCGAGTCCATTGTGAGAATTGTCCGAGATGAAACGCACGTGCAGCCTGTGACCAGAACTGGTGATCACCAATTTGGTCGTGGAACCGCAATGTCGTTCGTGGACTGCCACCGAATTCTTATGGTTGGAAACCTGAAAAACATTTGATTAGTATTTCAAATTTTGAGAACCCCATGTGGAGGAAGCCCCAAGCTCACCGTCAGCGCATCCTTGGTGCAATTGGGACTCTCCTCGAGATCTATGTTGTTGATCGTAAGCTCGACGGCGCTACCCTGCTCGACGGTGATCAGCCAGTAGCACTCCAGGTTGTTGGGATACATTTTCGGATACTTGGGCGATTGAAAGGATCCGGACGCGCCGCGCAGCTCCTCCATGCAGCCATCGATGCGATAGTCCAGCTGGAAGTTCACATTGCTGGCATTGTGGACGACGGTCAGCACTTCGCCGCTGATGTTCACCGCTTGTGGGGTGACTATTTCCTGGACATTCCTGCCGTCCACAATGTACAATCCGCCGGGAATGGTGGCAGTCGGGACGTGCTGCTCGTGCCGCGCCAAATGCGAGACTTCCAGTTGAACGCGATTGCCCTTGGGCGCTCGAATGGTCCAGCTACAATTGATGGGTATGGTCTCCCAGAATGGTTCCATGTAGTTCAGACTCTCAATGGTTCCCGTCGTGGCCGTCAGGTTTCGAATGCAATTCGCCTTGTAGGATATTCGAAAGCCGCGGAATGTGTTGGACGTATCAGAATCAAAGACAATGATGCCCTTATTATTATCCAGCTGAATGCGCGGATTTTGCAGATCTTTGTTCGAGCAGAGTACTTTGTCGGGCTTCTGATTGGGCAGCCTAATGTCCAAGTAGATCTTCACGCTGTCGTAGTAGCAATTGCTCAACCCCTCCAGTTCCATGTCCTCGATGAGGAGTGAAATACCCGACCCGGGATGCAAGTTAATTCGCCACTCACAGTGCGCCATGTTGGGATAGGAGTTCGGGTATCTGGGCGACGAAATGGCGCCCATATTCGAACGCAGGCTTCCGCCGCATCCGAAGGCAAAGATTCGCCAGCGCAGCCGGAAACCACGACCATTGATCGCCGAATCCGTATGAAGGATCACCCTCATCTCGTGGCTAAAACCTGGTATCCGAGCGGGTATATCCCGTCCGCAGAAGCGTCCGATCAGTGGGGAATCAGTGTCGCCTCCATTCCTCACTTCCAGATAATCGGCTGAGCAATTCGGCGACTGCTCCAGGTCAAAGTACTCCAGCTGAATCTCCAGCAGGTGACCAATCGTACCGGTCAGATGCCAATCGCAGTCCAAGCCGGCCGAGTAGTTGGCCGGATATTCCGGTGAGGTTAGCTCACCACTGGACGCATGGATGTGACCACCGCACTGGGCTCGATCCTCGAAGATGTAGGTTAAATCAAAGCCTCCTTCCGATTCGCTGTCGTCCGACACGAACTTGAGGACCAGCTGACGCGAGTGGCTGATCAGATCCTCCGGCACACTTATACCACAGTATTTGGCCATCGGCTTGCTCTTCTCGTCGTTGACCTGGGCACCCAGGCTTTCATAGATCTCCAAATAGTCATAGCCGCAGTTCACTGAACTCTCCAAACTGAAGCTGTTCCAGTGGAGGCGGATGGCCTTGTTCGCCGGCGCCATTATCACCCAGTAACAGGTGGCATCGCCGGCATAGGAGTCGCCGTCCACCGGCAGGTGAACGTGATCGCCGGAACGGGTGTGGACACCACCGCACTTATCGTTTCCGGTGGCCAGGGCTCGATACTCGAACTTGAAGCCACGCCCTATGCTGTCTTTATTCGTGGCCAGGTGAAGTTGCAGGTAGTTGGTTTCGCTGACAAAGTTCTCATCCGGCTGATTCTTGCCGCAATAGGGTCCCAGGATCTGGCGGTTTAGTCCATCGTTGATCTGTGCAGGAAAAGAAATGGAAGTTACAATAAAGGTAATATGGAATAAGTAGGTATGCGTTCGTTTCGGAACTCACTCTCAAGCTGGTGGTCAGACATTCATCGTTGTCGTCATAAAAGATCTGGTCACTGGTCAACTGAAAGTCGATCCTCTTCAGACTGATCACCGTGTTAGTGGCCGTACTAATCGTATAGGTGCAGACACGATCCGAACTTGTTAGATTGGGATAACCGGGTGAGGTAATAGTTCCCTGCCCACTGTCCAGTTTATAATCGCAGGCCATCCGGTAGTTCAACTGGAAGCTGCCGGCCCGGGCATAAAACTTAATCTTCAGCCGATTGAATTGCGAAGTGAAGGTAGGAGGATTTAAACGCGCCGCGTCCGATCCGCAGATCTTCTCCTGCAGAATGCTACTACCCTCGTCTGTGATATCCAGCACCTCCAGGCAGTCAAGTGCATCCAGCTCCAGACTCACAAACTGAATGACAACCTGCTCGCCCACGGCCAAATGGATTTCGTATTCGCAGGAGACACCTCCTGGTTCGTCATTGGCTGTGGATGATTCAGAAATGATGCCCTCCTGGGCGGTGTAGACACCACCGCAGCCGGGCACACGCTCCTCCACGGAATAGTGCAGCTGGAAGCCAGTATCGCTGCCCTCGGCATCCGAATGGAAATGGATCTCAGCCAGATGGGTGGGCAAAAGCAGCGGTGCTGGCGCTCCGGTGGTGCAATATTTGGCCAGCTCACGTCCGGAAATGCTGTCCTTGATCTGAAAGAAGTATGGTAATTAAGGATTAGCAAGGGAGAAAACCCTATAAATTGCAGATAAACTCACCAGGACATAATCAAAATTGCAATTTGCGTGCTGCTCCAGTTGCAAACTGAAGAAGGTCAGCTTGATGCGTTTGGTGGTGGGCGCCACTAGTTGCCATCGACAGTCCCGATTCTTGGGATAATTTCCGGGCGATCCCGGCGACGCGAGTGTGCCATGTGTCTCGAAATTCAGTTGACCGCCGCACTGCGGCTGCATCGAGTTCCATGTGAGATCGAATCCCTCTTTGGCCGTCGAGTTATCGGATCGGAACCATAGATAGAGTTGATTGCCGGAGGATACGATATTCCCGCCATGTGGTAAATGGTTACCACAATAGCGTCCAATGATCTGGGCAGCCGCCGAACGGCCATCGTTGATCTGTAGCCAATCGAAGCGGCATTCCGTGGAATCCTCCACATCGAAGCTGTTGAACGTGACATTTACCACCAGCGATTCGTTGGTGCGAATCACCCAAGCGCACTGGGCATTGTGCTCGTATCCAGTGCCCTCCGGCGGATACCTAAGCCTGCCACTCTGGGCACTCAGCATTCCATTGCAGCTGCTGAAGCGCGTCTCGCAAAGTCGACCACGGTAGCCCGGTAGACACTGGCAGACGAATAGATCCCCACTGGTGGTGGAACGGCAACGTCCTCCATTCTTGCAGGGATGCTGATCGCACGGACTCGGCTGTGGCTCACAGATGGGCGGACGGAAGCCAATTGGACACAGGCAGGTGTAGTTCGAGGGTCCGGCGTCCAGGCAAATGCCATCATTCTAATAGAGCATTCAAAATGTGGGTTATAATGAGATCTTAAGAATATACCTAGAAAGCAACTTACCAGGCAGGGATTTCCCAGACAGTTTGTGGTCGTGCCATTGACACAGCCATTTGGGCCGTATCCCGTTCCCACCATGCCCATTGGACATCTGCAGGATGTGGTGCCGGAGATCAAAAAGCAGCTGGCCGTCGGATAGCAGGGATTGTTGCCCGCCAGACAAGTTCTTGGCGTCTGTCCAGCTGGGATGTCAAAGTCCTGGGGGCTTCTCTCGCACTTTCGCCCATCGCCGGTCCAGCCAACGGGACACTCGCCGCAATGATACGAGCCATAGGTATTTATGCAATCTACTTTGGGACTAAGACTGCATCCACCGTTGTTCGTCTGGCATTCGTCCAAGTCACGGCAGCTGACTCCATTGCCGGTCAAGCCGGCGGGACAGGGAGCACAGGTGAAGCTGCCCGGCAGATTAATGCAGCTGGTGGAGCAGGGCTTGTGGGCGGCCGAATCGCTGCACTCGTCCACATCCTCGCCACAAATGGGAGTCAGGCCATTGGTCTTCCAACCCGGTTCGCAGATACAACGATAGCCAGCATCGTCTGCACTGGGCACACAAGATCCATGGCCACACAGCTCCCAGGTACTGGACTGCGAGCAATCCGCCTTGCGCTGGGTGCAGTGCATCCCATGCCAACCCGGCTGGCACAGGCAACTGTACGTGCCGAACTGATTCTGACATTGTCCTCCATTCTGGCAACCCAGATCGGTGCCCTCGTACAGTGCGCACTCGTTGACGTCCAGCTCGCACTTGGTGCCCTGCAATATATTTTAAATATTAAAGCAATAAGAGTATAAATTAAAAAAAATTTAAGAATTCATATCCATTTACAGTTTTCAAATCGGTAATCTTTTTCTAAAGAATTCTCGTTATTTATTATAATATAAGGTTATTTGCAATAGTCATCGTAATAGTCAGCTTAGTAATCTCATTCCGTGGTATATAGAATTTGTTCTGTTACCACCTTAGACGCCCATAAATACTCCCCTTTTTACTGGTCTATCATGACGATTCGATTGATTTATATTCGTGTATACCCACCTCGAATACCGATCGACATTGGCAACGGAATCCGGTGTAGGTGTTGTAGCAGGTGCCTCCATTCTCGCAGGGTCCACTTGCACAGCTGTTGGCCTCCAACTGGGTCTTCATCCGATCCACCCGGTTCTCCACCGCTCTGAGTCGCGTCTGAAAACGCCGCATCAGAGCCATCGATCCCCGGGTCCTGTCCCAAAGGAAAAATGAAAAACCAACCTCATACATATTACATGAAATATATACCTATAGTTATTAAGCTTTTACTTATTGTTATTTTTGACCTATACGATTTAGGATGCATAAGGATAAGCACATTAAGGTGCATCCCAATTTTCGATGATCCCACTTCCATATTTCCACAGATCGGAATAGGTTATACCTCTGGTAATGCTCACCTGTTTTGCTGCACTCGCAGCATTGCACTCAAGCCATTCGCTCCAAAGGCGCGCCTATTGAAATCAGTCAGCTGATCCGCCAGCTCGCGTGCATCCACGAAATCATCATCCTTGCCACCGGAACGCTTTTTGGAGCCACTGGTGGCCAGCAAGAGCTCCATAACATCCAACTCCTCGTTGATGGTAAGCCGCGAATTTCCGCTCAGTCGAAAGCTAATATTGCGATTTGCACCGGATTCAAAAATTAAATTGCCATCTTTGCTTATAATTTTTGGCCTAGAAGCAGTTGTGATATTAGCCAGTATACACTATATTCCATCGAGTCGAGTCCTTACGAGTTGACAAAACCCTCGGCAAAGGGCCAAGTATCTGTGATGATCGCAAGGAGTGTCCAACACAACAGGAGTCTGCTCCTCGCAGCTCCTCCCATTTTGTTTTTTTTTTTTTTTTTTAGAGAGGAGCACTTCCACTGAACATTAAAATCACCAGAAAAAAAAATAAGATCCGTTCCGCTGGATATTCGATGACCAACTGTGCTGCTCCCGTCGATCTTTACGTTCCAGATCAACTCACAATGGAGCGCGGGGGCGTTTTCGGGAAAACGCCCATCAAACCCATTCGTAACCATCATCAAATAGATAAGCAGGCTGGATCTAAAATCGTACACATATATATATATATATATATTTTCTTTTTTTTGAGCAGATTTCTCGGCCGATTTGGATTTGCTCTCGGTGCTGGCTTAGGGCGCTAATAATATCTATTACAATAGCACATAAATTAGATCGTTTAGCTTAGGGTTAGTTTCTTTCAAAATGTAAAAACTACAGAGGAGGGAGTTCTCCTGTTTGCCCTCTCGAAACCATAATCATTTCGAAAGAGCACTTTTCCTATTGCAGATATTCTTTACAATTACGCAATTACAGGTGCTTCTCAGTGTGTGTGTGTCACTTTTTTTTTTTTGCAATTTATAACATATATAGAAGAGACTGTGTGAGAGATTGGGGAGTGCCCAAGATGCTTGACTTAAGTACAGGCTGTGTTCTGCTTAGATCTCTGCTCTCCGTGCCAGGTGCTGGTCTGAAGTCTAGTTAAGTTAGCCGTCGTGTGGGTTACAAATGCACAAGAAATGTTCGATAACCAAATGGCATACCATTTGCTCTGAGGAACTATAGATCTGAGGGTCTAATGACTAACAACAGATCGGAGATCCTTAAATTCAAATTCAGCAATATTGAAATAAAGAAGATATTCAAAATATTACAATCGTCCTGTTAAATAGCAAATACAATCAATTTGTTAAAAGGTTGCAAAGTTTAGGTCATTTTACAAAGCAATTACCTGGCCAGTTTTCTATCTTGTTTAAATTGAGAATTTTGATAAATTATCGAATACAGCTCGTTTTACAATAGTTTTTCTTTAGGTGTGCTTGGTGGTGGTTCAGTTTTACTTGGTTTGTGGTGTTTATGATCGTTTGCGATCGCAGTTCCATTGTTCTGTTTTGGTCTTGGTGGTGTTTGATGAGTAGGATCGAAGGAGAGCTTCGTTGGTTGGGTCTTCTGCTATGTCTTATACCTAGGTCTTGCCGTACAATTCTTTGTGGTTTCTCTTTTTGCCCGTGGAAATAGGAAAGATTTAAGGGCTTGATGGTTGATTTGCCTGCCTCTACATGAGATACATACTTGTTTATATATCCTCTAAGTTTTTGTTGCGTATATATAACGTAGGCGTGTATAATAAGAATCACAAAAATGAAATGACTTGCGTTTGGAGTCCGAGTATAAAAAATAACAAAGCTGGGCGCAATCAGATCCGGATCTATGAGCTGTGAGCATTTGTTCACATGAAACTATGGTAATAATAATAATAGAAATTATATTAATTACAATATATGGGTGCCAGGGCACGCGCTACACGATATAAATAAATATTAAAAATAAACACTCGACAGTTGAACATTCTGCTTAGGTTGGGTATTTCTCTTGGTTACAACTCCACGTCCTCCAGCTTGACAACATTTCCTGTGAAACACAAAAACGTTCCCCGGATCTTCAGTTCTCGGCCGTTGTGACGACTGCCTTCGGTCGCCGTATGTGCTCCGATTTGTGATACAGGAATTTATAGCTCGATTTCTGCTTCTCCGTGAGCTCCACAAAGGAATCTGTTGTTTCGTTTAGATCGATTAGATTGATTGATTTCGATTTTAGCCCAATGATGAAATACCCACCGAAGGATACGTAGCCCAGGTTGTCGGTATCCAGAGCATAGAAGAGCGCCTGGGCCTTTTGTTCATTTAGCTTGCCGCCAGCGTGTCTCATTAATCGTACAAAGCTTTCCCTGTCGATTTGCTGACTGGATTCGCTGTAGAGCTATTAATTGCAAATAAATAAAATTTAAAAAAATCACATTATTGTACAGCATATATATATCTATTATATTACATGGATGAGGGCACGCAGGAAAGTCAGAAGATCGGAATTCTTCAGTTTGCAGAAGAGGGAGCAAAGCAGGAAGCTTTTTAAACTCACTGTGCCCGCCCGTCGCTAAAATGAGTGAAATAGACAATAGACCAATTAGAAAGAGACAGCACAGGAGATATTCCATCATAGACTTACGTGATCGAGCAGGGCAAACAGCTTGTGCAGATGGGTGTTCTTTAGATCCACCTGGAGCAGCTCGCCAAACGTGATGATGTCCAACCTATCCGTGTTGGCTAACCGAAGGAAGCCCTTGCACAGCTCCGCGTCCCGTTGGCTCTCGATCAGGCCCAGCTTCTCCATGGTGCGCTCGATCTCGACGATGTCGCCAGGAAAGGGAATCTTCATGTCGCGGGCACGACTCATCACAATCACATCCTCAAACGAATAATCCGAGGTGGGCACACCCAAGGCCCTAGAAAAGTTGCATACTTAGTAGGTATTGGAACAAGCTCGCTATCTTGAAAGCAATTAAGCGCCTTTAAAACTTATTTTAAGCAATATTTGTTGACCATTGTTTAGCATTGTTTAAATGCTTTGATATAGAGTATAAACTAGAATTTAAATGCTATAAATAGTAGGAATGGCAAAGGAAATGGCCCATTTCATTTGTACAAATTATGTTTTTGCACAATTTCCAATTTTCATTTCCGGCCATTCAATCGGCTATTGCCCCACTTACTTGGCCATCACCTCGCGCACATTGTTGGCATACAGATTGGCATCAGCCACCTCGTCCTCTGATGGTGTGTACACAGGCAGATATTCGATCTCGCAGCGGTTATAGAACTGCGTCATCGTCAGCCAGAGAAGTCGTAATCTAAATTAAGCACGGAATTCAAATAACATTAGTATTTAGCCTGAAACCCAGTTGATTGCCCCTGTTGGTTACTCACACTCCCGGTCCGTCCCAGGTCCATGTGAAAGTGTCATATTTATTTGGATACTTAAGGAGCACCGGCTGGACGGGCACACCCGGATAGAATGCGCCCGGTTTGAACTTAATCAGAGCCGTGCGATTGGTGCAGGTGCCCTCGGCGAAGATGACCACCTGTGGCCAGTCGTCTGTGGAGCGGGCTCGGTCGACAATGTCACGTATGGTGTTCTGGCGCGAATTGGGATCCTCGCGCTGCACATAGATGGGCTGGGCATAGTTGATGATCTTTCCGAGCAGCGGTATGTCCGCCGTCTCCCGCTTGGCCACTATCGAGGGCGGGCCACTGGCCACGACCAGGATGGAGTCCACGTAGGAGGAGTGCGGTGCCACCACCAGAATGGGTGCCTCCTTCGCCGTCGCCGCTCGACCCTTCATGGTCACATAGTGGAACGATCCGAAGGTGTACACCATGCGCATCCCACGGGCCGTCATGCATTGCATTTGTCTGAAAGGTGTGAAGAGTGATTATGTTAATTAGCCAGAGTGGCTTGCAATGTAGTGTCATATTAGCTCACTTCCGCCAGCCGGTGAGGGGTTTCGCTTTGAGATCATCCAGGGTCATTCCATAGAGTCCAATGCAGGCGAACATCCACGCGGAGATTAGAGAGAGGACGCAGCCCACCACACGGATGGGCAGGAGCAGAACTGTCAGCACATAGATCTGGAAAATGGAATTAGTAGGAGTAGTAGGAGGCATGCATTTGAAACTGGTAACTCTGAGACATTCAATGAAAAAAGTAAAAGCCTCTTACATGGTACTGTAGTCTATTATTTATTGTTTATTTGATTTATATTGGGCAAAACAGATCATAGCAATATACATATATCATAAAAGTGTCTTCCACCGGCTGCCCAGCCCTGCTAGACTTCACTTTTAGGACTGACTATATTTACTAGTGGTGGATTGAGATCGACTTGGACAAGGTGACTTCTATAGCACCAATGACAACCAGGCGGCCATCAGGCAGAATCCTCCCAGTGTGGCATACGGCTGCATCCATTTCTCACCCGTTAGGGCGCGATAGTACATGGAGCCGCTGAAGGCGAGGGTCCCGGTGATCATCAGGGTGCCGGTGAGGAATGGATAATGGGCCAGGGGCATGGCCATCAGGGCAAAGGAGTGCAGGAAGTGGATGCGATTGGCCACATCGGCAAATGCCTGCGAGTCCAGTTGCTCCCTGATGCTTTCGATGTCCCGCAGCACATACTTGCAGTAGGCACTCATAAAGATGGCCGATGCGCCGCCGATCCCGGCTAGCCGCATAAAATGGTAATGATATCCGGCGAGGCAGTACAGTGAGCTATGCGAACGCATATACGATTGCGCCGAAGGATGCAGTGCCACGACGGAATCCTCCACTGGCATTTTCCAATCCTCCAGTCCGATGCTCTCCAAGACGGCGTTCGCCGACGCGATGACAATCTGACTGAATGGATTGCCCAGGATAAGATAGTCCAGCGTTTCGGCCATTGACATTGTGAGATTGCCTTGCCAACTTTTGCCACAATAATTTTGACGTAATGCCAAAAATGTACATACGTATAGGTGGACAGTGGAACTTCTATATGGGCGAATAACTATATATTTGCTAGAGCTGCAAAAACATCGTTGTCAAGTGCAATCGATTTTAAATGATTTTCAGTTGAAAACATCGATACTCATTTCGGTGACATTTGAAACAAAGAACTAACATATATGTAGATCTTAGCAAATTGGTGTACTTAACAGATATTGTATATGTGTATATACTTTCATATATTACTATCCTTAATCATTTGGGGTACATTCGCACTTGATGGGAGTACGATAAGTACAGTACATCAAATACACGTATCGCTTATCGGATTGAAGGCCATCCACATGGCGAAAATATGCAAATTAATTTATGCAAACAGACGCCTATTAATATAGACCCCACAAATCAATGGATTGGCAAATAACCATATGTATGCCCCATGTTTACATTTTCCAACTGCCAATAGCCAGCAGCTAATCGCTGGCATATTGATATATGGCAAACTTATCAGTCGAGTGGAGGCCCGCCGGTTAACGCACTGAACTTTGCCCGTCGATCCGGACGGCCCTCTTGATAAAAATCGCATGGAAATAGCCCGGAAGACCACACAATGTCTGAGGCAGGCTATATTGAAAGCCGTGTGGGTTATCGCCTAATCCACATTATGCTTTTGGGATCAGAGTCGAATTTGTGCTTTTCGCACGCCAAAATCTCATTTTAATCTCTATTTATAAAAAATCGAATGATGTGCATAAACATTTGAAAATTACAGCTAAGTGCAGCTAAATAGTAGCTATACACAAAAATACTCCATTAGTATATATATATCGCTTATATAGCACTTATGCTATAAGTAAACTAAAACTAAACTATACATTTCCTAGTTAATCATTAAAAATCCAATTATTCGAATGTCGGTTAGCATATAACCAAATGAACTGCATGCCAACTTGATGGGAAGTACATAACAACAATTTCAGGGCCATTTTAAAGTACCTTGAACTTTGGTCGGAAGCGAAATGAAAGCGAAACGGGTTTTTGTTTTCTGCACGCAATGGGGAACCCCCTTCCCCCCAACCCCCCTTGATTTTCAACCAACCATCGAGCTTTATATTTATTCATATATTATTTTACTGGGTCAATGGCTCAATAGGTGCATCGCTTCCATCTCCCCAGTTGATCTCAGGCCGTGTGTTACTATACTATATAATACTATACCAAATACAATTTGTACGCTCCACTCCAGTTATCAATTTTGTTGCTGCTTTTGCAACAATTATCATTTATTATTCAAGACTTTGAAACTTGACTCAGCTATAGCGCAACTCGGGTGCGTCACTTGGGGATCGTTTTGTTTATATAGTATTTGTTTACCTCGCGTGATTCCAATATATGGGTTAATGAGAACATTAAAAACTACTTCTAGCTTCTCCTTTTTCAAATAAACTTTGAAAAGGCAAGTATTATTCAATAATGGAAGAATAATACCTTTAAATCCCTTAAGCAATCGCTACAAGTCATTGGAAACACGCCATATTCGCCGTGAATCAGCCAAACAATTAATCATAGGTGAAAGAAAATGTGGGTGTTTGACTTTTAATTACGTCTACAGGTGTCAAAATGATATGGAAAATAATTGATCAGCTTAATTCTTGGTATAAAGAATGGTAAAGTATAGCTATTTCTAGATTAAATACTAATATCCTGCAATTTAAATATGTTATATAGTGTAATATTTTAACCAATGTAGATAGTTTCTATACAGTATTTCTTGAATATAACAATATCATGAATTTTGTTCTGTGTGCAACGATTAACGGAAATTATACCAATTCCCGGGCAAATCTGCACTGATCCGTAAACAAGGCAAAAAACACTTGTATTTGCTTTTGTTTATTATTGTGTTATTGCCACTCGGAGCAATTAGTGCCAAGTACATACATACATACATACATATTTACATATGGCGAGGTTTACCAAAATATGGGAATTATGGGATGGGCATGGAAAACTATAGGATACCTAACATGGCAAATTCTCCCATTAGCCCACGTTTGAGAAACTCGAACCGTTTCGCTGATTGTCCGATTATGGGGCAGTAAAACACCTGACATTGCAATGGAAGTTCGTGATAGTGTCGCGTTAGCTGGTGGGGTGATATTCTGCTTTTGAGCAATTCAGGGTGGTAAGTATGTATAATATGTATGTAGGTATGGAACTTGAGACTTATGGCATAACAAACATAGTTAGCAAAAATGAGCCAAGACATTATTTTACTGACCACAATGATTCTTGGTAGTATACGAATAATATAATATAATAAATAAGATATTTTCGCAAAGGAACTTTGTTCAAGCTTACTAATAGTATTGACTGCTTGGGATTCATTTTTATAAATAAATGTTACAAATTGCAATGGACAGGGTAAAATTGGGTGCTTATTTAAGAAAATCTGCTACACAAGACACCCAATGAATATATTATTTTATTATTAATTTGCAGTTCTTTATCGTGTTTAAAAGATAACATTTTTGGCCTGATAAAATCATGGGGTCATTGGCATTTGGAAAAGAACGCCACAACGTACAACAAGTACCCCTAATTTGGTAAATATTAGGATTTATGTAGATTTAAGATTAAGTTGTCTAGATCAGTGTATCTATAAGGTACATACATTTTATTTATCGCTATATGGTTTCGTTTATACCATTATCTTAAATGTTTGGTCGGTTTACTCTGTACACTTCAAAATAATTTAGTCTTGAAAGAGTCCCTATATCATTTTATCCCAATATATTCTCCCATCTCTTTCGAGCACCCGCTTAAAATGGTCAAAGAGAACGGGAATAAAGCGGAACTAAGCACCCATTGACATGGCGAGTGCGAGCGAGATGGATTGAATAACCAATACCAATAATAACAACAACAACAGAGGCTAGAGAACAACAATAACGGCACACGAGCCAAAAGAACCGGCGTCGCAGCAGCATTAGCAATAGCAATAGCTACAAAATGCACAACAACAAGCCCCCTAAGTTGTTGGCCTGCCAACAACAAAGAGAACAAGAAAATCATACGATTCTCGCTGCCGCTGGCAAAAAAAAAGAAAACGCTGACGTAGGCAGAGCCGTCGGCAGAGACAGATAAAAAAAACCAGAAGGAAGAGGAGGTAGAAAAAAAGCAAAGAGTATAGCAAAAACAATGCGAGCAAGAACAAGAACATTGACCAAAATGTAACGGTAAATGCATGTCAAGTGCAATGTAAAGGAGAGAGATGGGGCAAAAGAAAGTTCTTTGGGCTCCTACAAACTCCTCCCGCTCTCTCTCTCACTCTCCAGTTAAGATCGGCAGGGGCGGGTGTGCACAAGCTGGCAAAGGGATGAAATTTAATTTAAATTTGAAATGTAGCTTAACGGGTATTTTGCATATATTTTAAGAAGGAAGAGCTCAGATCATAAGCCCCCCTTTGGATGCGCGCCTGGAGATCGTACATGTGCCCGATTTGCATGAATGACAGAGATGGCTAGCGGGAAACGGGAAAAACAGGGGCGAGGGATAGGAAGAGAATTGAATGAAAGGGGGGAGGGGGGTATACTCACCTTGGCCACCTCTATGTGACTGTCGATTTCGATGCGATGGACAAACGGATTTATGTAGTTGTACCCCTTGGATGCCCACGTATCCTCCTGAGAGTCCCGTTTCGTCAAACTGGCGGCCACTCCCACATCAGCGACATCGCCCACCACCCCCGCCGGCGGAACTTCCTCGCCGCCCGTTGGCTTAATTGTCGACGTTGTCATTGCCCCCAGTTACTCCTTTGCTTCTCGCACACTTCTTTCTCTAACTTTGCTATACACACCACGCACTCCCCGCACAGCGGTTAAAAAATATGTAAAAAATATATAAATAATAACAACAATCAGTGTTATCTCCTGACTGTCCACGACTTCACTGGCTTTCAAGCGCTGCCTTTCGCGTTTTCGCCCACCGTTTTCGAATGGCAATTTTTGTATTTTATACCGCAAACTCAGATCGCATAGTATAGTTATTGGATTCGCTGGTGAGCGACACAACAACAAAATACGTTTTGCAAACTCTTGGATGCGCAGTTTCGCAACACTTTTGCCGCCACGTTGTGCAGCACTGCATGGTCGGGCGATAGATACCAAAAAAATAACGTTGGAAATACTCACTTTAATTTTTGAAGATCAGGCATTCTATACTGCGTGTTAGTAAACGCAATGCTTCGGTCTTTTTTAAGTATTAGTGCATTATTAAAGAAACTTAAACTAATTCATGTTAAGTATTAGTACTCTTAGTTGTGTTGCCCTAGTTCAGCTAACACTATTTCGTATATACATTGTGCAAAGATCTGGTAACGCTCCGGAAGTAAGCGCGCGAAAAATTTGAATTTCATAAACAGAGTTCCCCTTTAAAACGTTTGACCGTTTGACAGACACAGCATCGCGCTATCGATTAGTTATATGGCACGGGTCTAATCCTAATCTAAATTGCTGGCAGCAGACCCACGGTTCACGGCCCAGTCATCTCATGTGTCTGAAACGTGTTTGGTTTTGTCCCAAAAACAGATGTCATACTTTACGCGATCTTAATCGAAAACGTTTCCAAGGCAAGACACCTAGTTAGCTGGCAAACATACATATGTCTAGGCAATATACATATGTAGCTTTATCAACGGTTGAGAAACGCCGACCAATCCAACCAGTTTTATTCCGTTGCGTCGGATGGTCAGTTTTTCGAAATAAAACGGGTTATTCGTCACAGCGATGATCACCTGCAATCTTAAGTTTTCGTTTTTTCTTTTTTCAAAGGCGACGGGGCAGCATTAACTGTTATACGTCGGTGACCTTGACGAAGTTTATTCGCCGCCCTTTACCCCGTGACCTTGCCCAACGCGACTCCATTCTGCACGAAAGCGAAAGGAGTTCCTGATTAGGGGGATTCATACACACGGCAGTAGTATGTACATACATATGTACTTATGGTGGAACTACTTCTGGTTGACCAAGCCCCCCTTTTTCGACGCCCAACGCATAATCAGCCAACCGCTTCCAAGGCCAAAAATGCGATTTTTAATGACTGCCACTGGAATTCTATATTTTAAAGTACTGCGATTTTTGTTCAGCCAAATTACCCAACCATGTATTGACTTAATTAATATATATGCATTAACAAATATTTCCTATTCATTAGCATATCCGTTATGAATGAGACACGTTTATAAAGGAAACTGTATCAAAATCTCAAACTGAGGATACCTTATGTGTTTTTTATTATAGTTAGCTTAAGTTTCGTTTTGACCTTGTTTTGCTATTTTTAAGATAATTTCCTATGATTTTGATTGTATTTTTTTCGTTCTTATATTTTATACTTCGACATTATATTGTTTTTATTTATTATACTGTTATGTGTCTGCTCACATGTGGCGTTTATTTGTTTTTCTCTACTTTTTATTATACCGCGAATAATTTATTTATATATATGTACATACATATATATATTTTTAAACAAACAAACAAACAACAAACTATTTCTAAAACGAAAGTGTTATTATGATAAAAATAGATTTCACTATTCTAAGTGCTTGTGCTTTATCCCCTTTAATTTATATGCTAAACTTATTTGACTGTAACGTATAACATGTGCATTTATTTCTTTATTGTTTTGTATATTTTTCAGTAAATATTTCTGTGACAATTTTTAACATTTTTATGAGTTTTTTTGCCGCTAATTTCGTCTTTATCTGTTTGCCCGCCTGATGTGTGTCTTTTTTCACCGTTTTTCTGTCAAATGAATTTTCCGGCTTTTGGCCAAGCGTCACGGGAAGTTATTTACAGTTGCCAAAAACGTTATAATTAATGACTTTTGTTTTTAAAACGAAGGCCGGCGATTTTCACAAATTTTCCATGCGGTTTCATTGCCTTCTGCATTGACCCCATCAAGTGCGAGCGAGATGTCATGTCAGAGCGAGATGCCATGCCACCGGTCAACGTCATCATCATTGACGTCACAGTCGAAATACAAATGAAAAGCTAATATCATACGATAAAATGTTGTAAAAAATCGATTATTTTGTATATACAACACAGAAGCGATGAGCAAGCGCACACGGGCAAACCCCCAAATACAATCACAGAAATACCCACACACACATACACACACACACACCGCGGAGAGCTTTCAGTGTGTGTGTGTGCCATGGGGCGAGCCCCCAAAACTGGATTCCCGAAAGTGTGCTACAAGCGAAAGAAGACTTCGCAGGTATAACAGTTGAAGGTGACACTGGAGACCCTGGCGATAGGACATGTATAACAGTTCTGTAATCCCAACGTTGGCTGACGAAATCGGTGGAATGCAAGGCGTGGTTGGGCGGGTTAAGCCACTTCACCCAAACAGTTATACAAACCCATCTGGAATCAGTTGATTTTTGGTATTTATCTGGTTCTGTTGACAAAGGGATTTTACTTTAAAGAACCTGTTATGAAATTCGAAAGCTACAATGTAAATGGAAATTCCCTGAGCCAATTTTTCCAATAGTATGCAACTCCTTGGGATTTATCAAGTGGTGGTAAGGTATTCAAAGTGAACAATTTGCATACACATTTGTTACATGCGTAGAATAATGAATAATATCTTACATCTATTCAGATTTAAATTACTCTCAGTTTAAATGTAAAACTTATGCTTTTTCGGACGAATCAGTCAGACTATTCAGAATGTAATTCTATCATTTCAAAATGAAAAGGATCTTTTCATTATCTCAGCGATAATAAGCTGACTCATAGGTTCCATATATATATATGTATATTTATGTATTTCCCTTATACTTGAACAAGCTCAATGACACGCCCCTTCTTTAGACCCCCTCTCAAGTGACTTGGCCTCTTTTTCTGCCTCCTTAAACTGATCCCCGGCCCCCTTCCCGCAACCACCATCCTCTTTCGCATTCGCTTATAGCAATTTCCGTAACTGTAGATAAGAAAAAGAAACAACTACGAGAACCACTCCTTGTCTCGTTTGCCATTATAATCTATTAGACTTTATATATGTACATTTGTATTTGCAAGTGTATCTTTAAAGCGATTAACATTTTCGCACACTGTTTGCAAGGCCCTATAAACTTATTGCATTAAACACTCTTAAAAAATTATTCAGATATTTATATGATTTAATATAAGTAGATCACTTCAAATGCAGAAATATTTGTGGCTTTAAGATGCATATTTCAATAAAAATGAATAGTTGTAACATTGTAAGAAAATAACCTATGACAATTCCTAAGCTAATCAAATTTTATTAAGTGCATCCTATGGATGCTTTAAGATCTTCAAGAGTATTAACCACTTCGTTTTTTGAATATTTGCACATGTGTGGTATCAATTTTTTATTTATTGACGTCTGTTGGTTCCTGAGTAACGGAACGTGTAAGCGAGCCAGATAAACAATTAATCAATTCTGTCGCACCAGCTAGAACACACACCCACACACATGCACGTAGACACACCTATGATAGCACACACCCACACACACATGGGTAGAAAAGAGAAGGGGGAGCGTCTCTTTAAAAAAATAACTTTTTGAAATCGTCAAAAGTCATTGAATTTTTAATGCACTTTGCACTGTGCGATTTTTGGAGCTTTATTGCGCTAAACTGGCGTAAACAACTAATGGATTTTGTTATTGTGGCGAAATAATTTCGCAAGACACGTGCAGCAGCATGTGTGGGAGAGAGATGGTGAAGGGTTGAGAGAGCGTGAGGCGGAGGGAGTTGTATTTGTAGCTGCTTTAAGCTAAACGTCATCGCACTCTCGTCCTCTTCCTCTTCATACCAACAGTTTCCGGCGGGGGGCGTGTGAGTGAATGGAATAGGAGCACAGCAAGGGGGGGCAAGATATAAGCATAAGTGAGAAAATGTGGTTACACGGGGTTAGTTGGAGGAGCCTATGCGGACTAAACATTTTTATTATTCTCTATTAAATATATCTCTTAATTTTTGTTTTATCTTTAGGCAATTGTTTTAAAGTCATGTTGATTTCTCTTTTCAATGCTCTCTTGAAAACTGATGACCATCTGACTTCTGGGTGCTAGTTTCTGGCCCCCGACTCTTGATGTCTGGTCTTGTATAACAGTTATGAGGCCACATGCCAGCACACACGTTTGCAGACATGCCCTCTCACATACATTCCTACAAACATATGGATACATATACCTACAGACATACGTTCGTATGCCTGTATGTGCACATACACTCTCACTTGTAGTTGGAAACGATTTACTCGTTGTTGCTGCAATTACGGACGAGCCTCTTTGGGAAAAATGCTGGAAAACAAAAAAGATCACAAGACATAAACAACAATGCAAAAACGCAGCACCGAATGGAAATTGCACATGAAATCTAGCTGCAATAATATGAAACAACAAAATTCCATTGAATGGAGAGCCAAAAAGAGCGAAACAGAGAGGAAGGGAGAGAGGTTTTGAGAGAGGGAGGGAGGGAGCGGAACTTCAAACTGGGCGGCACGTACACACAGAAAAGAGGGCGGGGCGGGGAGACGAGCCCCACGGCACTGAACAAAAATACATACAAATGCAAAGATATATGTATTTGAGGATGTTGACGCGTCGCTAGAACTTGAGAATTCCAAGAAGCGGTAAAAACGGGTGAGACGATGGTGGTTGCGGAGTTGGGGAGGGGAATGTAGCGGTCAATAGCTACGTAAACTAGCTCTCCCATTTTTCTGGGTAAACCTTGCTCTTTCTCATCTGAAAAGGCACTGTTATACTAACACCGATGCAGAGGAAGAGCGAGATCGCTGAGAGTGGGATGGCGGTTGGAAGGGCTCGGTGTCGAACAGGGGGTTCAAGGAACGAAGCCAATACGCAGGCAGCAAATAAAATCCGATTGGCGACTTTCAAATGCGCTACCATCATTAAATGGATATAAATACATTTGTCTCTATCAAATAAAAGTGTTGCCTACCAACTGTCGACCCGTAATGGTAAATATAGTATAAGTAATCTGTGGTCCTACTTTTGACCTTCATCCTTACATAATTTAATATTCAAAATAAAGACAGTCTACATTTTTAGCTTGAGCTTAATACAAAAGAGATAATTTATTGGGCCTAGGTGGCGTATGAGTAATAAACGTATACTGAATATTTTCTAATAACTTGCTTTCTAGGTAAAGTAAGGAAAACTGTATTTTCTAATATGATAAAAATTGGTGAACAGAAAAACATATGTATGTCACAGAAATTCCATTGCACCCCACAGTTAGTAGGGTGTCAATATCAGCCAAATTGCTGACGACGACAAAAGGCGGCTCTCTCATAAGCGGAAGCAAAAAGAGAGAGCGTCGCCGCCAGGCCCTGTAGTTCCGCGTTTATGGCACGATAAGAATGAGATATTTCTTAAAAATGTTGTAAATTAGTTAGCTAAGAGCGTAATTAATATCAATACAAATTTAACACAATGGTAATAGGCAATCAATTGAATTTTTCAAATAAATGCAAAACCATTAACAACATAAAAAATAATTATTTTTGCTTGAAGAGAAAAGCCTGACAAAAAATAGACAATATTTAAGATGACAAATTAAAATGTTTATCAAATACGTGATCACGATATTGCGTACGCGACTCAGCTGTTTCCGCATAAACGCGCGTTTGACTCATTCTCATTCATAGCCACTCTCTCGCCCCCTCTCTCACGCGCACCCTATCAATATGCCATTTGTGGACCCCTCAGCGTCGCACATATACGCGCCATATCTCCAACCATGCCGCCCCAAAACCGATTTTCAGTTTATGACCTTCAAGGTTCCTTCACGGCGAGCGAGAGAGAGAGAGTGAGAGTGAGAGCGCGGCTCGCAGTCGCGGTCGGCGCCGGCAGCGCAGCAGCAGCGGCAGCGAAAAGTGAGCACCAGTCGGCGAGTGAATTCAATTTTGTAAAAAACGTTCCGAGCGTTTGGACGCGTGCAGCGGACGAAAATAAAACACGGCGAGAGCGAGAATCGTGTGTGTGGACACTCAAAGACTCAAAATTGAAACCAACTCGAAAAGGTTGCACTGCAAATTCCCAAGTAGAAAAGCCAACGCGAGTGTGCAAATCGATTACGAAAATTGTAAACGCTTTTTTTTTGCCGTGTGAGTGCAAGCGCATAAGATCGAAGAAAAACAGCCAGAGCGAAAAAGAACCGAAAAAAGGCAGAGAGAACCAAAAAGGAAAAAAGAAAAAAAAAACAGCAGGAAAACACCAACATAATAATGGATCGGGAGCTGAACGGGGCGATGAAGAGCGTGTCCATAAATAGCGCCCAACTGAATGGTCACAATAACGGTGGCGGGCTAGATGAAACGGACCGCGTGGGCGTGGCACAGGGGGCGGCACTGAGTGCATCAGAGAAAATAACAACAACGACGGCGGCAGCTACAAAATCAGCGACAGCGACCACAAATGGAACCACAGCAACAGCCACAACCACAAATCTTACAACTCACAGCCCGCAGCAAATTGCACTCTTATCCGCTGCAGAGAAAAGTAAGATGGTGCACGAGTTATGTCAGCAGCTGCTTCTAACGGACGAACAGGTGCAGGAGCTGTGCTACCGCATCCTGCACGAGCTGCGCCGCGGCCTGGCCAAGGATACGCATCCCAAGGCGAATGTCAAGTGCTTCGTAACATATGTGCAGGATCTACCCAATGGCAATGAGCGTGGCAAGTTCCTGGCCTTGGATCTTGGTGGCACCAACTTCCGGGTGCTGCTCATCCATCTGCAGGAGAACAACGATTTCCAAATGGAGTCCCGCATCTATGCCATACCGCAGCACATTATGATTGGATCGGGTACGCAGCTATTCGATCACATCGCCGAATGTCTGTCCAACTTTATGGCCGAGCACAATGTGTACAAGGAGCGTTTGCCACTCGGTTTCACCTTCTCGTTCCCGCTGCGCCAATTGGGTCTGACCAAGGGCCTGCTGGAGACCTGGACCAAGGGCTTCAACTGCGCCGGCGTCGTCAACGAGGATGTTGTCCAGCTGCTGAAGGATGCCATCGCACGGCGCGGCGATGTCCAGATCGATGTGTGTGCCATACTCAATGACACCACTGGCACGCTGATGAGCTGCGCCTGGAAGAATCACAACTGCAAGATCGGTCTGATTGTCGGCACCGGTGCAAATGCCTGCTATATGGAGCGGGTGGAGGAGGCGGAGCTCTTCGCCGCCGAGGATCCACGCAAGAAGCACGTCCTGATCAACACGGAATGGGGCGCATTCGGCGACAATGGCGCACTGGACTTTGTGCGCACCGAATTCGATCGAGACATCGATGTGCACAGCATCAATCCGGGCAAGCAGACGTTCGAGAAGATGATATCGGGCATGTATATGGGCGAGCTGGTGCGTCTGGTGCTGGTGAAGATGACCCAGGCGGGTATACTGTTCAATGGACAGGATTCCGAAGTGCTGAACACCCGCGGACTGTTCTTTACCAAGTATGTGAGCGAAATTGAAGCGGACGAGCCAGGCAACTTCACCAATTGCCGCCTGGTGCTGGAGGAGCTCGGTCTGACCAATGCCACCGACGGGGACTGCGCCAATGTACGGTACATCTGCGAGTGCGTCTCGAAACGGGCTGCCCACCTGGTGTCCGCCGGCATTGCCACGCTGATCAACAAAATGGACGAGCCAACGGTGACGGTGGGCGTCGATGGCAGTGTGTACCGCTTCCATCCCAAGTTCCATAACCTGATGGTCGAGAAGATTTCGCAGCTGATCAAGCCGGGCATCACCTTCGATCTGATGCTGTCCGAGGACGGTTCCGGTCGTGGAGCTGCCCTGGTGGCGGCCGTCGCCTGTCGCGAGGACATACTCAATGGCAAGAAGTAGGATGGATAGGGAGCTGGATATGAACCAGGAGGAGGAGCCGCTGGAGCAGCTGGAGCAGTCCTAAGAGATACAGCAACACACCCACACAACCACAGAAACAGCAGAGCAAATGAGAAACACCTAGTAAACGGCCACGGTGGCGTATGCGTAATAATTGCAGTAGAGCCACGCTAACTCACAAAAGCCCTATAGCCAAAAGATATGAAAAAATGAAGCTGCCACGACGAAAAGTAATCGAAAAGCCTACGAAAAACCTCTATATGCATACGTAGGGCATTTGCGAGTTGGCGCGACTTGGCTTTAGTATTTTAATTAGGCAAAAAACCAGGTTTTTAACTACAAACACAAGCGTAACAGAAAACCCCAACTAAGAGACAGAAGATCTGTGGCATTCTATCTCTTTCTCTCCTAGTTAAAGAAAACAAAGAAGAAGAAAAAACTCTATGCTTAATGATTATGGATCATTTTCGATTTTTGTTGAAAATTTGTTATGCTATTATATATATATATATTTTACAAGAAAACATAATATACACACACTAAAAACATAATGTATATGTTTGGGCATATATAGTACAATTTGTGAAGCGAATTTCTTTTCGATTTCGATTGAAACAACACATTTTTTTGGTAATTCCCTGCCCAAAAGACCCCTGAAAACCCCCTAAAAAAACAGAGATACTTAAGAGCAAGTGAGAAAAGAAACTGTTATACTACTGTGCTACAAGCATTCTAGCATATCCTGCAGGACAACGGAAAGAGAAACTGTAAAACCGCACATTGTTAAAGCAAAAACGAAAACGAGAAAAGCAACAAAAAACAAGCCGCTAGAGAAGAGACAGAAACAGAGGGATGGAAAGGAAGAGAGAGAGCGAGCGAGCGAGAGAAAGAGAGAGAGGAATACTAGGTAATCCTACGGTGTCCTTTCTGTAATTGTAAATGTTTATATAGAACCTATTACGAAGCGTTATATGATAATACTGCATACATATATATTTACATATATATAAATATAAATATGATATATTTAGCCACTATATTACTGATTTTTTTTTGTAATGTATTGCTTGTCTTTGTTTAGTGAATTTGTTTGTTGTTAACACTTAAGCAGGTAAACTCTAAACAAAAATAAACTGTTTTTTTTCCTTTTGATATAGAAACGCACTTTGTGAGCTATTATTTATGTAATTGTACATTTGACCTAGTTTAGTGTTTAGTTCTTATCTTAGTTTCTAAATGTCGTCGAAGAAGCCAGCAATACAACCCCACCCCCTAAAAAAAAAACCCAACCCACGGAGCCCTTAATTATATTTAATTATTGTTTACGAACAACAAGCGAAGAGAATGCGAGAAGCTAAAAGGCAAATAAGCAAAATGGAAAGCAAATAAAATTTGTTCTTAATTCATACACAAGTAGTTGTTACTTATTTTTCCCAATTTATTGGTTTTCCAAAGTGATTAGGTTTTTTCCAGATTGATTTCAGTATGATTTGATCTGTTTTCGATATGACCGGTATCATTTGATCATTTTTGCAGCTGCTGGCCGGCATGCTCAGTCAACAAAAACTTAAACAATTCGCAATTGAGGCAAAACGAAGATACATTTTTTTGGTCTAATACTAAGCGGAGGATGAGCCTAACCTAAGAGATATGTTATAATGAATGTGGGAGCAGCGAACCAGTGTTTCTATTTTTCAAGAAAAAAAGAAACCAAAAACTAGAAGAATGTAATATAAACTTAGCCCATGTTAAAAAGAAAATTGAAAACCAACTAAAAACTCTCGTTATCAAAAGGCGATTCAAACATAAATTGCTAAGAACAAACAAACACAAATCGAAGGCTTGAAAGTGCAGATGAGATGCATTTAGTAAATGATATAAACAAATGGAATGTTTGTCAACAGTGAAGCGAAATAAAGACGATTGAACCAAACAACAGAGAAGCAAATCAAAGCGTGATACGTGTTCTTTTGGGCCTAACACATTACGGTGTATATTTATTTAAAACTTTATTCTCGTTTTATTGCTATCGTTGTTGCAGACTAAAATTATACATCATCAGAGGCAATAACTATCAGTCAGCACTTGGCTACCTCAATTTTGTTATTTATATTACTCGAATACCCTACGCAAAAGGCGGGCATTTCGATTTTGACAGCTGTTTTGTTTTATTCTCATTTATTTGCTCAGGTGTGTGTTTTTGTTATGATATATATTTTTGTATAATTTTCATCATACTATGACGCATTATGACATATTTGGGTATTTTGCTAGGAATTACTTGAAATCGACTTAACTTTACTGAGCTAAAAATAGTGCACATTGCGCATCCCCGTTTACATTGTAGGGTATTTCCAGTGCCGCAATAAGTCGTTGCAATTGAGTCTTACGTAGTTTTCGCCGCTTTTGTAGTCCATTTTAAATTGAATCATTTGCAGCCGGGTTTTCGTTTGACGCATTTGAATTACAAGTGCTGCGATCCACAGCAGACTTTCCTTGATTGAGCGATTGATCGTATAAAACCTCACAGAGCTCGAGTTCCGCGAAAGTTGTTTATAGAATTTGAAATGAAAACGATTCTCGTGAAACCGCGAGCGGCGAAACGAGATGGCGATACACTGCAATCGCAGCCAAGTGGCGATCACGTTTTACTGCGGCACAAACCCAATTTAAATATCTTGAATGCAAATTTCTACTTTTAAAATGCTGACAGCGCTTTCGACTCGTCGACCGCATCGGGAAACCCAATTTGGAGATACCCTTTGGGTATTAACCCGATCGAAAGTGAGATGATTACCCAACAAATATAATATATTCAACAATATCCATATGCAACAAATTGTTGAATCATTGAATCATATGTAATAAGTGGATTAGTAACGAAATATTGCATACTTTTATGCACCTTGTTAGCTTATCTGTCAATCTTGATGATTGAAAAGATTTTACTGCAGTATTCAAAACGAAATTTGATTGATGATTTTGCTTCTCAAATTGATTGACTGTTTTTATGGCTACACCTTTTTAAGGGACAGCTGTTAAGTATAAAATCGTTTATCTTAGTCAAAGTGAAAATCATTGTTCACCCGTTATATGGTATTTATAGTTTTTCAGTTATGAGTGCCCTTCAAATCGCATTGCAATCACCCTAACCCTGTCCAACGGTATTGCAACCCCACTTGGCCCCACTTAACACCTGATGCCCTTGATTGTGGCACTTCCACCCCCTGAATGCCACCCGGCTAGTCTTATCTGCCTTAGCTGCCACTTGCAGCTTATCAGCAGCTCACGCACTCTCGATGCAATCGCAGTGCATCGGTCAGTGATAAGGTTGTGACTTTTCTGGAAACGGCGATTGACGACACTCCCACCTAAGCAGTATTTGTTAGTTTTAGTTTCACTTTATTGCGATTTCAGCTAAAGAAACTTCAGAAACTTCTCGCGAACAACGCTGCGTATGCGCAATTTGATATCACAAAGGCAATCAATCGATTGGTTGTTAGTACTTAATGGCTTTTAATTTCAATCCTACTCTGTTTCATGGAAAGTCAATGCGCAAAGTATTCATTCTCAAAAAAACAATGTTACGTTTTTGAACAACGTTGCGTATGCGCAATTTTTTATTTTGAATGTCTGTTGCTTTCCATCCATTCAATTTTTTTTATATTAATCAAGTATTTGAATACCTACGAAAATGTACCTTCTACTTTTCAGATCTTTCACATTAGGTGGGCGTTGACCACGCCCCAGCGCAAAGTAGCCGCCCCCTCCTACGTCAGTTGAAAAAGATTTATCATTGGACGATTGGCGAGACAAGAAAATTCTTTTAAACATTTCGTTTTTAAGAACTCTGACAGCTTTTTGTTGTTGTCGCACATTTTCACGTTAATTTCGCAGCAATTTTAGAAAATATGCTTAGTATTTTCGGAACGCCAGGCACTATGTATATGTATCGAGCATATTTTGTTGATAAAATACATAGTTTCCGAGCATCGAAAACCAAATACGCAATAATCAAAAGAAATAGAGAAATGTTGCTGAATTTGGCGTCTGGCAAATTTGCTCACTTGATCTGTAACCATCGCTGGCTCTTTCCCACTTTCGCTGCACCGCTCGCACCTTTGAGTGCTGGTTTTGTTGTTATGCAAATGCTAAAAAGCATTTCAAACGACAGCAAAATGCAATTTTCGAAAGTGTGAAATGGAAATGCAAAAGCGAATGGCGAAAAAAAGGCAACAATCATGTGAGTGCCAAGCAACAACAATTGCGTCTCGCCTCTGTAAACATGTTCAATATTTCTACTCGCAATGTTCTACGTATGTTTTTTTTTTCTTTTCTGACATTGTCGTATTATTTTTCCACAATTTACAGGAAAATACAGTGCTTTTGTAAAGTCTTGTGGCTTGATCTAAAATTTATTTAATTATATATATAAATATATATATACTTAGTAAAATAATTATTTTTGCGACAGAAACGGAGCAGTGTGACCTTGACGCTTGATTTAAATAACGACAATATATACGTAGCATGGTCACACTTCTACGCGAATTATAAGGAAAGCCTAATGATTATACAAATGTTCAACTTTTTCAAATATTTATCCCAAATATTTCAAATATTTATCCCATACTTGCCTTCGTTCGTGATTTGTGAATGAAGCTTTCACTTGCGGATATCGAATGCAAACTTAAACCATTTTAGACACATGCAATTCACCTATAATCATAGGAGCAACATCAAATGACAGGAAAGAGCACAATCGATGAGAAAGTTTGGAGGGTGAAAAGGGGTGGTCAGTTTTCCCGGAAAACTAATTTCCCACTGGCCAATTTAAAGCTGAAGTATTGTTGTAAGACTTATAGAGCTGTGGAAATCGGTGCCAATAACTTAAAATGCAACAAAAAAAAAAAAAGTAGAAAAACGAGGACAATAATCGGTTTTATTTCTGGTTTGACATTCTTTGACATTCTCTTACATTTCCTATAAATGCCATATCTCTGATATCAAATCTTTGATTCCGCACTCGGTAGCTTTGACTTGACAATTGCAATATTTAACAATTGCGCAGATATAAAATCATATCGCTTGATATGAGGTAATTGAAAAGTCAAGATAGAGAAGAGTTTATACCAACAGCTTTAACTTATAAGATTTGACAAAATTTAATATATAGTTCCATCTTTGATCAACTTTGGTTCCTTCCGAGAGTGTAGTAGAAAATTTAATTTAATCCCGTTAACTAATAATAACTAACTAACTAACACAAGTAAACTAATACAAGTAAATTCACCATTGGGTTCGAAAGACCAAAGACCACAATCAACAATAATCCGCGGATGGTTGCCGTCATTTCCTTTGGCGATCTTGTTTTATTGCTGTTGTTTTCAGCGGATAATTGGGGTTATTAGTTTATAACTCTTTTGTTTTCCGCGCCATGATATAATTTGGTTTGCCTAATTGCTCTGACTCTTTTTGTTTTCAGCTGGTGAATACTTTCGAGTGCCAGTGTCTGCGATCATCGGTGTTCGTGTGCCTTGCTGGGAACTTTAGACAATTAATCTGCTGATGATTTGCTTTAAATAAATTTCAATTTAACTGAAAATACAACTGATTATCACTAAACAAAAAGGCCAGAAAAAATGAGTAATTAAAAAACAACAAGGAAAGCACAATAAAAAGGCAGCGACAACAAGATGAAATTAATTGAGTTGATATAATACGTGTAATTAAGATGAAGATTATATGGGAAAGCAGATCATCCATCACAGGATTGTCACACAGTCACTTTTGAATTACTCGAAAGCCGTAAAATAGCTGAGAGACAATAATAATAATAATATAATATATAATATAATAATAATAATAATGGACCAATGATAATTAAAGCCAGATTTTTTTTTCAAGAATCTTGCACAACAGAGCCCAAGTAATGTGCATTAATTTCAGACCCCACCAACCGCAAACAAAAACAGGCAATTTTCATAAACTATAATAAAAGTCATTCGAGCTAATCTACAAAAAACACTTGGTCTACCTAGGAGGTTTTAGAAATTGTCTCACCAATATTATTACGCTTTTCTCAGGTTACGTAAACACTTCTAACCGATCCAAAACTTGCCATATGCCAAACAATAAATATTAATTGGGAAATCTATCGTTGAGCCTTGAAATCGATAGTGCAAAAAAGTGGTTTTTTGTTTAGAAAAACCCAAATTGCTGATCTTGGGAGCTGTCTTGGGATTCTTAATGAGAACAGCTGACCGCATCCGGATTTCAAGGGCCCCCGAAGCGGCGCTCAAGTCTATGGAAAAAGAATCGTTGTAGTGGCCAAGGCCAAAACCGGTACAGTTGCCTCCGGCGAGACCCTACGATGGTCAGGGCCACTCAATTGATGATGTAAGTGAATGATTGAATGAAAGTGCGACGACTCGACTGGACTCGACTCGGTCCGTCTGTAATCGCGAAACGAGCCCAAATGCAAACCAATTGAGCGCCTCTCTCGGCGGAACAAACCGCCAGAAACCGAATCTGGCGGGCAGTACGGGTATACTATAGATGTGGGTACTACGGGTACTTCGGTACTACGTGTATTCTCGTCTCAATTAATGGACGACTGTCTGTTGAGGAACTTGCTGGGCATACAAATTTATTTGATCCAGACACTTGAGTCAATTGGCAGACGGAGAAGCACGAGACTTTGGTTAGCAGTTCTTTCGAATTTGTTTGGTCAGCAAAATGATCTATTAATGAAAGGAATTGATGATGTGGCAAATGGAGAGCCATCGCTGAAAGAACGCAGATGATTGAAGCGAAAATTAAGGGGGGAATTGCCATTTATATAATCGCTAGTTAAGTTAGACAATGATGCTTAAGAATCTTATTACGAAACAGGATTGAGATGGATCTTTTGAGGTCCTTACATCCGGTTAAAATACTCAACTATTACGTGAACTGCGATTCAGCTTGCAAATATAATATATCAATAATAATATTATACAAGCGACTTGTTACATTATAATGATTGTTTAACTTATTCAAACGATTATGAAAAGCTTGCTCCGGTAACCCGTGGTCAAAACCCATGGAACATTACGCTTAAATGAAAAATGAAGTATTGATTATTAACATTAAGTGTTGTTTATAGAAGAACGGAAATTCGAAGCCAATAAATCGCCATTCTGTGGGATCGATCGTGTGCGAAATGTGGGTGGATGGACGTGTGGGGTATAAATTAAACACCTTTCTGGGGCGCTATAAACAATAACAACGAGAATCCGAGAGCTGCTGGCAAAAAACAAATCGGAGCAAAACAAAAAACACACAAATAACACACCACTAGCGGCAAACGTAAACAACAACTGTCCAATTTGGGTGCAAATGGAACACACACAGCTCGGCTGATAACCGCAGAGAATGCCAGTGAGACAACATGGAATAGATCACGTTTCTGCATTTCTCATGCGGCCCAAGCACCCTACACCCCGAATCCGAGCCGTTCCAACGTTCGAACCCCCTCCCGAAATCCGAACCCTGGAAATTTGCTGCGGTTTCGAAACTTACGTTACGGATCGTATATCTATACTTCTTGGAAAGCGCAGTGATAAGGGGTGGGAATATAGTCACTTATATTCACGGTATAAGGTATTTTGATAAGGCTAATACCATTTATTCCAAACAAAGTGTCGTTTATTATTAAATATTAGAAGTGGCGATGAAGTAGTGTAAATATAAATATAATACTCTATTAAAGCGCCACCTATGGGAGGCATGTGCAAGCTGTTGGCACTTTGTAGCCACAGGTGGTATCCCCTACTTATTACCTTTTTTACCTTTTGATCTCACAATCATAAAGCTAAAACTGCTGACAAGTTATGATATGAAAGCTTGCGATTTCGCTGAGTTAGCTATACAATGATATTATTTATTGCTATGACTTCGATTGCAGGTGACTAAGCAGGCGAGTGTGACCCATGCTGGCACTTTGAACCGAAGTAGAGGGCGCACTTCTACACCCCTAGATTGGTTCATTCATTCATTCGCCAACAAAACACTGTGCACTGGGCCCACTCATTTAGCAACTATTCAGCCAGGGCCGTATATACTATGATAATTACCTGAAAAATGTACGGGCATGTTAGCAAAACGTAAACAAACAAAACGAATGCAATTCGATCTCGAACTGGATCTTGTTGTCTTCCGCTATTCAATTGCCGTAAAACGCAATTCAAATGCGATTGCATAAGAATCAAATGGAAATCGAGAGATATATTGGAATTAGATTGACTGGGGATTGGAATATTCTGGCGTTGCGAGTTTAATTGGCTAAACCTTAAGAATAATGAAGGTTGTATATGGTTTATAGAAAAGTTATTCAAGTTATTATACCCGATAAGAGCAGGTCAAGTGGCAAAGCAATCTGTAGATTTAGTCAAATATTATATACATATATGGAATACCCAAGCTATTTTTTCTGCGTTATTTGTTTACGATTATAAACAGTAAACATATTTATGATCGCTGATATGGAATAAAACCGACCCAAACTCGACAATGGAATTTGCGCGAATTTTCGTTCTATCCGGCATTGAATGGAAGTGGGAATTTAGGGTGGCTGAACCACTGGGTGGTCCCATGTCAAGCACATTGGCAGTGTAATTAGAATTGTTGCCGAACCTCAAGTTGATAAGCCCACACACATCAAATAAACACCCAAAATGGGCAGTGGATCCAAGCGGAGGAGCGAATACTCTTGATCGATATCGTTCAGAAGGTTAATGCAAGGTCAAGATTTCGGCGTTTTTTCCGATTTTTGTCATCAAATAATCTGTTTTTTTTGGCACAACTTTAAAAATAATAGCCTGAATATGGAATGTTATACCTCGTTAAATTCGTAATTAAATTTCCAATCAAACTGTGTTCAAAAATGCAAATTTTATTTTTTCGCCATTTTTTGCAAATTTTGATGATGACCCCTTACAAAAAATGCGAAAATTGACCCAAAAATTGATTTTCCTAAATTCTTCAAAAAGTGATAGGGATCGTTAGCACTGGCAATTAGCTGTTCAAAACGGTGATTCCTTCGGTTATACGACTATTTTTGGCCATGTAATGATATTAAGCCCGTTTTTTTGCCAAAACATTGTAATTGGCATGCAATACCCCCATATTATAAAATCAGAATACCTACCAAGCTCATAAGTGATACTTGGATACTAAGTTTCGATATCAAACTCTGTCGTAACTTTAGGTGCTACGTAATAAGTATTTCCAACAGGTGAACAAAGCTGACATACTTCATATTTATCTACCCTTCGCGAAACATTGTCGTGCTGAAAGATCTGGTTGTTCGATAAAGTCAATTCACCTCAATCGACGTGATTCCCGATCGAGTCCGATAGACGAAAGTAAAAGTGCAAAAGCCAGTTCGGCGATAATACGCCTCCACAGCCCCAAAGCTGATAAGCATTTTACGTGCGCGTACACCGACATGGGGATATATGGCAACTAAGTGTAGTAAAGAGCCCCTATTGTCAAGCAGTAATTAATTCATGTTTGCCATTTTATTTTCTGTAGTACTATCTCATCCGTTCTAATATCTATCTAAATCTGTTTTTTTTTTTTTTTTAGCTCAGCACTGAGTGGATTTACTATTTCGGGCCCGGTATTGATAAAGCCACTGGTTCAAGGAGGGGGGTCTTATGTACGATTGGCTCCGAAATTATTGGCATTCTGTTTGTCAAGTACCTTCATCGCATATTCCTCGACGGGGCACTTATCAATTTGCAATAAACAAATACAAATGGGGAAAAGTGTAAGAAATAGAAACCGAGGTGTAGAATATCGGCGCCATTGCATTAATCAATCGTTTGCCAAGAACTTTCCCTATCGAACGGAATGCGATTGTTTTTTGCCCCCCCTCCCGTCCGATAAGATCTACGTTCCAGACTCCGGATGTGGCAATATTTTACGGCCCAGCAGTGCAATAAGAAATGCGTTTGGCGTTCGATAGTGGCGAGATAATGGCAGTGACCTTCGGATCTCGATCTCAAGTACCTCACCTCAGCGGGGGTGCAATGGGCTATTCTGGGTATCACATTCCTAAGGCTCAACCAAAGTTATCCGTTATAGCCTTTTTTATTGATCACCCATGTAATAATTAAAGTACCACGATGCATGACATAAGCAATTAAGTGCATCGTATCGGGTATCCATTCGCCATTCGGGTAAGTAAGTCATCCAACGGTAAGCTTGAATGTATAAGTAAGGTATGTATAAGGTAAGCTTGAATGGCTAAGTATTTGTTTGGCTACAACAACGGTACAAAACTATTGCTAACGGCATTTTGTTTGCCAGAGATAACGGTAGACGTCAGATGTTTTTGCGTGCGTGGAAAAGTTTGGCCGCGTCGTCGTCGATGGCAATCAATATCAATAATGGCACCTAACAAAGGGTCAGGCGACAGATAGAGATACGCAGTTTTACTGCGCTGGTTATTCTAGCGGCCCGTTGATGGCTAATCAATGGAAGTTGCTCAAATATGCAATCAGCGGACATAACCTCAAAGGGCAAGCTCAAACACGCCCACGCGCCTAAGTAGACAGAGAGGGGGAGTTGGGGAGATAGAGAGAGGAGGAGATTAGGAAGAGAGTGTTGGAGAAATGGAAATGTGCGAGATGGGAGGACAAAAAGTGTGTCAGTGGGCACACTCACACACACAAGCACACGCGCGGAATCCTCTCACAACAACAAATGACGTGGGAGTGGCAACGGAATAAGTTGATAGAATGAAAAACCGGGAACGATTGTGTAATTTAGCAAATAGTATAGGGTCCAGTCCACTACGTAAAACCCATGAGCATATGTATACATACTTATATGCATATGTCCGAGTATGGTAATCAAGGCGAACTTATCAAAGTCAGCCGAACGAAATTGCTACAAGGCACACGCCGTAATTGTTGTTGCTCGCTGGTCTTCTAGACCTCAGTGTGCGTTTGAGTTTTGCCCTTGAGTTTGTCCTTTTTGAGCAGAAGCGGCGGCGTCGACAGAGGCTTTTGTTATACACGTCGGCGCATGTAAACTGGTTTTGGTATAACAGTTTTAGCCAAACCGATTGAGATTGAGAGAGCGCGTGAGAGAGTGGTCCCACACCGACACACCAACACACATGCGCAGGCCGGCGACGAGCCTCCTACGCGAGTGTGTGTGTGTAAGTGCCGCACGTGTTGCCAAACACGATAAAAAAAAAACAAAGAAAGAACGCAATAGTCGGGTGCCACGACCTTGAGATACCCGCCACACAAGTTATGCTGCCAGCTTAAGGCTTACTTCTTATGGAGCCATATTAAATGGTATATATTCAACCAAACTTTTTCATCTTAATTGGAAAATATAGTGTTAAATAGCCAGAGTAAATATAGCGTGAAATGATGTCCTGAAAATATATTGTAGCACACTTTGCAGCACATAAAATACACTTAGAGAAAAGATAACGTCGCCTAAATGCATTTTTATTAACTATGTGGCAACTTTGGATACAATTCCATTTGAACTGTCGAGTATACCTGTACTACACCACGGCTAATGGGTATGAAACCACCATGACCCCACCACCACGTGAACCGTTTGGGGCACCGGTTCCAGTTCCCCGTCGAGATGATGATGCAAGTGCTTCTAATTATAGCCATCCAATTTCATACGCCTGCGCGATGTCCTGGCGAAAGGTTAACTTAAGGTGAAATGGCCACAGG
Organism: Drosophila sechellia; assembly: GCF_004382195.2. Classification (NCBI taxonomy): domain Eukaryota; kingdom Metazoa; phylum Arthropoda; class Insecta; order Diptera; family Drosophilidae; genus Drosophila; species Drosophila sechellia. The sequence continues at coordinate 9,388,819 of NC_045954.1, forward strand.
TTGCTGCCCACGCACACACAGCCAGCCCACGTGTTTGCATATATGTACATACTTACATAAGATGGTCTTGTACATGCAATGGTGCTAGAAATGAATGAAACGAAAAAGGGTCACTACACAGGTGTATGGGGTTGCAGAACCTCATATACTACGCATTTTTTAATCAGTTACAAAGCTGTTCGATTATTTTGATGGATATACACGAACATTTCGTATGTAATGCTTATTTCTTCAATAAGTTAACTTTTTAAATTTAACGGTTAGTCCATAAAAACTAAGTGGCAACGTCGTGTGCTCTTGCAAAGGTGGCATCACTTGTTGGTATTTTTTTGCAGTAGGATTGACATTCTCAGCCACACGGCGACTGACCGGCCATAATATATCGATAGCAAAGCTCGATAGCTCGCCAAATTATCGATTGCGTCGACGGAAGGACAACAACAATATGTCTGATGTTCAAAATCAACGCAAATATTTTGCATCCCCCAGTTAATATAATTGAGACTGCACAATGACAACCGACGAGAGCATAATGGAGGAGATGCTGGGTGAGTGCTGCTGCCAATTCGCCTGACGGAACTAGCATAACTAAGCGCATTTTTGCGGCATTTCGCCCGCAACGCAGAGAGAGCAACAAATCCGGCACAGAAAATCGACGAACTGGGCGTGCAAATGTTCTGCATTGTGGTCAAGAGCAACGCCCAATTGGTGCACAAGGCGCAGGAGATGATTGTGGCCAAGGTGCGATCCACAAACGTGACGGAGGCGACGCGGGCGATTTCGGTAAACCATTATATTTGCACTTTTCACCCCATTTCCTCGCATCGAACCCCCACTTCCCCAATACCACCCACACCAACTAACGGTAAAGGGGTATGTGTTACACATGTATGTACACACACACACAGGCAGCTGCACATTGGGCGAAAAGCGCACACATACGCACGCTCTTTTGTGGCTGCGTTTGAATTAGCAACAACAATTTCGTTATCAATTGGTAACAATTGCGATGGAAATTGCGCTTGTCTGGCCAACTGGGCGCAAAAGCAGCTAAAACAACATGCAACAGTTAGCGGTATTTGCATTTTTGGAAGCGGTCAACTTTCAAAACATAAATTAACTCGCTTTGTTACTAATTTGCTTATTTTAGTTTTTCGCTTGCACTTGTCAGTTTTCCTAATCTTTATCTTTGGTTTGTCACCAGATTTGTTGCTTTATTTTTGTCGAGGAGAAATATATTATAAATCTTAATTTTAAATGTTTTGAACAAACATTAATATTTATTGATTACTTAAATGAGTAGCAAGTGACATCCATTAGTAATCCAAACACTAGTATTAGTAAAATCCCATTAAAACATGACTAATCTAAATTAAAGTAAATGTTGACTTAACCCATTAACCGCTTGCAGCTGCTGGAGGAGTGCATGACGCAGTGCGGCGACGACTTCCAGGACGAGGCGTCCAAATTCCGCTTTCTCAACGAACTGATACGCCTGGTGTCGAAGAAGTACAAGGGCGCCGAGACGCCACATGAAGTGAAACAGCGGATCATGGAGTGCCTACTGCTGTGGACCACCGAGTTCCCGCAGCGCCAGAAGATACGCGATGCCTACGACATGTTGCGCAAGGAGGGGGACATCGAACACGGCACCACGGAGGCCGCGGTGGCCAATAGGGAGAGCGTACTGGGCACCATTGACGAGGCCATGTTCGCTAAGCTGATCAAGAGCAATAATCCCGAGAACTTCAAGCGGGCCAATCTACTGCTGCAGTATCGGATGGCGCAGGAGGCGCGTCGCAGCGATCTGCTGGCCCAGCATCGTCTGGTCCTTTGCGAGGTGCAGGAGACGATGCAGTTGCTCAACCAGATGCTGGACACCTACGATCCCTCCAACCAGGACGTCAGCGAAACGCTGCACGAGCTGTACAAGAGCTGCAAGAAGCACAAGCCCATCTTTCAGCATCTTCCGCAGCTGCTGGATGACTCCGATGCGCAGCTCGTAGGTGGGTGTGGTCCCTTTTGAATGGTTCACCATTTAGCTCTTTATATAACACGTCTACCTCCCTACGCAGCTGACACTCTGGATGCCAATGGCGCTCTACTGGCCACCATGCAGCGCTACAAGCTTCTGGTGCCATCGTCCACAAGGAACACAGCTTCTGCCTTGACCCAGAGTGCCGCAACAGTAGCTGGTTCAGCGAAGTCCACGGCCAACTCGACCACAGCCACCACTAGCTCCAATAACGCCCAGTTGCTAAACGAACTGCTTGGCGATTTGCTCATCGACGGAAGCAACGAAGCTACCACTACAGCCACCACAAGCCTACCAAATACCGCCAGCAGTAGTTCCAATGCCGCAGCCATCGGGGCGAATCCGCTGGCCGATTTAAGTGACATCTTCAGCAGCGCTCTGGCCGAAAGCGAAGCGAAGCAGCAGAGCCAGCCATTCCAGAATGCCACCACGCTGCTGGAGCCGCAGGTCATTAGTCAGCGCACCACAACCGAGACTTTGGCCAATGGCAACGGAGGCAGCGCCAGCAATGTGCCGGAAACAATCAGAAAGATGCCGCAAATCGATATGCTCAGCGAGAAGCTGTTCCAGCAGATCCTGCCCACCCAGGATCGGATGCCCAACTTCAAACGGGAACCAGAGAAGATCACGCTAAACGACTTGGCACGCAAACGAATGCACATGAACGAGCCAGAGGAGCCAAAGACAGCTAATGATCCAGCTTCTGATAGTGCTCCTGCTACTGCCACTGCTACAGCTACTGCTGATTCCATAGACGATGTTCCTTTACTGAGCGATGATGCGGAAAAGAAGGATGAAGCCGTCGTAGCTCCAGTGACAGTTGTACCGCCGGCCAAGCCGCTAAGCGAAATCAATGTGGAACTGGACAACATACAGGCCACCGGGGAGCAGCGCATCGTTCTCGACGACGACGACATGCAGCTCAGTATGAACTTCACCAGCGATCGGCCAGGCCATCGTGTGTCGGTGATTGTGATATCGGCTCAGAACAAGAGTCGCCAGCCAGTGCGCGACTTTCAGTTCGAGGCCAGCGTAAAGAAGGTGAGCGAGTCAGAGCTGGATAAGATTACTGGTCATCGAGGGGACCGGACTAACAAGCTATCATTCTATTCCGCAGCCCTGCAAGGTGCGCCTGCTGCCGCCGACGGACAGCCAGATGCCGCCTCACAAGCCCTTCCGCCCGGCCACGCCCATCAACCAGGTGATGCTCCTGCTGAATCCGACGGGCAAGGCCGTGGACGTAACATGCATTGTGGGCTACAAGCTGGGCGACGATCCGGATCCCATCAAGGAATCGATTGTGGTCAAAGGCATTGACTATGTGGACTAAAATACCCCGGCATCCAAGCATCACCCGCTCCCGTCCACTGAAAGCGCAGGATGAAAATGAAAAGAACGAAAGACAGTCAATTTTCCGCATCTATGTTTTATCTTAAAGATACACTTGGTTTTTCAATTTCTGTATTGTATGTATATGTACGCTGGTAAGATTTTTATTCAAATTGCATTTTGCGTACAAACGATTTAGTCGTAATATAATTATGTATCAAAGGTTTATAAATTATGAAAAAGTCGCTACAAAAGCCAAGCGCTCATTTTCAGAGGTATTCTCATTAATCTGTTCAATTGTTGTGGATGTTGTTTTAGTTGATGCTTCTGTTGAGTTCAGTTGTCGTGTTGCTACTTTCCCCACAGCTTTAAAAAAATGCCAAATTATTTGTTCCTGGCGGATTGTCTCGCTGGGTTGGCGGTGTGCGGATGATTGTACATTTGAGATAATTGTCGATATAACTGGCTTAAGATAGATCGTAATAGGTTCGGAAGTGATTTAATGAGCACTACTGGCAGTTTTTCAAACATTTTGTATATAAATTTTGAGACTATGAATTAGCATTTTATATATGTGCACCCAATTGGAAACATAAGCTGAACTAAAACCGCGTTGCTTCACAAACATTAATAGGCCAATCTTTGGGGAAAGCCAAATGAAAATCCGCCACCAGGACCCACTTACAAAGTACCTATACTCTAGACGCTAGCTTCTACTACTACTATAACTAATGCTATTTGCCCACGATCTCGTCCTTGAAGGACAGGGCAGTGATGGCCTTGGTGTGACCGGTATAGTCCCTGATGGTACTCTTCGTTTGCAGCTTCCACAGTCGTGCAATGCCGTCGGACGAGGCGGTGAACAGCCATTTGGAATCGGCGCTAAAGGCGGCATCCCACACCCAATAGTTCTCGATGCGCAGCTCGCGCCATTTGCTAAAGTCATCCGTCTTCCAAATGCAGACAGTGCCATCGCCGGAGGTCGTCAGCAGTAGCCTGGAATCGGGACTGAATTTGCAGCGCAGTATGTAGCGCGAGTGCGCCTGAATTTTCTTCGTCGGGTGCAGCGTGCTCATCTTCTGATCCTGACTGGTCAGCGACCATATGTAGCAGTTGCCCTTGTTATTGGCCGCCGCCAAGTATCTGCCATCCGGCGAGATGGCCACATCCTGAATGGATGCGTCCACCTCGGGCACGATGCGTTCGTGCCGCTCCGACTTGACGTCCCACAGAAAGACGCTGCCATTCTGTGAGCCCATGGCGATTTCCACCTGGTTGGGATGCAAACAGGCGGCATTCACCGGCGCCTCACAATCGAAGACCCGGGAACAGTGTGGCGGTGCGGCGATCATGTCCCAGATACGCACGTGATGATCCTCGCCGGCGGTGAACATCCAATTACCGTCCTCCTGGAAGCCCAGTCGCGTCACATTCTTTTGCACGCCATCGAAATTGATCACCGGTGCGGTGCAGTTGGACTCGAGGTCGTACAGCCGGATGCACTGGTATCCGCACGCCGCCAGTCGCGTCTTATCCGGTGTCCTGTCTAGCGCATTCACTTGCTGCAAGTTAAATGATGTTCGTTAACCGGAAAATGCACGAATCGGTTTAATCCTACCGAGGTCTCCACGAATCTCATCGTCTTTATGCAGTTGCCCGTGTGCGCCTGCCACACCTTTATGGTGTGGTCATAACCACCGGTGGCCAGGATCAGCTGCTGTTGGTCCCCCATCCTGTGACTGCACGGATTAATTGACAATTTCCGCGTTTTTCTCGCCAAATGTTTTCATTTGACCACGCCTATCGGTCCGTTGGTCCTCGATGCCTGCCTATCGCACTTATCGATAAGCGTGGCGGTGCTGGTAAGCGCGAAAATATATTCTTATTAGAATAAAATCTAAAACGTCGCAACAAAGTGATTTTCAAAAAAACACTATTAGTTGATATCAGGTATCGGTATTATTTTAAGTTTTATTACAAAAAATTCATGGTAGTAATAAACATATAAATTCTTTATTTTATCCGAATAGATAATCATTAGATCATGCTATAACACCAAACTTATTTCAAATCATAAAAATGTTAACTCAAAAATTTTGATCATGGAGATATATTCTATATAAAGTATTATAGAATAACCTTAATAATATTTATTATCCCAAAACTCGGAAATAGGCAGAAAATAAAAAAAGAACTGACTCAGCTTTGGTTATTGGAAAAAATGTTTATTGGTTGAATAACTTAGCAACTGGGACTAGTCCGGGACCAGCGTAACGTACAAGGATTGGGTCTGAGTTGAGTGAGCGGCGGTGGCCATCTACTGTTGGGCGGCGGGAGCAGTTTCCGCTGCCGTGCGATTGGCATCCTCCGGTTTCATGGCGGGGAACAGCAGAACCTCCTACAAAAAATGAAACCTCATTTAGCAAAGCTTGCAATAAGTTAAAGCCCAAGTGTAGACCCACCTTGATGTTGTTGGAGTCCGTGAGGAACATGGCCAGGCGATCGATGCCCATGCCAAAACCTCCGGTGGGCGGCAGTCCGTACTCCAGGGACGTGCAGAAGTTCTCGTCGACCAGCTGGGCCTCGTCATCACCGGCCGCCTTGTCGCTGGCCTGCTGCTCGAAACGCTCGCGCTGCACAACCGGATCGTTCAACTCGGTGTACGCATTGCAGATCTCCTTCTTGGCCACAAACAGTTCGAAGCGTTCCGTCAGGCCGGGAATACTGCGATGGTACTTGGCCAACGGCGACATGATCTGCGGATGCTCACAGATGAATGTTGGATTCACGCAAAACTCCTCGATGAATTCGCCGACGAGCTTGTCCAGCAGGCGGGCAGTGGTGCGCGGTGCTGGGCACTCGACCTGGTGCTTGGCGCACAGCTGGGACAGAAACTGATTCGTCTCTGGCGAATTAAAGGTGTCGGCCGCGGGGAACTTCACCTGCAGCTTCTCTTCCAGCGTTTTGATCATGGATACTCGCTTGAAGGGCGGCGTAAAGTCAAGTTCTTGCTCAGGTCCCTCTGGACCCTCCGGATGATAGATGATCTTGTAGGAGCCACGGATCGCCTTCACCATTCCCGAGACCAGCTGCTCGGTGATGTCCATAATGTCGGCGTAGTCGGCATACGCCATGTAGAACTCGCACGTGGTGAATTCGGGATTGTGGGTGAGGTCGATGCCCTCGTTGCGGAACTGCCGTCCGATCTCGTACACACGATCGAGTCCACCCACCACCAGCATCTTGTGGTACAGTTCGGGAGCAATGCGCATGAACAGATCCATCTTCAGGTCATTGTGATGCGTCACGAAGGGCTTGGCAGTGGCTCCACCGGCGATCATGTTCATCATGGGCGTCTCAATCTCCAGGAAACCCAGACGATCCAGGAACTGGCGCACGTAAGAGATGATCTGCGGGCAACGGGAGTAGTTTGTTATTCAGCTTGAACTCCTTAGTTCAATTCATACCTTGGCACGGATCTGGAAGTTCTCTCGCACTTTGTTGTTGAGAATGAGATCAAGGTAGCGCTGGCGGTAGCGCGTCTCCTTATCCTTTAACCCGAAATGCAGATGGGGCAGCATGTGTAGACAGGGCGATAGCAGCTTGATCTCGCTGGGCATCACAGACAGTTCACCCTTCTTGGTTTTACCGGGATGTCCGACCACGCCGATGATATCGCCACGTCGCAGTTTGGAGGTATCGGTCTCGAAATCCGCCTCCGACTTGTAGGACTTAGCGCTGGCCATCACCTGCACCTTGACGCCCTCGCCGCGCAGATCGTAGAAGATGAGCTTGGCGCCCGACTCGCGTATGGCATGCACACGCCCAGCCACGCTCAGTTTCACATTCTCTAGGGTCTCGCCCTCCTTGAGGCTGCTCTCGTACTTGGCAATGAAGTCTTCCAGCGAGCTGCTCACATGGAACTTGTGTGGATAGGGATCCGTTACGGGCGAACGCTTCAGCTCCTGGACGGCGGCGGAGCGCAGCTTAAAGTATTCATTCGGCGAGATCTCCTCCTCCTCTGCAGCGCTGCTCTTCTTCTTGCCAGCAGCACCTTCAGCCGGCGCAGCGGCCGCCTTCTCAGCCTTCTCCTTGGCCTTTTGCTCGGCCTTCAGGCGACGCTTTAGCTCACTGTTGGAGAAGAGAAACAGTTGGGTATTAGCCGACAATGGAGATGTTGCCACAAGGCTGTTCTAACCACGCATGGATATATATGCATATATCCAGCCTGGCCAACGGTGCGTATGAGTAACCCACAGTTTGGTCTGCTTGCTTGGCTCCATTTGCGGGGCGCTCACGTGGAAACCGGCGGCCAGTGGCCGAATTCCGGTGTATCTGCATCGGGGCCACGCCCCCTGCACGGTTTTAAGGGCGCAGTGGGCGAACATGCTTATTTTAAGCAGCGTATTTCATCAGCAGAGCTGCACACATGCAACATAAATAATGCGAACTGGAACGTTGCCGCTTCGCCCTAACCTACAAATGGTCAGCTACGTTGGCCGGATTTAATGCTTGCGGTCAAATGGATACGCTTTGGAGCCGACGGCACTTACTTCTTGGACAGTTCTCCACTTGCAGCGGCCATGCTGATGCGGTTACGTTGTTCGCTGGTTAATCCGGGGGTCTCAGAAGCGATGGAAACCCAAAAGAAATGCGAATGCGAAAGCGAAAGCGCCACAAAGGTAAAAAAAAGTACACGCCCAGCGCTGCCAGATGGGCTGAAATCGATGCAACTGGCTTTGCGGCACCAGATAGATGGCCAGTCTGGCGCGCGAGCGTTGTTATGCCATTGGCATCTGGTCACATTGCACTAGACCCGAAATATATATTTTATTTAGCTTTTGCAATCCTTAAATTAACAATTGATCAACTAAAGTTAGCGCCACGGCCTTGCGGGCAGTGAGCACAGCACAGCACGGACCAGAACTGGACTCAATGGCTGGAGGACGCGAAATGCTCCGGTCGGAAGGCAGCAAACATCAGAACGCCAAAGTAGAGCAACTGCAGCTGTAACTGTAACTGTTAACCCTGGGCGTGGAGCGGGGCGGGGTGGCAGTGGTGGTAGTGGACCAGGAAGAGGAAGAGCAAGGGTCCTGGGAAAGAGGAAGAGCACATCTTGAGACCAGGAGGCAAACGAGCCAATGGAGCCACCAGCTGCACCGGTACCCTTACAGCCACTGGCAGCATCTTCCGCCTTCCTGGCAGACAGGAGTCCAGTGGATCCCATTGCAGTCAGGCTGCTGCAGCAGGAGGAGCAGGCAGAGGAAGATGACGAGGAGGAGGACGATGATGATGATCCCAAAGATGAGGAGGCCTTCTACGAGGCGCGCAACGGCAACGAAAGTGACGAGCTGGAACAGGCCTTCCAGAGTGCCCTTACTCTGACCAACGATGTCCAGGTGAGTGTCAGCGAAGTGGAGGAACAGGAACCGCCCTTGGCATCGCGAAATCAGGACGTGGCAGAGGAGGAGGAGCGGCAGCAGCAGCTGGGCGCCTGCGCACTGTCGCAGCCCAGTGAAGCCTGTAAGTAACTTGAGACTGACGAGCGAGTTCATCCACTCATCCACTTGCTTCTCTAACAGCTCCGAAAGAAGAAATGCCCTCAGGCTCAAAGGAGCCGAGGGAACCGCGCCACCACCAGACGCTGCTTTCCACCAAATCCTGCGAGACGCCGGCCAACAATGCCACGCTCTCGCCGACCAACTCCTACAATGGCAGCATTGGCAGTGACGGCGGCAGCAGTGTGGGCGGTGGCGCCCGTCGCAAGTCCTGGACCCTGTCGCCCCAAAGCGGTGGCTCCACGCCCCTGAGCGGAGCCAAGAAGAAGACCAAGGCGGGAGCGCCAACTACAACACTGTCCAATGCTAATGGAGACGGTTTTAATCTGTGGGTAGCACGCGAATGCTTCGAAACAGTGCCCGCTGAAATGGTGGATACTCTGAGCATGGCTGAAGTGCACGAGGAGGTGGATGAGGAGGAGGACGAGGAGGCGGCTGCCGTGGAGAGTCTTCTGGGAGCCGCTGCTGCCCTCCAGGCCAGTGCCCATGTGCAGCGCCGTCAGCAGCAGCAGCAGAAGCAACAGCAGCAGCATCACCAGCATCTTCGACAGCCCTCGCCACCACAGCATCGTCCGCTGGAACGCTCTTGGCCGCCGCGTGCTGTTGGTCGGGATCTGAAGCTTCAGGGCGATGTCTTTCAGTTCGACATCCTGGACACGGACGAGCGACTGGCCGAGGAGATGGCTCAGGGCAGTGGAAGCTCGAACAATTCACCCCTGGCCACGCCGCCTGTGCGCTTTAAGCCGCTGCTGAAGAAAAAGATCGGACCCGATAGCTACATCAACACAATTAGCACACAAAAGGTGCCGGTCCACCAGAGCTATGAGTTCCCCACCTTCCCAAGTTCCTCGGCAGTTGGATCGTCGTCTTCGTCGCCGAATAGTCTGCAATTTCCGTATCTGCGCCAGCACCGTCCGCTCACCCGTGCCCTTTCCAATGGCAAGGCCAGTTCATCGGAGGAGCAAGCCTCGCCACGCCTTCTGCTCTCACCAAAACGTCCGCGAAGTCCTCCTTCGGGCTGTTCCACGCGCAGTGCCTCTCCATTGGATATCAGCCTGAGTCCAGAGCAGCACTCGCCCACCAGAGGCAGAGGAGTGGGGGGAGCTCTGCAGGATGTGGTGCCGCCCGGAACTCCAACATTCCATGGTCAGCGACCGCAGCAGCGGCTGCTCAAACGTGTAGGCGGTGGAGCAGGAGCTGGTGTTACGGGAGGAGCAACCGGATCGCCATTGGTATGTCCACCAACACCTACTCACCATGCCCGGCGGCATGCCCGCCTCCAAGCCGTCACTGCCAATTCCAGCCTCGCCAGCGGAGGAGCGATCCCCTCGGATCCTCCAGCCGTCTCTAGTCAATTGGATTACATCTATCTGCAAGATGGTGGCCAGGAGCAGGGTCAGGAGCAGCCAGACGAAGTTGTGCACATAAGCAGCACCCGCCTGCCCTCCATTCCAGAACGCAGTGCAGCCGCAGCAGCGGCGGCGGCGGCATCAGCAGCTGGAGCCGCTCTCATGGAACCCGGATCGGGTACGGTATCCGGGTCTAGTGGAGCTGGAGCCGCTGGGGAACCACCATTGCCACCCGCTTGGGAGGCGCGTATGGACAGCCACGGACGCATCTTCTACATCGATCACACAACGCGAACAACCTCCTGGCAAAGACCAGGAGCGGCGCCAAGTGGAGGACCAGCAGGCAGAGAACAACACCATCGCCAGCAGCTGGATAGGCGGTATCAAAGCATACGACGCACCATTACCAATGAGAGTAGAGCTGCGCAGCTTTACAACCTGCCAACCTCTGCGAATAGTAATGCCAATTCAACAGCTCCAGTCCCTCCTCCGCCTGCCACGGCTATACATCCAGCCATCCTGATGCTCTGCCGCGCGGATTTCTACTCTCTGCTGCACACCAACGAAGCTGCATTGGCCATCTACAATCGCAATGCCGCACTGAAGCACATGGTCATGCGCATCCGACGCGATCCGCAGTGCTTCCAGCGGTATCAGTACAACAAGGATCTGGTGGCGCTAGTTAATACATTCGCCCAGATGAGCAGGGAACTGCCCTCGTGCTGGGAGACCAAGCTGGATCAATCGGGCAAGCAGTTCTTTATTGACCACCAGCACCGTCGCACCTCGTTCATGGATCCTCGTCTGCCCGTGGAGTGTCCTCGTGTGGTGCGCCATCGCCAACAGCATCCGCAGCAACAGTCCGGTGTGGGCTACTACTATCCGGATCTGGTGGATGGCAACTGCCTGTCCGCCACCAGTGGGCATATAAACGCCAGTCCAGCATCTTCGGTGTCCGGTGTGCCGCCCTTGCCTCCGCCGAGGCCCTCATCGTCGTCCTCTTCGTCCAGAAGTAACCATGGACATGGCCACAACTGCACCACAACGGCAGCCATCTCCTGTGCCCTCAACGCCGATCGTTCCGCGTATGGTGCCTCTGGAATGGCCGGCGGGGGCGCCACTGCAGCCGGGTATGAAGATGTGCCCATCGCCTACAACGAAAAGGTGCGTTTCGCGTTCGGTCTTCAAATATAAAAGCTTGAACTTTCCATTGATTACACATCTTTGTTTCCAGGTTATTGCCTTCCTGCGCCAGCCGAACATCCTGGAGATCCTGCGAGAGCGCCAGGGTCAGCACACAATGTCCCGCCAGCTGCGTGAGAAAATCAATATACTGCGGGTGGAGGGTGTTCCCGCTCTCGAGAGATTGGGCCATGACCTACAACTGACCATTTTGCTGAGGTGAGTGACCTGATTGCAATAGAAATAGTTACTTAACATGACTATGGACCGTACCGGAGATTATAGATCGTGTATACCGTCTATATCCAATTGTTGTTCTTTTGCTAAGTGTAATACTCGAATTGTTCCGCCAGCCAGACAGGTGGAGGTGAGCCCTCGGAACTGGCGAGGTGCTAATGAACCCACTGCCATATAGTCCCGCTCACATGACGCACCGGTGGCCGTCAGCCAATGGCTCCACCTGCACTTGACGAAGGTTCCACACCAGGCCAGGCCGAATCCATCTGGCCTGAAAGTGCATTGCTGCGTCATTTTCTTGGCTCGAATTAGTTTTGGTTTTTGTTTTGGTTTTGGCTTCGGCTTTGATTTGTAGCTGCTGGCTGGTTCGGTTGGCTTCAATCGATTTTGGCGGCGGTCCTGGTTGAGTGCGCCGCATATGAGTGCTGCTAGTGGGTTTAATTGTTTTTGAAAATCGTGTCGAAGGTCGCTGGCTAATTTTCCAAAACGCCAAACGCGTCCAACAATGCAAGCGGACTAGCCACCAACGGCAAGGCAAGGCTAGCACTTCGCCATCGTCTTGGCTTCTAATCCCATTGCTTATTGTCTAATTGACCGTGTTTCTGCGAGACAACACAACGAAATCAATGTACATTTACCACAAAAATTGAGGAACTGCACTGCAGCACGTCAATCCGCATGCACGTTGCGCTGACCTTAATCTTAATCCCAATCTCGGCGGCAGCAAAATGGAAATCGATGTCGAGAGATTAAGTCGCCCCGCCACTCATTCTCCCAAACGGCGCTGTCGATTACTCCGCCATGCTGGCCACCAACCATTCTGATTCCCATTCCGATTGAGCCATTTAATTGCATTTCAATTAGCCAAATTGTCGCGCTTCATTGGCAAACGAGTCGTGGGAGTTTTTACAATGCAAACGTATTTATTCTGGTTGATAAACTTGAAAGAATTTGGAAGAATCCTGCGAAACTTTGACGCATGATTTAGCTCTTTTAATAGGATGAATTATAAGCCTTTCTGGAAATCAAGGCTAAAAAGTTATAACTTAGCTAACCATAATTTGATTGTATTCACCTAAATTAAATCCACTTGAAACAAGGAAATCGTTCAATAAAACTTTAGGCAAAGATATATGTACAAGAAAAAGTCAAGAAATAAGTAAGTTTGATTAATTGCCGTTTTGTTAGTTAGTTCAACACGTTTGTTAAAACGAAACGAATAAGTTAATTTGTAAGTTCATTTAAAGCATATTGCATTGCGCAGAGTGACACCCGTGCGATCCTGTTAGCGAAAGTATTTACACAATCTTTTGCAAGCGATCGCAGAAATCGGCACATGTGTATTGGAAATTAAGAGTGCACAACTCCGCTTCCGAGCGGGCTGAGATCGGTATCCGCCGCAGCCTCAGACAATCTGCACTTGGTCATTAGTCATCCAAGTGGCGATGAGACAACACCCCGCCGCCCAGCGCAATTAATATGCCCACTAAGATTCAACAAATACACGCGTTTACTTATCTACACATTTCGCCAGTTGGCTAAATGCCTAAATGCTTTTGCCGGTGAATTATAAATAGCTGAGTGGCTTTAAAATATATATGTACATACATATATCGCGTATATATTTATTGAGTGATCTTGGGGCATTCCGATTTCGCAGCAGCCACGCCTCCTTTTCGGTGGCAGGGCAACGCCCTAAAGCTTTAGCAGCAGCTGCCCCATAAATTCCGCAGCCGCCCCACTAATCCGCTAATTCCCCGCGCCCGGTTCACAATTTAACCCAATTCCAAATCAAGCATAATTTATAGCATATAGCATATAGCAACTCCAATTTTGAATTTCGAGTCCCGTCCGATCCTAAGTTTTTTTTCCCAGTTCTTCTTTTTTCCAGCGGGGGTGTGGCCGTGTGTCGTCATCGTCATCAGCAAGTTGTACTAGCTCATAATCATTATCATTATCATCGGCACCCTCGCAAAGTTGAACTTCATCGTTCGCTGTCGTCGAGGCATTGACAAGTTTACAGTTGGTCTCTTGGGTGCTCTTCCTGGGGGTATATCTAGTTTTCCTAGGGAAATAGATGGATGCTATTCTATAAAGAATTTGCCATACGTTCTTTAGACACCAAAAAAAAGTAGTTTAGTTTTAGAAACGTGGATTACCCAAAAGTAGTTCAAATAGATGTCGGCCAATTGAGCAGGTCAAGAACTGCTTGAATTTATAGATATATATACATTTTCTGTAGGGTATTGGCATATTCATCTACTATTTTTGGAAGCAGGAAGTTGGCGGTGGAGTTGGCCTAACTGCTGTTTGCCGTTTAAATTTGACCCGTAGAAGGGAACATTCGCTTTTTTCTCAATTGTTTGCTGCTCGTTTACAGTTCATTGGGCTTTTGGGCGGCTGCGCATGCGTGCAGTTCGATTGGGACATGGGATGATCGAGGCATTGAGGCATTCAGGCATTCAGGCAGTGGAGCAGGCGGTGGAACATGGAAACATGGCAACGTTGGGGCAGGCGGCAGTCATGGAGACACCCAAACAGTGGCCGGCGTCTGTTTGCGGTTTGTTGTGGCTGGCTTCCGTTTTGGGGCGTGCTAAATGCAGGGCGTGGCATATGAATGTTAGCTCCAGTTGAAAACGGAGTGTGGAAGTGGGAGTGGTTGTCGCGGTGGAGTGATGAGCGGGCAATTATAACCATGACCAACGCCACACACTCACCCATCCACATGCGATGGATTGCGATGGGAATGGGCATGGGTATGGGTAATGCTATGGGGATGGGGCTGTCGTCGATCGTTTGAAGTGCACTCCTCGTGGGGGTGACTCAATCGCAGTCCCAAACCTAAATACAATACCCGAACCCAAAACGAAGCCGTAGTCATGCCGGCAACAGCTGACTGCCGGTACAGTGGAGCAGAGTTTTCGGATTTTAGAAGAATTCTAATATTAACGAAATCTTTTGTTTGTAACTAGGAAGTTATAGTAATCAAGGAGGTCTAAATATATAGTTTCTTATATTGAAATATACATAATATCTGTCTAAAGACAACCACTTTGTAGCATATTTTATCCTTTGGGAATATCATACGTTTGGAAAATACTTTCACTAGATATTAGAAGATCTCTTTAGTTCCATCACTTTCAGTCCCCCAAGTCGAGTTCTCAATAATCCCTGTCCACTTATAAGCAAATCCCTGATCTGCAACCCCACTCGTGACCACTGTGCGTCGGCGGATTCTGCTGGCTCTTCGGCGGCCTCGTTTGGAGCAGCGCTGCACCGTCCCGAGCGACGCCGCCTTGCACGGCGAACGGCAAAGAGCTGAAAACAGAACTCCAGCGGTACGCGGCGATACGAAAAGCCGATCGAAAACAAAACCAGCGAGTAATTAAATAATTTCCTTTGCCGCTTAATTTGAATCGAAACGAAATTCATACTTATCGGCTGGGCGGCTAGACAAACGCCAGCATTCTGCATTCGTCGGTCATTCGGGTAGCAGCTATATGCTATTAGCTATTAGCTATTAGCTATATGCTGTATATAAGAATCGACAAGGAATATATCCGAATCCACCCTGTTTTGGGAAGCTTTGATTTGTGATACTATTTCATTATTGTTTATCGTTGACTCCGCCGGCTTCGTTCCGTTCGTATGGACGCTGCTGCCGCTTTAACAGTTCCAACCGCTACTACCGCTTCTGTCGCCTCCGTTGCGACTTCGTTCCGTTCGTCGGATAGTGAGCTTCTATCACCAGAAGCATTTCAACAGCCGGAGCGTGAGCACACAGTCTATCGTTTATGTGTTTTTTGTTTTTGTTTATCCGCTCGATAACCGATACCACCCGATACGCAACCGTTTGGCGCCTTTTTTTTTGCCGTATCGGTTAGCGGAATATTCTAACGGTACGGAGTGATCTCAGTGATGGTTTACTATTTGGTGCTCAAGACTTGGGACGCACAACAAAATGGGCTTTCTATCGAAGGCTGCCTACATCGTGTGGGCTGTGTAAGTAGATCAATCGCTAACCGAACTTCGTAATCTTAGTAACCAGTAAATCCCCACGGCAAGGGCTAAGTTACCACCTTTACTCATCGATTGGCGGTGAAGTACCCTTCGATTACCAATCAATCAGTTTTGGGTACTTTTTCTTGGTCGAGCATTATGTTTTAAATATTTAAAGGAAATAGAATAAAAATATAGAAAATGAACAGAAAGGATATTGTTATCAAGATTTGTAGAAAGACTATTAGTTACATTATTTTATAGATATTTTAATGGTTAAGCTTCCTTTTCACCATATTTCATTTTTTTACCATTTTAAAACGAGAGTGATTTAAGCTCCTCACCTAACTGATTAATGTCTAAACTCAAGCACTATTTTTCTATTTCGCAAAATTCTATATCTTGTTTTTGAGTCATCCCAAGAAGTGTTTACTCATCTCATCCATTGACCAGTCTCCCGTTTCCCATGCACTTTCCGCAAAAAGCGCTCGAAAGTGCAGCGCATGCAAAACGAGATCACATCCTGTCCCCCAGTTGCATCCGATTTTGTTTACCATTCCGCCCCGCCGGCCCGGCACTTATCCTATCCGTGGCATAGAGATCTCCGATTGCAATCGCCGGCTCCCATTCCATTCCCACGTTACAGCATTACGATCTGGATGCCACTCCGGTTCCCTTCGTTTGCAGGAATGCTGCGGAATGCCAAGTAAACAGTTAGCACAAATTATGAGTAATTTATTGTTGGGGTATGTGGGAACCCATTGCTTCTATTATGCCCAGTGTCCAATTGCAGAGATCTATGTTATGCGAGACGGAAAACCTCAAGGATATGCGCGGCACTCAAGTGGTTTGTTTATATTACCCAATTGATTGGTGGTTGATCGGTTGGGCACTTTGTTTATAGCTTATCTGGCGTAGATTTTACCAACTGCCAGGTTGGTCAATCGTCGAGTGTTGTAATTTCAATTATTTCGGATTAGATTTCAAGTGCTCCAAAGTTTTTTTTTGAGAATGCTCGCTATAAATCTTTTGTTAAGGACTATAAGATGCGGACTTTTTTTTTATTAATGGGACAAACAATCCTCAAATTATATACATATCAACCCCAAAAACTCATCCAATAATCAGCCGAAAAAGAAAAAACACAAATGGGTTAAGGCTCCATTATCGCCAGCAGTCTTATCAGCTTATGAGTGGTATCGGTGGCCCCCTTCCTTTTGCCCCCACCCAATGCACCAGGTGCTGCAGCTTGGGTACGAAGTGAACTGGGAATCCAAATCAGTTGGCCGTTTGTTTAAGTTCGACTGTGAATCGTTTTACCCATTCCAAAGTTTTTGGTTGTGACTCGATATCCGCAGTTTGTGATTGATTTTTTTTTTCGGTGATCGGTTCTATGTGAATTTAGTGCGCTGCTAATTGAGAATCCATTTCGGATTTACAAGCCTTTAAATGGATATATTTTCCAAGTTACTCCAAGCCTTCCACAACAGGGCAAAGTGAGTGAGTCGCCAGAGATTCTGGTTTCTTGTGCTAGCCTATGTAAATATTTGCTTTATTCCAACTGACTACTGATGGATCCATCGACCAGCATAAAAGCATAAAAGCACTTCCCCTTCATATCATATTTCATATAAGCTGGCGGAAATTCCGAATATTTAGCGAATAATTTCCTAAGTTGTCGCCTGGCATAATGTGGGTGAAGTGAAGTGAGAGTGTGGTGCATTCGTAAATTGGGGATTAAATATGCATAAGACATAAGTCTGCTGGATGATAGTGGAGTGGAAAGTGAAGAGGGAACTGTAGTAGAACTCATACGGAAAGCTTCTTCCCGCATAAAACGAATTATTTTTGCCAAAGTGGGGATTTTCAAACGAACTACCCATAAAATGTAGCTTATTTTATATATATATGTATATTATATATATTATATTCAATTCTATTTACTTTATATCCAATTGAGCAATGATATTGTAAAGATTCTCTAAAGCAAAGAAAGTTATTCTTTAGATAATGACTTTATCAAAGGCAATCCCTCAGCATTTCCGCACTTTTGTGGACTTTCTTTGGAAACCAAGTCAACGACCGACTGTCTGTAGCGATTGCATTAAGTGTTTATAAATATTACTACGTACCAGCCACGCCCCCTAGACCAAAACGCCCACATATGTACACATGCATATACGCATATCGCATCGCTCGGTGGCACATCGCACAATGGCATTTGTGTGATTCTTTGTTGGGCGCGATTGGGTGTCACTTTGGTTTTGCGTTTAATTTAAATTTTAATATGCATTAATTGCAGCTTCCTGTTGTTCCAATAATTTTGCAAGAATTTTAATCAATTTGAAAGTAATTTGACACGGCATGTGTACAGTACAGCCCCGTTAATTGATCCGTTTCCATTTCCATCTGCGCAAAAGTGCCAAAAAGTATTGCTAATGAGCCCAGTTTCAATTGGGGAATTAGTCACTTCCGAGCGGGCGATAATTGCAGCCGAAACTGTTGTCACTATCCGTTCGATCGCAGGCAATCTAAACCGATCCGATCCCCTGATATATATATATATATATATATATATATATATATGTGTATATAGCACCTAGCCGCAAGTGCGGTTGACCGCCATAATTTGCCTTATTAATTGGCCAATTTTCAATTTCAAGTTGAAGGCCGGCGGAGCAAAAGCAAAAGGCGCAACCAAATATCAATTTAAATTATGGATTAACTACTTAGAATCGGAATAGTTAATATTCGATTGGTCTAACTAACGAACTAAACAACAAAAACAAACGGGGAAGGAAAAGTGTGTTCTGGCTTTTGGGCGAAGGTCGCATTTTTGACCTAATCGATTGCATTGATTGGAAATCGAGCGATTCTTCCGCCTGGCGGTGAGAAAACTTTGACGGTCTTTTGGCCTATGCCAAGGGGCGTGGGCGTGGGCGTGGCCAACCAGGGGCGGAAGAAAGAATCGATCGCTCTTCAGTGTATTCAAGTCGCATATTAATGCCCATGACAAATCACTTGCCCCGCTGACCTTTTCATCTTTTCATCTGTGGTCTGATTTCATCACCGCTAAATTCGATGCAAATGGGTCGACACCAGCATCGGTTCTATATGTCGCGTCGAGTGACGTATCAGCCAGCTGCAATCGCATGATTTTTCAGCCTGAACAAGTGTTTATATAGATTCATATGCGAAGCTACAAATGTTGCCATAATTATGCAGATCAATTAGTTCTTGAATTTTAATTGATTGTCATTTTATGACTTCCTTCATTGAGTTCTTAAAGATTTGACACGTCAGTATCGAAAATATAGTCTCATTATCTTTACTCAGAGAAATTGCAATGATCATGGATTTTCTCTCAGTTATCCCATATGCTCAAGTCCCAAGTCAAAAGCGCATTTATCTCCTTAATCCGCTATCAACCCACATTCCGTATGCGGATTGGCGTCCTTTCCGGCCTGTCGGATGTGCTATTGCTCTGCCGCGTGGGCTAATCAATTGCCGGATTAGCCGTGAAGCATCAATAGCACCGCCTGGGGCCGCTGGGGTGAAAGTGACGCCACCGATAGCGGAGTGTTCTAGCCGTAGATTTATGACCAATCAGCGGAGTTAGTTAACCGCTGTGTGCGACGAGTACAACTAATTTGAATTTCTATGTTTCACACAGCCTGTTCGAGCAGGAGATCATGGGCTTTGTTCCTATTGAAGAGCGCAGTCCGCAGGGATCGCCGGTCCTGAACTCCCGGATGCCACAGCGTGCGCCGCCACCATTCCGCAGGGATTTCGAGGCCAAGCTGCGCAGTTTCTATCGAAAACTAGAGTCCAAAGGCTACGGACAAGGACCACACAAGCTTAAGTAAGAATCGCATTACCAAACTGTTGACTAAGCCATACTAATCTGCGTTATCATTTTGAAGACTACACATTCGTCGCAGCCATTTGCTGGAGGACGCCTTCCGCCGCATCATGTCCGCCAACAAGAAGGACCTGCAACGCGGCCGACTCGCCGTGCTCTGGGATACGGAGGAGGGCCTGGACTACGGCGGACCCTCACGCGAGTTCTTCTTCCTACTCTCGCGCGAGCTGTTCAATCCGTACTACGGACTGTTCGAGTACTCCGCCAACGATACGTACACCGTGCAGGTGTCGCCGTTGTCGGCCTTCGTGGATAACTGCCACGATTGGTTCCGCTTTAGTGGACGAGTTCTGGGATTGGCACTGGTACATCAGTATCTACTGGACGCTTTCTTCACGCGTCCCTTTTATAAGGCGCTGCTGCGCCTGCCCGTGGCTCTCAGTGACTTGGAGTCGCTGGACAATGAGTTCCATCAGTCGCTCCAGTGGATACGCGACAATGACATCGGCACGGGCGTGGATCTTGGCCTAACGTTCTGTGTCACAGAGGAACTGCTTGGCAGTGTGGTGGACAGGGAACTGAAGCCCGGTGGCAAGAATATCATCATCAACGAGAAGAACAAAAAGGAGTACTTGGAGCGCATGATCAAGTGGCGTCTGGAGCGCGGTGTTCAGGAGCAGACCGAGTCGCTGGTGCGCGGCTTTTACGAGGTGATCGACTCGCGCCTCGTTTCCGTCTTTGATGCCCGGGAGTTGGAGCTGGTTATTGCCGGCACTGCGGAAATAGACACAAACGATTGGCGCCTGAACACAGAGTATCGTTCTGGCTACCACGATAACCACCAGGTAATCGTGTGGTTCTGGCAGGTTATCGAGCGCTTCAGCAACGAGCAGCGCCTTCGTCTGCTTCAGTTTGTGACCGGCACCTCAAGCATCCCGTACGAAGGATTCTCGGCATTGCGCGGATCGACTGGCCCGAGGCGCTTCTGCATCGAGAAGTGGGGCAAGCCAAATGCACTGCCTCGTGCCCACACTTGCTTCAATCGGCTGGATCTGCCGCCCTATCCAACACCCGAACTGCTGTACGAGAAGCTGCTGCTGGCCGTCGAGGAGACCAACACGTTCGGCATTGAGTAGACACGTGATATGGAACCCACACACAAACACACACACTCATACACATACACATACACAAAACACACCCCTAAACGCTTTATTTCGATTTTAGAAGTTTTTATGACTTGCCTAAGTCTAGAAATTCGCGAGCTGTGCAGAAATCCTAGGGATTTGGAAACCAAAAGTTGGAGTTTTTAAAAAATAGCAATGAATTCTTTGTAAATTAGGTTTAAAGTTACAGTCCACTTTTTTTAATCTTAACCGTTATTGATTATTTTAATTTCCGATGATTATTCTTAAAAATAGAACTTGTTACGAATACATTTAGGTAATAAATCTTCGAATTTGTTAGCTATTTCTAGGCGCCTAAATGCTAGTAAAATCCACTGGGATTTCTGCAAAACTCATAATTGTACTGTAGTTATTTATATACGTAGGTTACCCGCCCCCTTCCAAAATGAACAATTTTGTAAAGCAAATAAAAGCCTAGCCATAGACTACTACTTGCTACTTTAGGCATGGCATCCCACTAGTTCGTAGACAATTTGCCTTCGCCTTCGTTTGCCGTTCACTGAATGGAAGTTACCTCAAGAGCAAAACGGCTTGCCAGCGCCGCCAGTCATTAGTCCTAAGATCTACACGCCCCCGGATAACTTCTAAGCCTAAGTATCCTTCGCTTGACTCTGCCTGATTTACACACTCGAAACGATGCCAACTGCCTCTAGAAAAATTCACGACGCGTAAACGCTGCTCCAGATCCAGTTAAGCAGTTCCCAAAGAAAGAGAGCAGAGCAACTCTACGCCAATACTTAATTAGCTTATAATGTTGTTTGAGCCTTAACTCGAATTCAAACTCAAATTTGAACACACATTCCAAATAAGCGTATTGTGGATGTCAGTTATTATAACATATATAGATAAATATATATATGTATGTATATATATTTATATTTACCCCTCTCCTTTTACCCAAAAACTATGTAAATTATTTTTGAATTTACAAACCCCTTAACAACCGGCCCATGTGGATGCTTTCGTGTGCATCCCCGCCTGCCACTTGACCAACTGACTTGACTCTGGCCAGGACAGGCTGCACATGGCAGCTCCGATCGGGCTTATATATACAAAACTTGGCTGCTGTTTTGCCAACGATTACGAATTGGTCCAGTGCGTTGCTTCGGCTTTATTGGTTCTTTCGGCGCCTACAATTAACGATAATATGAATTATATTTAACGAAAACACAAAATTTCCAACATAGCTAATTAATTGAATACCAAAAGCAAAAACAAATAAAAAAGAAAACAAATTTTTATGATAAGTATTTATCGAAAGCAAGAACGAAACGAAAATGTAACTAAATGGTGATTTGTTTACATGTATTTTTGGCATTAGTTAATACGGAAAGCGACGGAGATGGAGAGAGACAGAGCTAAAGGCAGTGAAAGAGACAGAGAAAGAAAGAAAACGCTTTTTGAACTACTTATTGATAAATGAAGATTGTTTTAATGAACTATTAATGTGCGTGTATTTATGAACAAATTAACTATAATTACAAATAAATAAATGTGAGCCTTTTACTTCAAAAGCAAAACCTTGATCGTTTCAATTATTTATAAAATGGATATACATATTCGAGGGGTTTCCACCATAAGTTGGCTAAAAATGGTCATATATATGTAAGAATACCTGTTTTGAGCAGCCAATTCACAGTGCTAATGATCCCTATTATTTTTTTAAAGGATTTAGGAAAATTAATTTTTGGGTCATTTTTGCATTTTTGCAATTTGCAAAAAATTTTGAAAAAATAGAATTTTAATTTTTGAACACAGTTTGATTGGAAATTTAATTACGAACTCAACGAGGTATAACATTCCATATTCAGGCTATTATTTTTAAAGTTGTGGCAAAAAAACGGATTATTTGATGTACGAAATTTGGAAACACGGCTTTTGCCAAAAACTTGATATTTACAAACGGAATTTTCGCCATAACTTCGCTGAAAATTGTCATATAGATGAAAGAATAACTGTTTTGAGCAGCTAATTACCATTGCAAACTATCCCTATCATTTTTTAAAGAATTTAGAAAAATTAATTTTTGGGTCAATTTTTGCATTTTTTGTAAGGGGTAACATCATCAAAATTTGCAAAAAATTGTGAAAAAATAGAATTTTAATTTTTGAACACAGTTTGATTGGAAATTTAATTACGAACTCAACGAGGTATAACATTCCATATTCAGGCTATTATTTTTAAAGTTGTGGCAAAAAAAACGGATTATTTGATGTACGAAATTTGGAAACACGGCTTTTGCCAAAAACTTGATATTTACAAACGGAATTTTCGCCATAACTTCGCTGAAAATTGTCATATAGATGAAAGAATAACTGTTTTGAGCAGCAGCTAATTACCAATGCTAACTGCACATACAAAAATAGAGTTCCCATTTTTTAACAAAGTTTGATGGGAAATTTAACTTAATTTTTAAGCTACCAGGCGACCCAAAAGGTCATTCCAAAAGGTCACGATCCATTGGTAGTTTGTCCTGGAAAAAATGATAATCACCACTAAATTAAACAAAAAGCATTCCGTTTTCCATATATTTTATACACAATTTTCATTTGTTACTTTTTATTTGCTTTTTTTTAAACTGCAAAATGCATTTTGCTTTTACATCAAGTTGTATTTTGGTTTCTCGATTCTCCTTATGAAATGATAACACATACTTATATGTCCTTAAATATTATGCGACCATTTCTCTAGACTAAGATCTCCATGTTTCGGGTGTGGATCGTGGACTGGTGGACTGGCCGGACGCGCGTCCTGCCGCGTGTATGTACAGTGTCTCCCTGTGGTTTTGAGCTGGATTGGGTGGAGATTAGTGGATTGGTGGAGGCTAGTGGTCTTCCGGTTGGTTAGTGGTGGCTTATCCAAGTGCGACAAATGCGAGTATTCAATATTCAATATGCGGGGAGTAGCTGTTAGTGGATAGATTTAGTCAAGAGTTGGTTAAGGGTGGGCTGGATCGATCGATCGATCATCTGGTAAATGGTTTTTTGTTGTTGTTTTTAAGTTTTGATTTTAGGTGCATGTTGTGCGCTGCAAAGCTTTCTGAAAGCAATCGTGACACATGCAACATTTTGCGTACTCATACTAAGTAATTTTCTTTAAACTTCGTTTGAACGGAAAACAAAGGCTTGTGACTCTAACTAATTTTACATTACACTTGAAGAAATTTTCCTAATTTTCATACATGTGTTATTACATATAGATATATATGTATATATATATATATATATATATATATATATATATAATTTGTTTTTTTGTTTTTAAATAAATTCTTTCCTTCACTCCGAGCCTGGAGACTACAAAAAATATTTATAGTTATCTGCGCGGCATTATTTTGCGTCTTCCCAATTTTGGATTGGTTTTGGATTATATGCAGTATGATCCGAGTGTCAAGCGTTATAAAAATAGAGCATCCATCGATCTGATCTGGGAGGTGAGTAGTATTCATCATGCAATCTGGTAAGGTTTTTTTTTTGCTTTTTGTTCTTTGTTTCTCTAGGAAAAGGCCTTTGAAAGAATTGAAAATGGTTCTGTTCTGTTCTGTGATTAAATAGTATTGGAGTGTATGACTTCAGTGGTCTGGTCTGACTGACTGACTGACTGGCTGTGCGAGGAGAGTCTGTGGCTCCAATTTCGACTTGCATCTTTCATTCGGGTTTGATCACAGCTTTTACAATTCTAATGATATATACGTGTGAGTGGTATAGTGTGTATGGGTTGTGTGTTTGGAGCACGGTGCGGGCAACTCTTAAGTTAGCACCAAAAATACTATATATCTCGTAGGTATTATATTTACATGCATACAAACATGATGAGACAAAAAAACGTATTTATCTTTCTTATTTTTTTTTAGCAGATGTGTTGCAGTATATGCACTTAATTTGTTTTTATATGTAAATATTTATAATACTTTCGCAAAGATGCACGAAGAAAATGCATTCTGACCGACATTACATACACATAGTTGTTACACTTAAGATTTCGTTTATGTTTTCATTTTCAGTTTACTTCTGTTCGAGAAAGCTGCCATTCTTGACTTGATTCATAATTGAATATAGATCTTCTTGTTATTTTAAAAAAGTAATACAAAATATGTCTGGTTTTCCTTCATTTATTTTCTTTACGATTATTATTCCGTTTTAGATTCGCTTGGCATATATGAAAAATGTAGGTAAGAAGGCATGTTAGATATATGTTTCTTAATCATTTCTCTTTAATACTCGCTTTCTGCGCTTTTCAACTATTCACGTCTAGTTGGTAAAATAATTTTTAGTAAAATTCACTACGACTTCCTGTTCGATACACTTAACTACGCTCTATGTATAAATATTAGAAAAAAAGGGTAAAAAACAAAACAAAATGACACATTTAACAGCTTAGGGGGGCGAAGAGAGCTTTGTGGGTGGGGGTGTTCGGGCATCAGATTCGGTCACATCTGGAGGAGATGCGGCCAGGAGACTGGGCTGGCGAAGATGAATCTCTCTTGTTAATTTTGGTCTATTTTCGTATGCAACAACATTGAACAGTGCTTAAATCTGATTTCTTCTGGTATTTTTATAATCGTTATACATATTCCATATTCCTATATGCGGTACGTAGATCTAGGCATATGCTATAAATTTTATGTAACTAGTTGGCTGACGCGCCGCTGATGCTGCCGCTCCTGCTGCTCCATCTTCAGCTGCTTAGTTGCGTTTAGGAAATTCGCAGCCCGCTGCATCTGATTACTCGGTTGAGATGGGGAAAACGCACAAAATTTGTCCGCTGCGCCTCGGGTCCGTCTACGATTTTGACAGTCCGCCGGACGGTTTGTTTGGTTTGCTCGCCACGAGTGGCCTCTAGTCCCGCTCTTCCTGGTCGTCGTCCTTATCCTCATCCTCATCTTTTATGCCTTCGTTGTACTCCGTACTTTATCGGACTCTAGTTAACTTTGTCATGGTTAAACACTCTTCGCTGTTAATTTCGGTTTTTTTTTTTTGCGTTTGTTTAGCCTTTTGTTTGTTTTGCTAATGGTGCTGGTTTTGTTTTTGTTTCTTTATTTTTAGCTATTTGTTTTTCATTTACTTTAAATTTAATTTAAATAATGTTTATATATAGATGTTTTTGCTATACAACTATAGCTTGGTGTGTAATAGTATTTAAAAAAAAATAATAGATTAACGTAAATTGTTTACTCTACTCTCTACAACATCATCTCCCTCGTTCGTGTCTCCGTGTCTCGGAATCTATCTATGCTTCCGATCGTTTCTCTCGTGTCATATATACCATATTATATCATATCAGGCCGAACATCTAGTCGAAGAAAGTTACAACTCCAATGGTAAAACATAAAATTATTCTGTATACAAGTTGTTTCCTCGTCCCTTTTCCGGTCCAAGGACTGTGTTGATAGTATTAGCCTACTCCGAGTCCGGTTCGCGCTCATCGAAGCCAGCCAGATCGACCGTCTGTAGCATTCCACGCGAATATGCGTATTCGATGAGGGCCAGGTGACAGAACACGTACTGATCGGGCATCTGAATGGAGTAGGCTCGCTGCGACCGGATCTTCTCAACGGTGCCACGAATGTCCGCCGTGCCCACGTCCTCCAGGCGCGATATGCAAATGTCCAGGGTGATGAATGTACCTGTGTAGAGTTTTTGGTAGTCAGTAAATCTGACGTGGATTGTCCACAATGTTGGCGACTCACCTGTGCGTCCAATGCCTGCACTGCAGTGAACCACAATGGGCGGTCCACGGGGATGACCCGCCCAGGTGTCGCCCAGTCCTTGGACGAGCTGCGCCTGCTTCTCACGCACCTTCTGCAGGAAGTTCAGCATGGCCATGGCCGAGCTGGGAACGCCATAGTCCGGCCAGCTGGTGAACTGCCAATGTGAGACATTGCGAATTTCGTCAGTCTGTTGGCAAAATGACAAGTGATTATAATATTCGCTATCGTTGCCCTATTTAGAGAGCTTCACCTTTATGTTTCTCAATTCTAACGAGGCAACCATATAGTCTTCGTTGCACTCAACGCTAATTGTTCGCACATGGTAGTCGCCAAACTCTAAGGAACTTTCTTCAGTCGGCTCCCAGTACTGGCCGCATTTCACGCGTCCGCGCTCCATCACGCGCGTCGTCATCACTATAACTAAACAATGTTGTTCCCAGATCATGCGCCAAAAGTCCTGGGATGTCTTTGGTAATGGACCTGGCGGCGTGAACTCCATTAGCATAGAGTTTATACATATGATTAAGTGTGTCATCATCGCTTACCTTGAGTTGAAATATAGGCATTCTTTTGTTTGTAGCCATCGACGAAATTGGCATTTATATAATCCGACGGCTCGTCGCCGTCTTCGTGTGCCAGAACCACTCGACTGTGATCGTAGCAGAGGACGTCTGTGTAGCGATTCTTGGTCGAATTGGCCCGCATTCTGCAAGGATATGGGAACGTTTATTATCTGAGATGTAGAATTGAGATATCGTTTGACCTACCTCGCATGCAGGAAGGTGCCCTCGGGCGCCCTATTCCGAATGTCCGCGTACTCCTTAATCAGACCATGGCGACCGCGCTGCTTCACCATCTGAACAATCTGATCAATGGGCTTGGGATCGCCCTCCTGACCGGCGAGACTATCATCATCACTGAAGCCGGATGAGGCGCTGCTGGGCGGATTCTCTGACCAGAACTCGCCGCCGCCATTGGTGGTGGTGCCAGCAGCTGCTCCGGCTGCTCCAGAAGCTGTGGTGGCGTTCGTGATGGTACTATTGTTGTCCGCGGAGCCACTTGTGTTGAGCTTGAGGGGATTGGCCACTGTGGCTGCACTGCTGCTGCTGCTACTGCTGTGATTCGCCGCCTGACGGTGGCTTGGACTCAGTCCGTTGATGGTGATATTTTCGTTGGGTTCCGTCGCCGTCGTCGCTGCTGCCGTTGCTCCGCCAGCTGTCGATCCAGCTGGACCGACGCCATTGCTGACCGTCACCACGGTGGTATTGTTATCGCCCAACTGGTGGACGGCGCTGATTATCGTGGCTGCCGTTGTTGCGGCCTCGGTTTCCGTGCCATTGGTGGACAGAACTGCTGATCCAGCTGCTGAACCGGATCCGGATCCACCGCCCACACCCACGATATTGGCCAGCAGCTCGTCCTCACGATTCGTCATCGATTGGCGGCAGCTGAGCAACCATGTGGCGTGATCGACCTCCAGCGTGCCACCCAAGTGAATGGGCAGCGCCTTGCGCGGCACGTGCAGCGCCAATTGAGGCACCGATACAGTGAACACTCGCTCGCGCAGCTTCTCGCGCACGAACAGACGCAGGATCTTGAAGGGTGCCTTGAACCACAGTGGCGCCGTCACGATCAGGACCTTCTTCAGACGCGCTGGATAGCCGCCCTGCAAGGATCAAAGAATGTTTTGATGATTAGAACTTTGCTCTTAAATGTGTAAACATTTTTTTAGCAGTATAATCTCTAGTTTAAAATAAACCCAAAATGGATATTTTTTCAGAATTTCGGAATTAAATCGCTATCCTTTGAGCAATTGCTAACTAGTCCATCTCTCAATGGCCATGGTTCTCGGTATATTTTTAATTAGTTTCGTCCAATTATTATTGACTTCATTTACTAATTGACACACGGACGGCATGATTAAAAGTAAGATTAATGTACATCGAGCTGTAAGCAACCAATTAGAGGAGCATGCAGCAATTTTCCAGGAAGTTTTCAAATATATATGTATATTGTATGTATGTACGTATGTGTGTCGACGGACAACCCATCGTATTTCATTTTACTGAGAATCAATTTGTGGCAGTTGACATTTTTGCTTACAGTTTCGACCCTTGCACTTTTACCCAAAACTGCGCAGCTGAGATTTTTCATTCGGAATTGCGATTTTAGATTTTGTTAAGCTAACGCCACTGCTCCACCACACACACCCCCCTCCCCACCCTTGTTAATGAATGTTTCTAGTCCACCTAAAATCTGAATAGCAGCTTTTTTCCAGGAATCGTATATTGCACACTGCTGTGCATTGGACCCAATACGAGGGTTTGCTGGATGGAAAAGTCCACGCATAGCACAGCCCAGAGATATTTGTAAATGGGCCACGTTCGTATGGGGACCCAGTTTCCAGGGAAACCTTGTGAAATAAAGCAAGTTGGAGTTCTGGCTAAAAAACTTTGCATTTATTAATTAACGCAACCCCAATGAAAGGCTCTAGTTTCAGCTAGCCATCATTACTTGCTTTGGAATACATAGAGATACGCACTTCTTGGAAAAATCGAGAAACCTTTCACGATGCTTTCAATCATTCTACACTCAATTTAAAGTGAAATGAAAGCAATTTAAAATAGTAAATATTTGATGGTTATTGGCTTATAACTTTTCTGAACCAGCTTGAGTAACACATATATTAAGCTAAATTTTTATACATTAGGACATTTATCTCGAGGACCGATTAAATGTGCATTTTTTTGGCTAACTGCTGCAGCTTTGATGAAGTTGAAAAGCCGCCAGGTAAAGTGGCTAAAAGAAAACTGCGTCAACATACAACGGTTCGGTGGGCAAGAAGGAGAAGTGGGTGACGGTGGTTGGTTGTTGGGGCAAAAGCACCGGCAACCTTCACCCAGTTGGGAAAATGTTGAGAAAATTTCATTGCGGCATTTTTCGTCGATGGCACATTGAGATAGAGCAAAAACAACAAGTGGAAAACTTGGCTTCACTCAAAGGTGAAATGTGATTTCCCAGCGCAAGAGCGAGAAAGATAGTTATGAGACAGAGATGGGTGGAGAGAAAGGGGCTGTGGGTGGCTCCTCGTTCTTTCCCGATGTATTTCTGCTTTTCGGAGTATGTGCACACACGTATATATGCATGTATATCATCCATGCCATCATTATTTAGTTTATTGGCCTCAAAAGCAGTGCAGCTAGCAGATTAAGGTCAGCAAGCACAGTGGGCAAAAAGTACGTGTACATGTGTATATCCAACCGAAATGCGTTACAACCAACCGACAACAACAAGAACAGCAAATGCACTTTAATTAAACGCACAATCACAACCAATATAGGCACACACACACACACACATCCATGTGTTTTTGTGGAAAATTTAATTAAAAGTTCATCCCGCAGTTTACCTAAAAAATATTGTCTTTTCTCCTTCGTTTCTCCGCTTTCCCCCATTGTTTCGCTTTGTGCATCTGCTGTTGGCTCAATAAATTCCGTTTAAAGCCCTAATTGGCAGCATATTCAATTACATCGGCTGACCCCTCCCCCTTCTGACCCCTTTTTTCGTGGAATTTCTTTCTCTTCTTCTATGGCTACGGGGATTGCATCATCAAATCTTACACAACAGCACACACACACACGCAAACATAAAGAAGTTGAGCTCCTTCCTTTAGTTGGGAATGTCAATTGTCATGTGACTCGAAAAAGTTGTGATTTAATTGACTTCATGTCGGATATCCGGTGAAACATCGAAGCATCGAAGCATCGTATCGGACATCCTATACAAAATTGTATAAGAAATGGCATTTCCTTTCATCTACCGCTTTTCCTTCTAAATTTTTACCTTAATATGTATATTCATTCCTCAAACCCTCGTTCTCTCGCTTTTTATGCGCTTGATTTGCCTTTAGGTTTGTTAGCATGTGCACTTTCACTTTGATCCCAGCACACACACACATCTGAGACTATGAATGCTCAAAAGTGCGCAACATTGTTTAAAATTCTCTTTAAAGCGAACGCAAATGCTATTATTCCGCAAATATTTTAAGTAAGCCTTGTAGGAAGGACTATGAACATAAATAATACCAATTGAGGCCTTTAACTTTAGTGTTTTTCTAACCTGACATTTAAATATCCCTTTTGATTGTCTTATTTCGATAGACCCTTGAATTCTTAATTAAATACTTGCAGTAATAATCACCATGCCTCGCTTTTCATCATTGTTTCATTTCTGTCCTTAAGGATCAGGTGCCATTCTATCATATTATCCCATGTCCTTCAGTGGCGCAATTTGCATATTGAAAAATAAGTAAATTCAATAAATTCCATAAATAATTTACAAGGCTACGCTACAAGGCACAGGTAAAAGTAATGAAAGTAATCCCATGCTCGTTAGTAAGCAATCAAAAACTAATCCATACATATTTAGTATTAGTAATGCTTGTGCCTAATTACTCAAAAGTAAGCAACACTATTTGTTACCATTACTTTGGCAGTCTATCAAGGGGAAAGTAGTTCCCATGTCCCGAACTTAATTTGCATTTCAGCGGTACTCAATAGAGGCAATAACTAATCGACTTTTCCCCCCTAACTTGGCCAATAATAAATGGCCCAAGGTGCGTGCCTTCAAGAAGTTTGAATGGCTAACAAAAGGTAATAAGGAAATATTGTATAACATTTCATTTCATATTCTTTTCTCGCATGTGAACTTTGGGGGGTGCTTATGAGTCATAATTGGGCATTTGGATTGTTTTCATTTCTTGTGTCGTACAATGTTATATTGAAATGTATACTGAAACCAAAACCAAGAACGCACAAAAATCGAACTTGTCGCCTGGCATTTCAGGGTCACAAACCCAGCTGTTCACCCCGCGCCCTTCCGCTTTTCCGAAGCCCCCCCCTTCTTATGACTGTTCCCACATCCAATTAGAATCCAATTGGGGGGCTGGCGGTGGTGAGATAGCAGGCAATCTAATAATAACAATCACAATGTTCAGTCAGCCGCCCCACCATCCATGCACACATTTAATTGACAAACACAGCATACGGAAAATACTAATAACAAAAAAAAAATATATGGGAATGGTGCATAGGTAGCACCGTGAACATACTGCTGCTGTTCTTGGCCAGATTATTTGCCCTGAGGGCCAAAAAGTCTGCGCAAAAGTTGAACGAAACTTGGGACAAACTTGAAGCATCCACCTTCGCGTCTCCGGATTCACCCTTTCCATTCCGCTTCACCCTCCGCCGACATGCCACGCCCCCGTCGGCTAGGGGAGGCAAGCCGAAAGAGGCACTAACAACACAGGAGGAATTTTCCTGATGGGACTCAAGTGGGCAACTTAACGTGCCTTGGCATGCGCTTCACTCCCGATTCATCCAGACATGTCTGCTGTGTCCTTATGCCTCCCACTTTCCTGAATGAATCCTCGTTACGTGGCTGCCAAAGTGTGTGGGATGCCGGAGAAATTGTATATTGTTATATGAAGTTTATTCCGGGCTAAGGCTAAAATTAGTAACTTTGGCGGTACCGAGATGCACGGAAAGAAATTAATAGTAATAAGTAGTACGGTGCAGGTATTTAATATTTAACATTTAACATATTTTTATATTTAACACTATAACATAAGCCTGGTCACCATTGGATGCAACAGAACTTTCCAACACCATCTGGGTAACGTGGAAAAAATCGATTTTCACAAAATTGACTTTAGTGTATAGTACAGCTCAGCTCGAGTGCCAAAATCCACTTTCAATCTGTACTGAGAATTATGGAAATAAGCTGGCTTCTAGGAATTTGATGCAAGAATTCAACATAAGTTCAATTATAAATTTCATTACGATGAACGTCAAATCCAATCAAAGAGTTACTCTGTAGTTAATTAGCAATCAGTTATTATTTTAATCAAAAATAAAAAAACACCCAATTAAGTAACATCCCTTGAATTACGCGATCGGACGTCGATTTTAGCCACGCCTTTTGGAAATTCCCGAAATGGCGTATGGCACATTTTCGAATGAATCCGTGCAATGGCATTTAATTGCAATCTATACAAATGTCAAGGGGGACTCACAAGGAAGCCAATTAGCCAGGAATTTCTGCGGAATCGACGCGCGTAAAGTTCAAAATGTTATCAAGCATACGCCACGCGGTCCCAACAAATAGTATAGTAGAAACAACGTCTTTTCTCTGCCCATTTCATTTCTCAGCCATATTCCACATATTCAAAGGGGGCGAAACAATAAATAAATATGTGAAATTAGCCATGGCCAAAATTGGTAATGCGTTTTAAGCTTGTTCCCGTCTTTGGGCATGAAACGAATTTGTCGTCGGCGTTGGCCGAATAAGGCGAAAGCGGCACGCACAGCAAACAAACCGATAAACCAGCAGGCAAAGAGACGCAAGCAAAGGGAGGAAGAGACTTAAAGACAAATGAATAAGCGAACGTGGGGCCAAAAGATCATGGGAAATGGCCATCGATAAGTTACGATTAATCAGCGTTATTCAATTATCTAATTGAAGAATAAAATTCGTATATATTTTTAAAACTTTTTTTCATCATAAAGTACAGCTAAAAAACAAAAAAAAAAAAAAAAAAAAAAAAAAAAAAAAAAAAAACCAGCCAAGCCAGAAATCTTTACAATGAAAAGGTATCCAAGTAGAAAGGCACAAAATGACAAAAAAGCTGAAGCCGTACACAAAATAAATAATAAATATTATTCGGCTGCAGGTGGAACAATCACTGAAGAGAAGTCAAAGATATCCGTAAGGGGAATCAATATTGGATAGCTCAGGCTAAGCCATGCTAATTGGAGAGCTCTTCACGCTGATTGACTGACGGCACTAACTCACACACACACAC
Source organism: Drosophila sechellia (assembly GCF_004382195.2). NCBI lineage: Eukaryota > Metazoa > Arthropoda > Insecta > Diptera > Drosophilidae > Drosophila > Drosophila sechellia. Next base: position 9,422,129 of record NC_045954.1, read on the forward strand.
ACACACACGCACACGCAGGGAGACCACCACACACACACTTGTGGGAGACCCCAACCGAAGCGAGGCTTATTTGCTTATAAGGCCGCAAACCAATCAATTGAAAATCCCTTCGAGACACGGCGTAAATACTTAAAACATTTGTCATAGTAAGGTCGAAGGGTTGCAATCGATAAATGTGCTATTTATCATGAAGTGTGCAAGCAGTCTAGTTTGTCATTAATCGAAGAAATTTCTTTGTGGTTAAAAAAAAAGCGTATAATATTAATAATAGTTGAATAACCAAATATAACAATCGATAAATAAGATCGATAGTTCAGATAATACGCTTCCTAAATAACTTCATAACAATAATTAAAGCTTTATATATTTAGTATATTACAGATTACTGGTCCCAATTGAAACATGAAATTCTAATCCATAAAGGTCCTCAATTCTAATTCTTTTATTCATTGCATGAACAACTGTCTTAAATTTCTGATACGCACTGTAAGGGGGTCGTCTCTTTCTCTGTGACATGTACACACATTCAAATATGAGCAGACATCGGGGGATATAAATCAAAAGGTAAGAAGTAAAAAGTGGCAGCACAAAAAAAATGTATACGCGCCGTGGAACGAACGCCAACAGCTGTATTTGATTGCCTCCACTTGTTCCTCCTCGTTCGTCGTACTCCACCTAGTTCTACCGCTTTAGCCCCTGTATTATTGGCATATTTGCCATTGTTGTTGTTGATTTTTGTCAAGCTCTGCGAATGACAGCCGCAGCAGCTTTTGTTGCGCCAAAGAAAACAGCGGAGAGGACAGGTAAGCGCAAAGAAAACAAAAGTCGCATATCACCTGCCATTGATGGTCGCCCAAGAACCCCAAAGATATCTTTCTATGAATTGGCTAAGCGATTAACTTTAGTGCCAATCAACAAATGTGTTCAACAACAACTGGCTAAGGTAAATAGCATTCTTTTGAAGTAGATAACACGATTAGTTCGATAGGGTAACATCGATATTTTCGATTTTTAATAGATAAACCAGCTATTCACGCTTTTTTCAATTTGGAAACTATAAATACATCTTGGCTATCTCATGCTGGATTTCCCTATTTAGTTTTCATGGCCTCGTGAATGGAAGTATCCCCTGTCAATAGTATTTTCGCACCCAGCCGGGCCAACCCAATTAGGTGACCTACTTTGACACAACGACCCCTATTCGAAAGCATTTGGCATTAGCTAATTGAATGGCACAAGGGCTCAAGCCGCGAGATTTCAGCCGCTTATTGATTAATAACGATGGAGTAGCTGTGATTTACCTAAGCACCGCGATCAACTTAAAACGTGATTCACTGTGAAAGCCCAGTCTAATGAATCACAAGCAAAATTCAAATTAAAATGAAATGTTTGCTGTCTACAAATATCCAGAGAAACAAAAAATAGATTTCCTTGAAAAAAAAAACAGCGAAAACAACAAATATACATTTTTTGGCGAGGTCTTTACAAATCATTCAGGGGGCGACTCTCTGTCCATATAGGCGACAAGTCATTGTCATATATATATATCATTGTTCAAATATTTGTCCATATCCCCAGTATATATATATATATATATATATATATATATATATATATATATATATATATATATATATATATATATGATTTCAGATATATATATATATATATATATATATATATTGCTCGTGCATATATGTATGTATATACAGCTCGGCTGTATCTGTATCTGTATAATCGTGTACCTGAGTCGCGCGTTGGCGTTGTTATGGATTGTTGTTGATTGCCGCGTTGTTACTATTGTTGTTGCCGCAACCGGCGCTGTCTAATTATTCAGATTTTTATTGTAATATATAGTTTGGTTCGCATGCTAATTGCGTGCACTTTCAATTGAACAATTTTACATAACTTTTTTGCTTGCGTTTCTATATCTTTTTTGTTTTTCGTGTTTATTCTCGCCGATTTGTCACATTACACAATGGGATGGATGCACATCCTCTCTCTATCTTCTTTTGGGTTAAACGGCAGACACACGGGGGTTGGGTTGGGATTGTTGGGGTTTCAACAGGGAAAAAACAAAACAAAAATACGCATTTGAGATCGGGTTTTATTTTCTAAGTTAACCAGGGATTTCAGTTGATAATTCAGTTGTCAATTTATGCCCTATACTTTTCGAGATTTCTGCGAGGTTTTTCACCCGGTTGCAATCCGCGAATTTGTTGCTGCAAATTGCGTGTGGAACATTCAACAAACTAAAGCTGATTTCAGATACACACATACACACACAAACGCACACTCACGCACCGAGAGTTTTCCACTTTTCTTTGCACTTGGAAAAAAAGATAAGAATGTTTAAGCACTTTAGCAAAAGGTTTTCCGATTGAGCAACAATTTGAAAAGCATTTCGTTGGCTTTATATCGTCAGTTCAGTTTTTCAATATTTCGATTTTCCTACGCCTCTAAGTTGTCTCTTCTTGGCCGCTGCGTTTCATTGGATTTTCTCGCTTTTCTTTATGTCGTTTGTTTGTTGCGCGTCGTCGTGGAAAGCTGAACTACGTCTGACTGCTGCGGCTGCTTTATTTTATTTTTTTCGCTTCGTTTTGGTTTTTTCAGCTATTTTTTTCCCCCGTTCGCTATTTTGCGGCTGCGTTCTCGGCGCACGCGCTCTCTTTCTTTTGCCGCCACCATCGGCGGAAAAGAGCGGACGAGCGGGTCGGTGGGCAGCGCTCGCCCTCTCTCTGGCAACCCTGGTGGACAACAGGGGGTTGTTGGGAGAGCGAGGGACGAGGGAGAAAGGTAGCGCGAGAGCGAAGGTGAGAGACGTAGTAGCGCTAAGGGTGGTTTTGCGAGTGCAAGGTTGCATGCGATGCAGCTGTCGATTGCTCGCGAGTGGGTGGCTCAAGTGGTTAAAGTCGGCAAACAGGGTTGCCAGCCCCGCTTAGAAAGCAGGGATATTTGAAGCCACAGACCACTCAATATAATTAGGTCCATTTGGAAGTGATATCGAAAAGTAATGTACAGACTTGCCAACTAAAAAAGGATAGAGTTAAAAAACAATTCTGTGTTTGTCTAAATGTTTTCATCATTTCATATTGGTGTAGTTTGCCAAATAAAGAGTTTAAATCATCAAAGATTAAACAAAATACGTTTCACTTTATATGGAGAGGTGCTTCAAGTCACAAAAAAAAAAAAAAGCTCACAAAAATTACCTATGCATTGATGACTGTGCCTTCGGAATTCTCCGACGTTCGTTTTCAGATTAAGTAAGTTCACTTTGGACTCATTACCCGACTAAAAAGAAGGAAATAGCTATCATAAATCAACCAAAAATACTAATTGCTTAGATAAGATAAGTTCTTTAAGTTCATTTTACTCTAGCCATAGCACGGCTTTTGGTAATGAAGGTATTTTCTTTATAAACAGTCCAAAAATATGAATTACGCAATAATGTCAGTTAATATGTATTAAAATGTTGTCATTGAAAGAATTAATAAATCAGAAATCAACTTCCAAGTTTAAAGGCATACTACTTTTAACTAGAACTATATCAACTATTTTTTTTGGCGAATTTTTGTTTGGAATTTCCGGAACCACTCTTGTAATGCGGAAATAGAGTACTCCACGTTCCGAGGGCGTACAATTCTCTAGTTTCTGGTGTATAAATTTGCATTTAGACGCTCGAATCTGGTCTAAACATTTACGTCAATGTCGAACGGCTGTGGCAACAAAAAGCACGTTGTAAAAATAACACAAAACAGCAGCTAGCCAGTCAGCCAGCCGAGCGGCCAACAATAACAATAGCGTTAACATATCGACGGCGTCATCGCATTTAACCCAATGAATGAATGAACTGCGCGCCGATTTTCTTGCGAACGATGTGATCTATAAATACGACCAAATTATCCCGCCGTCAATCACTGTTTGATCAAGTGTTTATGGGCCAAGTGCAGCAGCCAATAACAAAACGGGGGCAACAAAAATGTTACAAAAAAAATTAAACACGAAAACTTTTTCGCGTGCATCGAAAATGGGAAATGACTTTTCCAGGTGTACGCACATTTTAACCGCTCTTTTCCGTTTGTATTTCTTTGGGATAGTGGGTGCTTTTGGATACAATCTATAACGTTCGACTAGAACACGCCAACTGAATTAGTTAATCAAGCAAAAGCGTAAGATAGCCACCAGCGACACAGTGAAAAAGAGCGCGCTTTAAAGCTTTGCTCTCTACGTGCTCTCTCTCTCACACAAGGTTTATGCCATAAATTTCATGAATTATTAAATATCAACATTGTGGATTTGTCATATTCACATGTTTGGACATACATATCTAAATCAAAGTTGGGTGTTGTAAGTCCCACGTTTAAAATATAAAATATTTTCCTATTTTTTATGATTTTTTGTTTCATAAACAGTGCTACGCATAAACACCGTCTCTCTCACACTTCCACACTCTCTGTGTAAAAGTGAGAGTGAAAACGCGTGGGCACATTCCACTCTCTGCATGAGTGTGGGTGTGTGTGCGTGCCACGATCGGTTCCATCTTCACATTGGGACAACGCTGCGTATGCGTGATGGCCCTAAAAATATTGCGCATACGCGCCTTGGTACAAGACAGAGTTGCCGCGCTTTTCCTCGTCTCTTTCCGTACCCATGACGTCACGGCATTCGGGCTTGCCGCCTACGCAACTTATCTTCGGCCCGCTCTCTCTTAAGCCCAAAAATGAAATAACGAAAAAAAATGCCTTAGACACGCGTCAAAGAGAACGCTTATTGGACACTCTCATTCTCCCGCACTTCCTCTCCTCTCTAGCTATCCATACAACCATTCAACCATCTCCCTCTGACCAGTGGCGTTCCATTTGCGAGGGAAGAGCTCGCCCACGCCGAATCGTTTTCATTGTTAACTTTATTTTGTGCGTTTTGATTTTCGTGGCAGAATGGAATTCATATATATATAGATGGATATGTATTTAAACAGTTGAGTCCAGAAAAATAGCGCCATAATAGCATCATTTTAAAATGAATTATTGTATATAGCGTGGGTGGTAACCCACCACAGATATACTTTTGAAAGCATTTTTTGTAATAGTTGTTATTTTCTCCCAAAATCGTAATAACCTTTATCAAGGATTTGATAGATACACTTCTAATGAAAATATCATAATGAAATTCTAATGAAAATATTATGAGATAATATTAGATAGCCAATAACGATTGACATTTGTCTAACGCAGTCTGTACATCTGAGTGGGCAGATTATGTATACAAATATGGGTAGGTAGATAAACACCAATGTAAATGTTTATTCATACATATACACCTGAAGAGGCCTTTTGGCAAATTTAGCGAAATATGTCGAGAGACTGCAATGTCCGCGGACTTTCAATGCCGGCCGGCGATTTCTCTGGGCCCCCATAACACTTACAAATATACCGTATATATATATATATATATATATACTTTCGTTCGAGGTACGATCTCTGTTAACTGTACATAGCCAGTTGGACGATAAGTAGAACGCAATTTCAAGACAAACATCAAAACAGCAAAGAGCACAAAAATGTGGGACTCGAGCAAAAGGAACGCAAATGAAATGGAAAACAAGGCAGCGACAGCAGCAACAATAAAATAAAAGGAAAAAAGGAAGGAAAACAGGGATGATGATAGCTACCTGTTGTTGTTTTATTTATTTAATGCAAATAGTTGAAAAGGGGCTGGTGACAGTGGGCTGTCCCCAATCAAAATTACGTCTTACTTTGTGTGTGTGACTTAGCCGGCGTAGTTGCTTTCATTCATTTGCGTGGGCAGACGAATGCTTCCGCCCACGCGGGCATGCTGCGACTGCCACGCCCACACTCAGGACCACCGCCCACCAGCAACTACTCATCTCTACCTTGTGCGTGTGTGTGCGTGGGTATGTGTATATAGAGTAGGTTTCTAGATTTTTTTTTGTTGCAGCGCTGATTGTGTGCACTCAACTTCTTCCTCCAACAAGGATTTCCGAGTCAGGTACGACAGTAATATTTTATGGGAGTTCATGTAAAAAAACAATGCGAAAAACTATCTTTTATGGGCGGAAAAGCAGAATAATAGAGAACGCCACAACAGCACTCAAAGGGCCCACACTTTACAATTTTCAAAGCAATTAAAAAAATTAATTTCTATAGAGAGGGGTCGTACGTTTTTATTTTTACACAATCTATAATTTACATTACTCTATTAAATAATAGCATCTATTATTGAGCTGATATCAAGCTCACTTATAAAATGATTGTTGTGTTGTAAGCTCCCTCTGTTTTCAACTATAAAACAAAGACTGTTGAGAAAACAGCCCAAAATAAAGAGCCAGATAAATTAGGAACTTGCCTAATACCCACTTCATGGATCCCTCCCACTTTCCTTCAATCAACGTGAACCACAAAGTAAATATGAAAAAAAAAAACAAGAAATACATTTGACGCATGACATGAAAAGCCAACGAAACGAGACAGAAATTTTCAGCTTGAAGACATTTTTCCTCCATTCCGTTGATAGAGAATCCACAGGCCACTTGGCACAGAAACCACGGATAGTTGGATGCGCGTATACTGATTCACAGATACGACAAAAATGGAAAAAAAAAACAAAAAAAAAAAAAAAATCCGCATATGGCACACGAAAAAAGCACATACCAAATGGGAAATATATTTTGCATTAATAGGGGCATGTTTAATATTTTAATTTCAGAGACCACCGTGCGCCACGCTTCGTGCCTTTGTGGGGCAAGCTGGGATTGGGTTGCGTTGACTTTTGACTTGCCACGAGCCGGAAGTGCGACACAATGGGGCAAAACTGCAGGGGGCAGGCACTGTGATGACATGCGAGCCACCTGGAAATGTGCCGGATTCTCCATAATATAAGGCTAATGACTCAGTTCTTAAACAACAAGTACATGAAACTAGTCTTGCATAATCGTAAAATATTTGAGAACATCTACATGAAATCAGATAACTATAGTTTGACATTAAAAATTACTGATAAGCCGTTAATCTTAAGCTGAACTCATTCATATTCTTTTTTTGGAACCAACTGCTAGTAGATCCTAAAAGTAGATACCCGAACAAAATTTGATATTCTTTAAAGGTACAAATACTATGTTCATTTAAAATCGACATTCAGTTAAAAACTAGTTAGCGATTGCATCCTCGAAGCTCTATGTATAGTAAAGATTCACTTTTTATATAGTTTCTTGATCCCTCGAGCAATTTCGCGCTGGCTGCCCAAAAGTATGCCACGCTGGCCGATCGAAACTCACCTTGAGCAGTGTGAGAATCTTCTGGGAGAGGTCGTAGTCAAAGTTGGAATACTTGGAGCCGCTCATGTCGTAGATAAATACGAGACCGGCACGCTGCGTCTCCGAATCCTGGAGCGCGCTGTCCAGCTGATAGACGATGCCCTGCAGCGTGGTTGTGTGCGAAACGCTCAGCGGACTGTGTCGATTGGCGGTGAAAAGGGCGATGGCAGCGCCACTGGAAGTGCGTGCGGGCTGAAATAAGAAACGGAAATGATTATCAACGCATTCCTGGAGTAGATGCGGAAATATGTCACCACTCACCAGGATTGTGAACTTGCCGGTCTGCAACTCGGAGCGCAAGGGCTCCACATCCGGATCGATGTTATACAGATACTCCTTCAGGCGGATCTGTTCATGCTGTTCGTACAGCGAGACAGCTCGCGGTATATCGAATTTACGGGCGTACAGAAACTTCACGGCTGTCGTATGCGAGATGTGGCGCCTCACAGGCGCCGCTCCCCCACCGCCACCTCCTCCTGCACCTGCTCCTCCTCCTGCACCTGCTCCTCCTCCTCCACCTCCACCTGGCGCCGGTAATTGCACCTGAAGCTGCTGCAACTGTGGCGGCACTACTGCTATTAAGTTCTGCGTGCTGCTGGCTGAAGAGGAGGAAGTTGACGGGGATGTGGTTGTCGTCGTGCTGCAGTTAGCACCTAGATTGTTGCAGAGATCAATGAATTGTTTCACAGCCTGAAAGCAAAAATATTCATATTAATTGTTTATGAGTACTAAATCAATTTTATCAAAATACACTTCTAGTGAATTGATTAGGTTGCGTAGTAACTACGACCTCTAATAAATAAGTTTTCTGAGAAAAGCTACGAATACTATAAATATTTTTGCATATGTTCCACGAAAAAATGAATTAATAGTTTCCAGAATGGAAATCAAAAGGAATTACCACACGAGTATTTAAAAAAAAACACACCGATTTTTAATTCGATTCCATTACATTACGAATTTATGGAAATAACTACTACTACTATGACAGTGCAAGCTTATCGCATAAATTCAGTATCTTTGCAAATATCTTGGAGATCTGAAAAGATAGCCACGTTAAATGCATCTGCAGTAAGAGAACGGGTTAAACTTCGATGGGACCTCCATCATAACCAAGTGAATTTACGACAATTGGTTAAATTACGGAACTAGTTCTGTCACTCTGACACACATAAAGTGGTCAACTGGTTTCCGCTTTGCCATTGCCCATTTGATTCATGGGCATTGGCATTAAATAGGATTGCCAACGGCGTGCAGATCAATAAAACCGCCGACTTTATGATCAGCGGAACTAGTTCAGAGCCCGCGGATCGTAAATTTGTGCAGTTTATGGAGTGATGCAAACTCTGTGTTCTCACGACTTCGTGATGCTGTGCAATTAATCATCCTTCTTTTTAAGCTAATGCCTCACGCCTATGATCACATCATTGCCTATAATGCTGCCGTATATTTATATATGTACATATATATACTGCACTATGTATACAGTATGCACATTGTGCAATGCTATTGCACTGTGGCCCACCTTATCTGCCTCGAAATGGGGCGAGATTAAGTGTGTAAATGGGAAATATCAACAGATGTGCCACCTTTTGGCTTTTCCGCTTTCAGTCGAATAATCTTCTGTCTCTGGCAATTTTTATATCTTTGGGTGTACAGTGTACATACATTTGTACTCCTAGTGAAAAGTGTAAGTTTCATTCACTTCTTAATGGGTCAATCGTTATTCTGGGGAGGGGGTCTTTTGACCCCGTTTCCCATCAAGGTTAATGTAATTCGATACACGCCACGAAAGTATCGGATCAACGAAATTAAAACATTATTCGCTTGTGAGAATTGCTCAATTAAAGAAATTCGTTCTTATTGGGGAACCAATTGAGGCATTATTTCTTTATCTGACTCTATCTAGTTATCGGATTTCCAATGTTTTTTGTACGCCGCTTCTTTTTTGCTTGCCATTAAAAAGGTGCGAATTTCATCGACTGAAAATTGCTTCATTTAATACAAACAATAGCTGGGTCTTCCCTACGCTAGCGATTTTCTGCACCAACTAATTAGACAATCCATATGCCAGACACGAACACGAGCAATATGTATCTATATATACATTACAAAACGTAGAACGGAACTGAATGGGTACCGTTTGGAGCCCATTGGAACGGATCATAACCCACCTGTTCGCGGTTGCGACGTCGTTGATACAGATGCACCATGGTCCGTCTGTTAGTGTTCAACTCAAATCACATATAGATCATTCGCACTATCAAGACACTTGAACAAAATAGGATATATCCTTTGGGCACAGAAATAGATATGGAGTCTCTCCTGATCGATCTTCACTATTGGCCACTTCGCACTTCCCTTTTCGCGACACGCCGCGTTCGAAGTTTCTTGGATACTGAAAACTGCAAACAGTCGCGACCACTTGGATTCGATCGTCGGGCAGAGCGGAAAACAGCGCTGTCGGCGTCGTCATCGTCATCGACTGACTGATAGCGGTTACACCGGGAGAAACGCACGTCTTGTGTTAAGACCAACAGGTTTTTCAGTGAGTCATTCCGGTTCAAAATGGAATCCTAGCATGATGCTTACAATTTGCTGGGAGGAAAATTTTATTTAAAGAAGACTCCTAGAATTTTTCGCTAAGTGCTCCGCCGCTGCGCTGCTGCGGTTAACGAACTGCAGGGGCAGAGCACACGTTGAGCGTTTTCTCGGAAGCGGAGACGCGGGCGGCGCCAGCGGAGGCATACCAACAATTTGAGTCATGCGGGAGTCGCCGGCGGAGACAGAGACGGAACCGGAGCCACCATATGTCACCCTTCGAACGGTGAACAGTGGGCCAGATCGGCGATAACATCGATGTTTGATTAGTGCTGCGGCTAGCGATAAGTTATCTAGCAAATTGTGTTTGTGAGAACTCGAGCTTTTTATCTGCGAGAAGAGTTCGCAGAAGTTCCCATTCAATGAAACGCAGCCTATCAATTAGCATGAATTACTCTAGCAGCTCACGTACTCGTGCGAATTGTCACCAATTAATTTGTATTTTTTGCAACACGAAAAAAAAGTGCAAGTTCACGACAAATATTGGAAAATAGTCATTAATTTTTGCAATGGAATTTGCAAGCTTTTTTTTTACGAGAAAACCGAAGGCCGTTACTGAAATGATGTTTTCGTAGAAAATGTTTTCTTGCTAAAGATAATGGATTACTTATATCAAAATCATTACAAATTTTTAAGTAATTCCGTTTTTAGCATCTAATTTTTCCCACTGTGCGGGTCCAGGGATTCCTTTGAAACGGATTCGGATGATGTGGACCCAAAAGAGAGGTGAGCGATGCTATGCGTCATCGTATTTATGATCCTCACCTCTTTCACAGCGATCACGTTGGTTTATCTCGCCTCTTTCTACGAATACATTATCGCAACGGAGTCTGGAACATTAAGCCCCTGTTATGACATAAGATATTCAATTCATTCGTTTCGAGGCAAATGACTAAATAAATCCATTCAGGAGTCGAAATTCAAGTCCTTTGATCCGTAATTAGATTATTTACTTTGCAAAGCAAACCAAAAAAAAAAAAAAAAAAAAAAAAAAAACAATACAAACACACATACTGAATGGAAGTGGGTATGCAGTGTTTGTTTATGATGTGTCATCCGTCGGTTGTGGGTTTGTTGTTTACTTGCAGTTAGTAGCTGGCCTAGGCCAACAGGTCACCAAGTCGTGTCTAATTTTGGATACCCGCTAATGGCCCCGCGGGCGCTACTTTCACTTTTGGCACGCGGGGATCACGGTGGCGCAGCGGAGCGGGCGGGGCCGGACTGGAAATCAAAAAGGTTTATCGGAGAGAGTCGCCCGAATGCCCCGGATTTGTGACTAAGTTCAATGGAATGGGTCAGCAGGGGGTGGACATACATACATACGTGATGGGTATGCTGCTGATTTCCATGAAAATATCTCAATCAATCAAGTGAGAAACGCTTACAGAAGATCATTAGTTTTTTTTGTTCTGGAGGAGCTTTTAATATGTTGAAGAAAACGAATAATTAATCTTAATTTTTAAAAATTTTTAACCTATTGTTATTAAGAATGGATAAAGTACGGGAGCAGGAATAACTTCTTAACATATCGCTTAAAGCATCAGCATAAACAAAAGATTGTTTGTCAATTAGCCTGATGCTAAAGAAAGAAATCTAGAAAGCAGCTCGTGAAGACGGAAGGCGGCTCACTCACTTCCGGTTTCGGTGCACAGTTCGAGTTTGAGTTCTGGTTATGGTTATGATTACAGTCAACGTAAATCTTTTGGCCAGAGCCAGTTAATAGAGCAACAACCAACCAACGAACCAACAACTACGACCAGTCTTCTTAACTGTTTGCATGCAAAGTAAAAGCGACAGACCTGGCAAAACTGTTCCAATCCGTTTCGTTCGGATCGTTCGGTTAGTTCGGTTCTACCTGAAAACTGTAAAACCGCTTGGGGCCATGGCTAAATCGGTGTCTCCGATCTCTGGAGAAGACTCTTCTGTTAACGGACTCTGAGCATGAAAGCCACTGGTTGCCGCTTGTTCTGAAAATCAGCCAACGATCAGCGATCGGAAAACTCTCAGTCAGCCAGATAGTTAGTTAGATTCGCTTGGGGAAAAACTGAAACCCATAGACCAAACACCATGCAGATTGGTTGGAGAAACTAACTACCATCGAGCAGCAGCCATATCTATCTGTCTGATCAACACAGCAGTTACCGCGCACAGATCACTCATCATTTATGATTTCATTGCTGACTAATCTGGTCGTAAACAATTGCTCTGTAGGAGCATTAAATCAGAATATGTACATATATATTTAACGCTGAATTGCACTTGGTCAGTGAGTTGACAACAGTTGGTCGGTCACGAGAAAAAGGGGAAACACAGCCTTAGAATCCGTATATTATTAACTATTTAACCATCCGCAAAGTTAAATTGCTACACTTCAAAGCCACGTACAGATTGTTTAGAGTAGAATTTAAACAAAAGTCCATCTTTATCACACCTACCCCTTTCGCTTTGTTTTGAATTTCCATTTCCCTTACTGTAGCCATTCAGCGAGTTCGGATATTAACCCCCATTAAGTGAATGCACCAGACCCTCCCACAGGATCATCAAACGAGGCTTTCGCCATTATTTATGGCTTCATTCCGGCTCCTTTCGACGATTTCCTTTCACAGGATGCAGGATATTGCTGACAGATTGTTGTCTGAGAATATTGCACAGTTTCCAGCAGGAAACGACGGACAACGAAGGGGTTTTTCGCAGGAGGGGCTCCTTCCTTTCACACTTTCGCAATTGATTCGAAATGCTCCGCTAAAGCGCATTTATTATGCTTCCGCTGAATGCGCAGTCGCAAATTGGTTTACGGGGCGTGATATGGTGGGGTTTGTGGGATGACAAGCGGAGCGGAGAAGAGCTGACCCCATGGCGGATGGTGGCAACTTGGAGCTGGACAAAAGACCGCTCAGTTCATATGTTGCCGCTACAGTATGACCTCTCTAAGGCGAACCACTCAGTAATAGTCGCATAAGAATATACAAATTTTGTTTGAAAGAAAATATTATGTTATTAGAGACATTCTATTACAAATAAATTCCAATTTAAATTCCAAGATTCATTAAAACCAAGACTCCATTCAAGAACAACAACTATGCTTTTCAAGCGGTTTATCTTCATTGTCTATTCTCAGAGCCCCCTTCTTAGCTAGCCCCCCCTTTCGCCACGCCCATTTGCATATGAACAAATGCTTTTAGAAAGAAATCCAACGAAGAAGCGGCGAAACTTCATTTGCATGCGAATTGATGTCGAGTCTCCCGTTCGCCTCATGTTTCTTGGGTTTCTTGTGCGATGAGATGTGTTACATATGGGTTCGAATCCGAGTTCCAAACGGAACTTGGCCAATAGTAAAAGAAATTGCGAGGTGAAAAAAACAGAAACCAGCTGTTGGATTACGCGGCTAAAAAAGCTAATGGAACATGATTTCATACTACCAAAAACAGCAACTGTTTTGAATTTTCGAAACTATCTGTAAGCATATTTCATGGGAAGAAACGTATGAGTAATTAGAATATTTAAGTGCAACATACGGAAACGCAAGGTGTAGGTGTTTTGTTATAACAACAAATTCCTTAGGGCTTTGAATGAGTAAGCCAACTCTGACTGAACTCGAGGAAATATAGTATTTAAGGGGCAATTGATAGAAAATGGTTGTACTTGAACATTTTTCTAATTTAATGGCTAGTGAAAAAAAGACCATTAGGAATATCTTAATTTCGTAGATCTGACTCTCTTGTTTCTCGGTATTAGGCAATTATATACTGGTTTTTTTTAACACCAGTTCAGATAAGATAGCTACTTCGTATAACTCAAATGGATCCATTCTTTCTCTCTTAAGACAGATACAGCATCTGAGATAAGTGAGTGAGTGTGTTCATCTCGCTTTCCCGGTAATTTTCAGGTGGAAAGAAACCAACTTCGCAGAAGTCTTTGTTCGATGCTAATGAACTAGAGAAGAAAGAACAGCAGAAGAACACATCTTGAAGCTTGAGAGGGCGCAACAAGTTGAAAAGGAACAGAAGGAGCCAAAAAGGCAAGAAAAACTATCTATAAATAGCGCAGGAAAAGAAAAAACGATGCAAGAAGAGAGTGACTACACAGGAGGAAAAGACATTGGCAGTAAATATAAAATTGAGAGTATTTAAGTAACTTTAATGTGCATTTCGCTTGACAAAAAAAAACTTTAAACTTAATAGAACCCAACATTATAGGGTAGTCTGACTAAGTTCATTATTTCTTTAATTTACAGAGGTGGTCAAAAGTATTTTCACTTTTCACATTTCACTCAAATGCACTTTGTGAAAATAATTTTGACCATGACTGTATATCATTTTTTTCGGTGTGCTAGAGAGAGAACCACGCAAAAAGAGAGCATCCTGAGGTGAGAGAAAAATAAAGCAAAGCTTAGAAATTAAATATCAAAGTCATATGTAAGAATGAAATGGAAGTGCGCACACACACACGCACACACTGACACACACCTTGGCAATGCACAGGAAGAGACGCCGATGACAGCCGCTATCCTGCTCGCTCGTGCTGCCGCTATTGTTGTTCCTATCCTCCTTATTCCATTGCGTTTGCTGCATTTTACGGCATTTTTCACACACCCACACGCTGGAACAAACACTATATTGCACACACACGCACAAAAACAAATAAATAAATAATAATAATAATTTAATTCTGCATCACAGCGAACAGACGCGAGCGCACAAGGCGGATGAGATGAGATGAACGCGCGTCGACTGACAACAAACAATGAACAGCAAACGGCGAAACAGCGAGAAACGCAGCCAGCAGCCTCTGTCGGCGTCGGCAGAGCTGCTGCGCATGCGCAGAAGAGAAAGAGGAGCGCACAGTGGGTCAAACAGGTAATCTCGTTGTTTACCATTTACCAAATTCCACATTTAAGATTAAGACGCAAAGATATTTGCCATTTTCAAAAGTATGAATTACTACCTAATAAAAACGTATTCCATCTGAAAGACCACCTTGCCCACTGTGCTGCGAAGAGAGGCTGAGCGAGTGGAGCTGCGCAGTCCGCCCCATTACAAGGCGTTGTCGCTGCCACTGACACAGTTCAATGTCAGCCGGCGGAAGAGCGAGAGAGAATAAGAGAGAGAGAGAGGAGAAAACGGGAGCCCATGTTAAGATTAAAAGATCATGATCTGTTAATTGCCAACAAGTACAGTAAAACAGCACAAAACCCAACCTCTCGTAATAATAACTTTCTTTATTAAAAGTCTGATTTGAATAGATGGTTCTAAATCAGCTTATGAATTCTGTGAGTAGTTTAATAATAACTTTTGAATGAAAAAAATCAATGTAATCATTCCTTCTTCCACAGGGAGGTCCCACTGCATTCTAACATAAGTGCGCAGCGAGCTCAGCTGGCAACCGACAATGGAAATGGGGGACATCAAATGTGAGGAAAATAACTAAATCAAGCATAAATCTTAATGCCAAAAGGCACGGCTCGATGAGCGGCTTTTGTGCTTAATTTAATTTATTTTCTTGGCCGCTGCTCATGACTTCTTATGAAAGTGTTAAGAAATTTCGCCAGTTTCGAGTGTCGCTGGTTAAAATTTCACTTGCTTCGCGTACGAATCACATACATACATATGTATACATAGTATGTGCATATGCGAGTGCGTTTTGTTTCCACCATTTGCGCATGATTATTGTTATTATTTTTCATTATTATTACGCTTTCTTGTGTTTGCGCGCGCCTGTCTCTCGATTATTTAAACAAAACGCTCGCTTAACTCTGTCTCTGTACCTCCAAACGGGGTCCCCTCTCCCCTTTCTTCAACCGAGGGGCGTGACATTGAGACAAGACAAAAGCCTCAAGCATCACGCTTCGCTGTTGGTGTTGTTGTTATAATAATATTATAACTATTATAACTACTATTGTTGTGGCAGCTGTAGAGCAGAAAACTTTCTTTTCAATGCGTTTTTATACACAAATCAGCATCGAAAAGAAATCACCGCAGCTTAAACACACATATGTTAATACCAATGAATCGATCTGATTGCTACAGTGGGACATCAGTAAGGGCAACGGCTCAGCAGTAAGTATAGCTCTGAATAGTTGGTTAAGTTGCTTAATTTACTAAATTCTAAAATTCCGTTTATACATTGCTCTACCCAATAATATTTTTAATTTTAGCTAGCTTCGTCTATTTAGCGTATTGCGACTGTGTTTGGCGCCCTCAAAACGAGTTTGATCCACAAATTAGCCACTGCTGTTGACCTCATTCCTCATAGAAAGTGATCACAAATGGGATAAGGGGCATTATCATAACCCCGCACCCCCCACCACCACCCTCCCTCATTATCAGTATCTATACGATTGCGCAATGGAGCGAGATTCGGAACCCCCCGAAAAGCAACGAACAAAAAAAAATCATGGTAACTGCCTTCGATGATGCGACATATTTCTCCAGTTGGCCGTGGAACGTGACTAAGCTGAGCAATTGAAAGCATTTCTCATTCTCCATTTCTCCAGCTGAAGACTTCTTATGTCATGCTTCCAACTTAAAACTGCTTTATTACGAAGTTAGTAATTTAAATTCAAGATGTACATATGTCCAAAGAAAGTGCTTGCAAGATTCGCGGTACTTTGACAATATTACTTTGCTTATTTTCAATTAATAAAAAGTTACTAGATACAGTTTTGGAGATTATTTAAGTGAACAGTTCCATAAAGCAGTAACATAGTATTAAATAACAATAAACTAATATCAAATGTTTAAGGGCAAATCTGGAATTCCACAGTAGAATAAATGAACTGTAAGTGTATTTGGTAGCCCTGTGAGATTCCCCCCTATTAGTACCCCTCCACTCCAGACCGAGTCCACAATTAAGTCTGCCATGTATCCAGTCCATTCCCCTCCTGTCCATTTCGTTTTATGCTTTTGGCACAGCCGATGGGCAAACTGCCAAGGGAGGAGCATAACAGCTTTAGAGTAGCAAATGGGCAAACAAAACAAATGAAATGTTGCCTTTTTAATTATCAGAAATGGCTAAAAACTTCTGAACAGGAGAGCCAAATGTGGGAGAAACCAACAGCAAACGTGTTTTGGAGCCCTATGTAGGCCAAACAAATGAAAAGCCCCCTCGGTCCTCGCATTTGTCGCTCTATACTTCCACACGTAAATACATATGTACATATGTATGTACCTCCCCCAAAAACTCATTTCTTTTGCACAATGTAAATCGGTCAAACCAATCAAAAGCGAAAAAAGAGCAAAAATTCCCCCCAAAGAGTTCTTTTAACTTGGATTCGGCGTTTTCTTCTAGATTTTACACGTGGAAAAATGAAATATGAAAATATAAGTATCGCTACGATATGTCAGCATCTAATAAATCAACTTAACAATCGTTCACTTCAAAAACGTTGCTATAAGTTAAATAAACCTTTTGAATTAACTTTCGCAAGTCAACAAAATCTGAATATTTTTCTCCGTGTACCTTTAGTTTTGATTTTTGTTAGAAATAGCTAAAAGCCCGCGGCATTCGAAAGTGTTGAGGATAGGATCAAGACAAGTTGGGAGTCAAGAGATGAGAGATGGAAAATGAAAGATACGGACGACGAGATGGGGACACATGTCATTGTCAGGCCGTGGTCCAAATGCAATTGAGAATATATCGCAATGAAGACTTGAGCACGACACAATGCGCTCGGGTGGACGAAGATGGGAGAAGGGGCGCGGAAAGGGGCTTGGTGAAGAACAGCGGAAATGGAGACTCAGACAATGGGAGCCCTCGCATTAGAAACTATATATTTGTGTAAAGAGCCAACAGCAGGCAAAAGTAAAGTAAAGCGAGGCCACAAACTATGCTGGTAATTGTGCAAAAGAAAGCCGAAGAACTGAGAAGAGCCTAAGAAATAAAGAGGGATATAAGAAAGGCCAAAAAAAATCAGATACACTACAGTAAATTCTGTATAAATCAAACCTAGCTTAGCCTGATTGATAGTCCTAACAATAGTGAATAGTAAAGATAAGCACCTAGTTTAAGAAGATCTAAAATGTTTGTTTCTACTTTAAAATTCATATAAGTTTCAACATGCCTTCAATTTTTAGAAGACAAAAGAAATTATAGCTTTCTCTATATGCGATGTACATATATAAACAATATTATTATTATTCTACGACTATTTCAAATATCTTTCCTTAAAAATTTTGCGTTTAGCTAGACTACATTATACAATTACCACTGTACTAGCGAAGAAATCTTTGCGGAAGCAACAGCACAGGCCAAATCCACGCCAGCATCTAAAGCTCCGAGGAGGAGCATCATCAGCGCCAGATTGGGATTCGGATCCAGAATCAGAATCAGAATAAACTAGCGACGGAGCCGAAGAGCTGTGCCTCTGGTCTCTGAGAGCCACTCACCCGGTCGGTCACATGAGAGTGTGCGAGTCGAGGGAGTTCAACAACCTGCATGATTGGCATGGAGGCATGGCACGGAGGCGAACAACAAAAAGCGAAACACAATGCCCTAGCTGCACACCAAGTTCTACTCCTCACCATTGGCGACCGGAGAAGCGCTGGCAAGCAATCGCAATAGTTCCAATTATCCATAAGTAAATGGAAAATCGTAATAAACCTCGGACCTGGAATCTGGCCACGATTAAAATGGCCGCACTCAGATAGCCAGACTGCTTCCATCCATTGACACACTTTGGTGGCAAACACATCCCCGGAGATGAGGAGCAATTGGTTGGCAAACAATCGAAGGGTTAACAATGCAGTAAGCTCGGAGATTAATGGTCAATTGCTGGGATATACATGGGCTACACAGGCAAATAGGTTGCAGATTACGGTTAAGCCACAATTAATAGTTCTTAAAATAAGACTTTTGTTCTAATGCAAGATATTATCAAATTAAATTCGAGACGAGAATCCAGCAATATGACAAAAACGACATAAACTAAGCTCAGAGTCTGGTAAACAGCGTAAACTATATTTAGATATAAAAAATAAGCACATATTCATAACATTTAGAATAATATACAAGTTGCTAGCGCAAATTATTCAAAACAATCCACTTGCACCCATACGAGTCGAGTATCAATGAAATATACGCGAACAATCAGATTCTTGCCTATATGTTTATATATGTATGTATATATACCATAAATATCCGCAGGCAAGTGTATAGTAGTAATCGCAGAAATTGCGCAACAGAATTTTCCATATGCTAACACGCTTTCCATTTCCCCAGCATTTGAGTTGAGAAGCGCAAAAGTTTGGCGGCGAGTTGCGAAGTATTTAGTTTGCCCAAGATTAGGTTGCTTGGCGTCTTTATAACATGAATCTTGTGCGCCGCCCACCCCATCCATTTCGTTTTCTGAGATAGTTGTTTGAGTATATTTAGTGCTATTTAGTTAGAGTTTAGTGGGTTAAAGCCAGGCAGACATTAGGTTCTAAAGGTATTCTGTGTGTAGTCCACACCTTTTCTAGTTTTTTGCGCATTTGTTAGCCTGTCTTAGCTCTTCGCTTCATAATTATTATTATTTTTTTTTACTTCGCCAGGTTGTTTATTTTTGGAATATTATTTTAGCTAGGCGCTCGGGGCTCCCAGAAAATGGGCGGGAAAGAAAAAGGCTGCAGACACCACCCCTTATCCAATCCAACCAAACAGCGTGCCAGTTTTGATTTCGGTCCGGGAGGCTGTTCCACTTTGGCTGGATTGTGGGCTTGGTTCTTGGGCTATGGGCTACGATAAGAGAAAGAGCACTAGGATTGGGCATGGGCATGGGCATGGGCGAGGACTACTACTGGGCCTGACCCATTTCCAACGAGCGAACACACATGGGCCCAGTTGCACAACGTTCTAGTGTTTATTTTCCATTTTATTTATATTCTCCGCTTTTTCTCTTTTAATGAAATTGTGGCCGCTATCTGTGTCACAGCCCTCGCGGCTTAATCAACGCAAATGAGGAAGCCCAGTCAAATCAAGAACAGGCATAGCAACAGGCTGCCGCCACCACCACCACATCCACATCCCCACATCCACAATCCACAATCCCCAATCCTCATCCTCATCCACATCATCATCCTTCGGCTGTGGCTGCTCTGCCCTGGGTTATTGTACTTTGGGCTGGTCTGGTTCAAAATCCCGGCCATAATAAATCCAGGGCAACCGAAAAGGGCAGAATGATGATGATGTTGGCAGGAAAGGAAGAAAAGGAAGCCAAGTTGCGGCGGGAATGAAAAGGACGAGCAGTCAACTGCAATGGGACACAAATATTTCATAACTTTGTAAGCGCTCGCAGCGCAGAGGTTGAGTTGGAAAAAATTCCACAAAGGGTTCGTACAAAATTCGTTTTGCGGACTGCATTTGAAGGGGGTGGGGGGTAGCTAAAGGAGGAATAAGGAATCAACGGATAATTGTTAAATGTTGTGCGCTTGAAAGTTATGATACTTTTAATACACTTTTATTTCCATAAGTGGAAATATTCCGTAATATTCCTTAAAACCAATATTACGAATTCCCCTTTTCAAAAGCAGAAAACAGCGCGCCACTGGCGAATTTAATGCACAAATAAATGTATTTGTGGACATGGAACCCAATGGAGGAACCCAGGAACCAGAGACGCGGCTGAAGTGTTGTCATTGTTGTTGCCCGACTGTCTGCCCCTTTTATGAGCAATTTGATTTATGCATCGAACAGACAGACAGACAGACAAACTGACTGGCTGGCAAAAGTACATGTGCAACAATGAGAACGCAACAATTTGTAGTTAGTAATGTCAATTCAAGTGAAATCAATTGCGTGAAAATAATGTGTAGGAGAAAGCGGTGTAAGCAATCAAAGGATGCCAGCAGGAGAAGTCGCTGTCAGGATTATCGCATCCATCCATCGATCGAATTCCGAGTCCTGGGAATTTCTCATTTCGCTTCCATTGAATTCAATAATATTTGAAATGTATCAATTAGTTTAATTTGGATATGAAGTTCGCTTTTTAGTCTGCCTCACATTCAATAGAATCCACGGCAATTGCACAAAGAACTGATAAATTATAAATAATTATAACACTGCGTCGATAGTTAAGTGATTAGAATTTGTATACCCATATGTGTACATTTGTGCATATTTACATGCACCGCTGCGATTACAATGGTTTGAGAATTCAGAACAATTTCTATATGTACATAGGATTTTCAATCCAAAGTAAGATCGCGTGATATGGATGGCAAATCAGAAAATAAACCACAAATTGACCTTCTCTCTTTTTTTTCCCACTTCATGACCATACGTGCAACAACAACAACGATACGTTTTGCATGAATGAAAATTTCGCCTTAAAGCAATTTTGAAAACCCCAAAATAACGTTTCCAAAGAAATACGAATTTACGATGCCGATGGATGGGGAAATCTCGAGAAAAAAATAAATAAATTATCGAGAAAGCACATAAACAACGCTACTTCCGATTGGCGTGGGAAAAATGCAAAGGAAAATTCGGAAAAACTGGCGACTACAAAAGAATTTCGTTGTAGAAATTATTGAACCCATTAATGCAAGAATTGAGAATAAATTTCAAAGAAATTTTTAGTCAATTTGAAAATTTTTTTAAGCTATAAATGTAGTTGAATACGTTCTACAACTGTGTCCGTAGAAAAATGGTTATCCAAATGTAAGATAAATATATTTATATATTTACCATATTTTTATAAAATATTACCTTTTTTTAGAATTGCTTAAAGACAGAATTATGTTTATTTTTCGGTGATTTTTAATTCGTAAAATCGTATGGAATATTTTGAAAAATTACCAAGCGCATTTTAAAGAGGAATTAAAAATCCCAATTAAATTAATATATTTACACGATCTCTCAGTCGCTCCGCTCTTCTTCTTGTCACTCCTCCATCTCTCCCACACCCCTTTAAGTGATTAAACAAACAATGGCAGTACAATTGTGCACCAGTGTGTGTGTTTTACAGTGGTATTGGGAGCAAAGATTTGTGCAATGCAAAATTGGCCGACTTAAAAAAAAGTCAAAAAAAAAAGCTGCTATTTTAACGAAGGGAAAGCGTTTTTCCTATTTCGCTTGAGAAAACCGGGTTTTGACCCTTTTGCAAGAGCAACAGTAACAACAACAAGAAAAACAACTGCACTCCGGAAATCACTTTCCCTAATGAAGCGAACCCACATACACATACACACATACGTAACACGCACAAGCAGGCGCTCTTGTTTTTGTTGCAGTGATAAGAGAGCTGCAACGGAATGCGCGTGAGGAAAGAAGACGGAACTATTAGCAGAGGGGCTGGGGCGGCACGTGTTAACCGACATAAACACGCACAAACACACACTTGCAGTGCACAAACATGCATGCATACAAACATTGCAATTGCGGAACAAACGCACAAATACCGCCACACAAAAAGTTTGCCCAACAGCACACACACACAGGTAATCTCGCATAAAGAAAAACACACAAGCACACTGCCATACGAATACAGGTTGAAACACGCACGCAAAATTTCGGTAAACGTTTCGTTAAGCCTTTTTGTTATTAAGGTTTTCCCGTTGCAAGTCCTGTTTTGCTTAACCCATGACGATCACCATTACGCACTTGTAAATGTGCGTGTCGTGCCAGTGGGCGGCAAGGCGGCACAGTAACGCGTATAAACAATATTTATGTGTTTGTTTGGTTTACTTTGAGAACGGAACTTACGAATTCTTGTTGTTCTGCCTCCATTTTACCGTAGAGCTAGTGATGTGAATAACCATCGAAGCATCGGGCACCGATGACTTTTGTGAGGTCGATACCTTTCGAAGTTCTCGGTCGCTATCGATGCTAAGCGATTCATCGAGTTACTATCTAGGTGGCGCTTTGGTTACACATGGCAAAGTTCCCCGTTCCGCCGCATTGGCGCTTTCCTTAACAGAGATTTTACGCTACAGGGCTTTTAACAGTGGGCTTAAAATTTGATATAAATACATGAATCGTTTGATTGTTTAAAATTTTTAATAAATTAAGCTAACTACACACAAAAAATTGGTTCGCATTGTGAAAAAAAAAAATCGTGCTGAGGCTGCAGAGTCTAGGCCTTGGATGGATTCTCTTCGTTGGTGGGAACGGGCGCTATTTCCGTCTTGGTCACCTCGACGGGCTCGGGCTTGGCTTCCGGTTCCGGTTCAGGGGAAGCAGAAGTAGCTGCCACCGGGGCAGCCTTGGCCAGCTCTCCGGGAGATGGCTTTTTGGGCGCCGGCTTGCCGAATATGGCCTTCTCGATGCCCAAAATGGGTGCCTCGAAGGCCAACGTGGCGAAGATCGAGGCGGTGAGGGTGATGCCAAAGTCGTTCCACCAGCGGAGGATCTGAAATGGAAGTTCAAGCATTTCGATTAGCCCATCAAGTAGCAATATCAATTTCATTACATACCGCATCGTAGTTGGAGAAGTGGGTGTCTGTCTGCAGACGAGCGGCGTTGACCAGCTGGACAATGCGATGAATGACGTACATACAGTAACACAGTCGGCTGAAGCCCGTGAAGAAGCCCCAGGACAAGAAGTCATTGACCAGACCGCCGTGACCATTGTAGCAGGCCCAAACAATCCAGCCGATGGCCAGAGCCCACGACGTTCTGCTCAGGGGCTCAAAGAATGCGCCTTCGATCAGGGGCGAGTCGGGAGTATCCGGCAGGATGCGCCAGTAGGGTCCCCACATGCAGGCCAACATCGTTCCGAAGGCCACGAACCAGCCGGTCAGGACCAGTGGCTTGGACATCGGAATTTGGCGTCCACGGTTACGGGTAAACAGGAAGTAGCCAAAGATCACGCCAATCAACCAAGTGGGAATTCGAGTGTGCGTTGGATAGTAAGTCAACCGCTGTCGCAAATCCACATGATCGTCCTGCACGCGGAAAAGCGTAAAGTCATTCAACATAAAGGTGGCGAAGGTTCCACCCAAGCACAAGATCAATACGATCACGATGGGCACTAAGGCCTTCTTGCCCCATTTCCACAGCGGAATGAGGAACAGAGGCGAAAGGAAGTACAGCTGGGTGTCTACGGCCAAATACCACGATTGAGATATGCACTAAGGATAATAGGACGAGATATTGGGATTCGTTAGTTTGGAAGCTCGGCTTGAAGGACCAACAACCACTTACAATGCTGTAGGGGAAGGCATAGTTCTGGACGTAGATCAGTGTAGCCCACCAGGTGTCGGCACACCTCTTATCCTGGGTGCCCAGCTTGAACCACATGGGTCCGGCGCCCGAGTACTTATACAGCGACATAATGTAGAGAACGACGACGGCCA
Organism: Drosophila sechellia; assembly: GCF_004382195.2. Classification (NCBI taxonomy): domain Eukaryota; kingdom Metazoa; phylum Arthropoda; class Insecta; order Diptera; family Drosophilidae; genus Drosophila; species Drosophila sechellia. The sequence goes on from NC_045954.1 coordinate 9,446,333, forward strand.
CCACCGGCGTAAGTCGAATGTAGCGATGGAAATACATCATCGGGATGTTTAGCTTGCCCTTGGTGCGCTCCATTTCGCGGAAGGCGCCCCAGCACATCAGCAGACCGGACATGAAGAAGAATGTGTCCACGCAGAGAGAGCCGTTCTGGACCAACATCGAATAGGGGGTCTGCACCCAGGTGTAGAACTTGTTCTTGTTGATGTGTGGCAGATCGTAGAAGGTCATGTAGCCGTGGCCAAATACCACCCACATCATGCTGAAGCAACGTAGTCCATTTAGGCAGTGAATGACATTGGGATTGTTCACCTTCTTCACGGTGAAAATCTTGGGGGCATTCGTTAGAACAGAAAACGCAATTAGCAGGGGCTTTTTGGGGGCTACGCAAAAAGAAGATGGATATCATTAGATTATGTTCTTGGAGCTGGAGTATCCTTAACTTACCTCCTTTGCGGGTCTGAATATAATCGTACACACTGCTCGCAACCATGAAGAAGATGATCAGCGAGAAGAAAATGCTGTGAAAAACATTGAGTAAGTAATATTCCAATAAATTGATTGATTGATCAATGGATAAAATTATGATCATACTCACATCGCGAATATGTCAATGCCGCGCAGCTCGATGGGTGCATCGTACTTGCAGCGCGCTTCCGTCACCATAGTGTAGTCTGATTCCATCACATCCTGTCCATAAAAGTGGGTGATAGCGTACTTGAGCAATTTTTCGGTCTTTGCAGCACTGCATGTCTTGGGAACACAAATGCCAAGCTCAAAGACCTCCGGATCTGTTTGCTTATAGCTAATACGGGAGAACTCTTCGCCGCGCTTCTTAACCGATTGATAAAACGTGGTTATGTTCAAACTAGCCAAGCAGTACTGTCCACGGATCTCCGTGGTGTGGGTAGAGCTTGCTGCTACGCACTCCTCGTACTGACCCATGCTGATGGTGTGTCCCCAGAAGAGACCCATGGGCAAACGACCCCATGTGTCGGGAACTGAAAGGAAAAGTGCAAGTGTAAATGTAAAGGAAACCTAAAGTCACAGAGCTGTTAAGTGGATATCCTGATCGAGGGACCACTTTCTATTGTTAGTATTGACAATCTAATAACAGTCCATCAAATTGCAGTAGCCACTTTCGAGTTTTCAAGTACTTGTATTAGCTTGAAGAAGTGCCGAAGTACGTTCTAAAAGAAACCACTCCTCGCAGATAAGAACTTTTGAAGAGCTAGAGATTTTCGAGTCCCCACCTGCAGGCTTTATGCTGGGGATTTGCAGCACAGATAAGCATACAGATTAAGGGGGCTCGATATGATATGGTCTTTATTGTTTGTCGATGCCCTCGTTCACTTTTGATATTCCGGTTTGATATATGAGTGTCGTAAATTGCACTCCACTTATGAATGGAATTGCGAAATGCCAGGGTAGATAACGTCATTAATAGGCAATAATAACAATCAAAGTTCACGGGCTTTTTATAAAATAATATAGAAAAAGAAACGTGAGAGCCAAAAGATCAAGTGGTCTCGTTCCTAATCTCCTAATCTTGTTAATAAATTATAACAAATGTTCCCATGCTATTATCATGTGGGAATTTTCGCAGGTATTAGCCAGATCTTATCGCAGCCAATTCAGCAGCGAAATTGAATCGATAGAAATTGATTTGCAATTCAATTTATGGCCCACATAAAAGTGAAATCAAGGCTAAATTGGATATATGAACCAGGGTGAATGATGATTATGATTATGAACCAGGGAAATGTGAAGCGAAGATTGGGAGTGGGGCTTGAATTATACTGATTGTAATTGATTGTAAAATTGATGTAAACTTAATTAAATATAGGTTCGGAATGATCTTAATTGGAACGATCACTTCTAAAGTTGGCATAGGGATCACTCTATAACTAAACACGTAAAAAAACTTTACTACTCCACTTTCAAACATGCTTACATTCCAGAGCCCACTCCTCCAAGTTGTTGATTGAATCCCTGATAAGGTTGATATCCCGATCGCAGAGCTCATCGTCGTAGGTGCGATCCTCGTAGGTCTGAATCACCTGGGTGTTCGTCCTATTGGCGAGCTCGGCGCTTTGTGAGGCCAAGGTGAAGAACTGGTGGGCAAAGCTGCTGGCCAGCGGAGTGGAGTGACCGGTGAGCAGGTAGTTGGACGAAGTATCCTGGGCACCGACAGTCGCGATCAGCAGCGCGACTGCCAGGACACCGAAATGCTCCATCATAAATCCTTTGCGTGGATCGTCGGTGGGTATAGTGACTAGTGATCTAGGGATCTGGAGTGCGCGCCGCGGCCACCTGAGGGTGGTTTGTGTTACTGAGTGGGCGATCGCAAAGATCGCCTGCCTTTTATAGGCTAGTGTTTCTTTTTGTTTTCGCTTGGGTTCCGTTCCATTCCGTTTTAGGACCGACTGGAGTGGGCACTTGAGTGGGCAGCGCTAGCGATGACCAAGCAACGCCCGCCCCTGGAGTCTATAAATATTGGTAGCTACTGGTCTTGGAAACCCCCGATAAGGGGTAACCTCTCCTCGTCGCCTCCAGCGTCTGCTAATCAAATGGCTTGCATTGCACACCTTTTCGCCGCGTGTGTCTTATCTGGCCCAATCCCCCAATCCGATCCAGCCCAATACCCACTTGGTTACCTCATATAAGCGAGCTGGATTCTCCAAACGGATTTGTGAACGCAGTCCGCCGTCCATAAATCCATGTCAAAGACAAAAAATAGTAGTCACAGCACTGTGGTCAAGATTACAGGCAGTTCATCATGCCACTATCAATGGAAAAAGTTAGATTTGCTTTAATTAAATTACCCAAAGCCCATGGACTTTGGTTCCACGAGCAGCACACCTGACACAGACAATTATACGATCATTTCAATCTGTACAGAAAGTCAAGGTCGATTTGGATAAGCGATTCCCAAGGACAACAATAGATATGCAAAAGAATGCCTATGAGACTTTCTGTCAGATTAAGTCTTTATAAACTCGATTTAATAAATATAATATTAATGGCTAATAGGTTACAGATTGATTAGGATTCAAATAAGGCATGAAACGTAACTTTAGTTTAGTGATGATATAATGAAATCCCTAAACAAAAATTACAGAAATTCAGGAAAATATATTTATATTAATTGTTGAGATTGGTAGGTGGTAAACTGATTTCCCAGAAACCACAACCCAGAATAAATGGTCTAAACACTTCCTAGAATCTGAATAATTACAATCGAGGCACACGGCCGCCACATTTAAAGGAGGTAAACAAAAAAGAGTCGATAAACCCGATGAAGGAGCATAATCAGCCTTATTTCATTTACCATATCAGGCAATCGTATCTGCGATCAGAGAGGCCACTTGCCCGTGTCTATTGAGATCGAGTGGTGGCATTCGTTTGGATTGGATGACACTCACTTCAGATGGAGTGCGGAACCAAAATTGGTTTGCTTGGTGTGGGAGCACCCTAACCGGCAAGCACTCATAACTGGGTGGGTACTTGTCACCTAACCTTGCCAATCCGAATCTGCCGCTTGCAGATTACCCAGTTCACTCACTACCTTTTGACCAGCTGGCTTGCTCTCGTAATTTACCGTCACAGGAAATCATTGTAAAGCAAGTGTACCAAAACTATTCCATCTGAAAGGAATCAAATCTCAGTGGTCTTCGGGTCTGCGGGGCAAAATCTGGTGCGGTAAACTGCCAATTTCAGTCCGATGAATGAATATGAATGAATCACTGGATTCGGTTACCGGGGAAAATCATGAAGAAAAGAACTTCAGTTTTCGTGTACCCCATAAAGATTACAAAATCTTACACTTTATGACAAAATATGGTTACCTTTTGATTTAAAGTAATCATATTTCTAAAGATCTTTGAAATAAAGTCACGAATCACTGAAATCTGAGTATATAATCTGTGGCAACATTATCTAAAGGGGGTAAGTCTCTCAAATGCCCATGCAATTGTAGCTATGAACATCGTAAGTTTTCCTTTTCTATTGCCTTGATTTGGACTTTGCGACCCCACACTGAAGGTCTTTCGTACTACTCAGTCGCCTAGGGTGGACCTTCCGTTGCATTCAACAAACACCTGTCAAATCTAATGGCTATTCTATATGTTAAATCAGAGTACGGAAGTGAAACTTTTAACTTCATTAACCAATTAGCATTTGATTGATTATATTTTCTAGTAGTGATAATTCCTACCTTAGATTTCATAAAACTAACTTTGGTCCACCTTAGATGGGGATATCAGAGATCAAAATCTTTTCGATTTGATTTGATGCGATCACCACACACATATGTACATATATCCCTCGGACTTAGCACGTCAATTGGCCGGCACTTGAAACTGTTTTTTTCCAGGTGACGATGGCACTGGTTGATAATAACGGATAATTCCCTAAAGCGCACCATATGTACATATATGTAGAAAGAGCGGTACGGACTTCGCACCCAAACAGCCGTGGTTCTCCCGATTTCCGCCGGGCGATATAACTGCTATGTTCCAGTTAAGAGAATCGTAGCTTAAGGGGCTATAAATCCTTCAACGAATGTGAATCATATCGACACAATAATTCAATGGTGCTATCGATTCTGAATTCCCCAAACATAGACGCACCTGCTGCCTTATCAGCAACTACCATTGGGTTATATTTAAATTTGTGGAAAAATTTATAGTATATTGCGATTATCGAGCATTATTTTTGGACAATGATCGGGCATTCCGGCAATTTATATAATCATCGATGATTAGTTAGAAATGAAGGACCCACTTGTGGTATTCAGATCCACTTATACCTTTTTGCCCATAAAAAATCAACCCCAATGGTCATTCATTTTAATTTCATAATTTTTATTTAAATTAATTTATTTTACACTTTCAAGCAAAGTATTTAGTTAATTACAATGTTGTTGGTTTTTTATTTTGTTGTTTTTGTTTCGCTTGGTTTGCTGTGATTTTGGATCAATACGACAAAAACAGAGGGGAAATAATGTAGGAAATAGAGATTGGTAGAAAACAATAATAATATTAATATTTATAATCATCGTAATAATAGTAAAAAAAATATTTATATATTTACGTTTAATCATACACCCGTGCAATGGATGTGCACGAGTGTGTGTGTTTTTTTGGGAACTTGGGGGTGGGGGGGTATTAAATTAATGAAATCTGATAGAAAAGTTAAAGTCATCTTATTAGCTTACCTTTCGCACTATTTTACAAGTAGGTATTATGTCATAACGGTTTATCATTATCATTTATCGTTATCGTAATCATTAGCATAAACATTATCGTACTCATTATTATTAATATTAGTTATTAGTATCAATCGTTTTCTTTCGTTTTGTTTTACCATTTCATTTCTTTTCTCTTGATTTTTTGTTGTTGTTGTGGTTGTTGTGTTAGAACTAGTTTTTACTAAGGCTTGGTTTACTTTACACTTGACTTATCTATCCTTCGCATCCTTTGTGTTTTTGTTTTTCTTTTCGTTTTCGTATTTGTTATTCATTTTCTTATTTCCCCTCTCGAGTTCTTTTTTTGTGGGTTTTCTGTGTTTTTGTTATAAGAAATAACATTTTGTATGCATAATAATAAACGCGTTTAGCAAAGTGCTTCGTCTTCGGTTAATGTTTTTATCTTGTGGTTTATGTTTCTTTTTTGCATTTCCTTTGCATTAAGAATAAATGTTCATTTATAATTTACAATTGTTGGCTTAACTATGTTATATATATATATATATATATATGTATATATATGTATATATATATTTCCCGCTCTCGTGTGATCGATCGTACCTATATATGTATATAAATGTGTATATAGCGCGGGTTTTAGACTAAGGCTTAAAGTCTAGGTATCATCCGGTTAATGCGTTTTGTGTTGCTTCTAAGTTTTCTGGCTTTCGGCGTTTTTACTTCCGCTTTCTTCCTCTTCATCATCATCTTCATATATAATTGTAATCACAAATAGTTTTGGAATATGCTCTCTCTTTCGTTCGCTGTTTTCCTCGCTCTCACACACAAAACGGTTAAAAAACGATAATTGATGTGTCTTTGCCACTCGCACTCGCACACTCATTCTCTCTCTCGCTCTCTTTCACACACATAACTTTGTTCATTGCTGTTGACTGTGTGGGGTTTAAAAAAAACAAAAACAATTTGCAGAAAAGAGACGGCAAGCAGCTTTTTCTCTCTCTCGCTCTATCATGATCCTTCTTATTTTTGGTTACTATCGTGGGCTTAATAAATAATTAAACGCTGCGCCCGCTAATCCGATAACATATTTTCCGTTATTTTTTGTGATTTATAAATTTTGCACCAGCACGCGGCGACTGCGTTTTGAAGGCAGCGTCTTGTTATCGCAAAATTACCGATCAACGATTATCGATAATCAATTACCGATCATTGTTCCATACGTTAAAAGTACAAAGGCATTCGGCGGCAGAGCCCAGTGACTTGAGTATGTTTTCGTTTCTATATAATAATATATATTTAAAGTTGCTTTATTTTAAGTTTTTCTTTTTTGGTGTCTGTTTAATGATTTTTTTTTTTTTTTTTGATTGTGTGCAGCGGCAGCGTGGGTTTCGCATCCTTCTCGTCCTTATATTTTTTGTTATCGGTTTTATCGTTGGCAGGCGCAGCTTTTTTAGTTGGTTTTCCCATTTTTTTTGTTTTTGTCTTTCGCTTAGCTAAGGAAACTCTGCGCGTTTCGTTTAAAAACACTAACTAAAAGTATATATCCCGATATATATATATGTATTTATTTGCCATATGTGTGTGTGTGTGTCGCGGTGTAGATCGATCCTTATATAAACGATATAACCGATTGTTACGATATATGAATGCTCGGCTTACGAACTAGGCATTGGATTTTACCAACTTTCGCGTACTAGTGACCTACTACACCTATCAGTAAGTAATCGGTAAATATATATATACTATTATTAATATGTATATATATATATATATATATATATATATATATATATATATATATATATATATATATATATATATATATATATTTATATTGTTTTTACTTGTATTCGTATGTTTGTGTGTGTTTGGTATTTACAATTATGTTAGTTACTTGCTGATGTCGCAATTGAAGGCATTTTTATGCGCAGTGAATAAGTATCCTAGTATCTAAAATTTACAAAATCCTCTCCTGCTCATCTACTGTCTCGCTCTCTTGCTGTCTCCTGTCTCTTTCTGTTTCTTGGGCGGCGGCAACTGGTAGAATGAAAACAGTTTGAAAACGAAAACAATAGCTTCCACATACCATCTTAGATGTACGACACAAAACAAAAATAATATATCCGATTAATAAAATAAACCCAGTTAAAAACTACAGGCTACGTCTAATAAATAGTGATAAACCTAAATCTCGTTTAAGCCTAAAAGTCTATAGCCTAGATGGTATTTGTTTTATTTTAGCGTTAATAAATAGCAATCAATCCTGCGTACCCCGTTAAATATCCTGCTGCTTCCTGCTTTTTGAGACAAATGGGGTTCCTGGCGCTCCCCTATATCCTTTACTTTTCGCTATCACAAAATCAAATACTAAGTAAAACGTCAAGTTATGTACACATAGATCGAAAACTAAATGAATGTAATAATCGAAGAATTAGGAACGCGCACAGACACACTCGCACGCACGCGCGCACTCACACACACACACACACACACACACAGGGGGCGGGGCCCTTAGGCTAAAATCGTCCTTAAACAATATAAACAATCAATCGTGAACAATTTGTTAGAAATTACAACACTAATTTGTTGTCCTACGTATGGATATATGTTGTAAATGTTAGTTCCTTAACTAGTTCAAGTACCCTAAAACTGTTTTCAAAGCATTTCGGCTATTGCTATTTTGTTGCACTTGTTAACCATCATACTCCTCTTTTGTATCGCTAACCCGTGCATCCTACTCCTCTGCTCATCTGTTTGGTGTTTTGTTTGCTACTATCGTATCCTGATTCTTGATTCTCCTAATTGCGTTCTCCTTCTCCTTGTCATTCTCGTTCTCGTCATCGAACTCCTCGCCTCATCATCCACGTTTATACTTATTGTTGTCTGTCAATTGGAAGTGATTTTTGGATTTGGATTTCGATTTTGGGCTCAGATGAGGTTAGGCATAAGTATGAGAATTCCCGTTATCAATTTCAATTTCGAGTTCGATTCCGATTCCGATTCAGATTCAGATTTAGATTTAGATTCAGATTCTTATTCGGCTGTTCGATCTGTGTATAAAAATATGTATTTACTCTATGCGTGTTCCCAATTTGAAGCTCCTATAAGGAGCACTTAATCAACTTCCGATCGCCAACAGGCACATGTTCACTATAGGCTACATATTTCTTGTGCGGATGCAGATGCGAATGGTCGGGAGATTTGTGTCGCGTCGTTGTTGTGGTTGTTGTTGTCGCCATCGGTCAACTGGCTTACAACACTACAAGGGTACAAAAAACTTAATTCAACTTTACAACATGCTATATCTGGTCTGTCTCACAATCATGACAGACTTTCAACAGATTTGCGAGTTGCGTTTGCTTTCTAGTGGCGGAGTCACGAAATAAATAATGTTACTTAACTAAACATTCCGATGTAAGTCACTAAGGAAAGGTTTTTAGCTTTCGCTCAACGTTTTAAACGTCGTCACATCGAGATGTCTATCTGTAGCTCCTTCTCCTAATCCCGATCCCTATGCTTTTTTTCCTATATCTGCTTAGTGGAATCGAAGGAATCGCATTCATTAATACATGGTGTGTGTGTGTTTTAGGGACATATGAAATATATGATATTATATATTTGCTAAATCGCGGACATAAAATGGAAATCGAATCATAATGCTCTGTCCAAATTGTAATGGTGGGTCATCTTAATCTACAGTACACATTAGGCGCGATAGTTGTTGTTTTAATTATAATAATATACAATTATTTGTGGTGCCGTGGTTTTCAAAAAAAAAAAAGTTATTTATGTTATTAATAGTTGTTAATTCGTTTAACACACACTGGTTATCCCTGCCGGTTGGTCTTCGTCGTCATCCTGTCTGCGGCTACTGGACACTCATTCATTCATTCAGTCTAGCCCTAGCCCTCTAGCCACGGCGGCTACCAACCATTGTAGCTGGTGCTGCTGCTGTTGTTGCTGCACTAGAGTCGCTCCACAAACTTGGTCAGCTGGTCGGAGGCGTCGGGCAGGGCTCCTCCGGCATTGCCGACGCCCACGTTGCCGACGTTAACGTTAACGCCAACACCAACACCGACACCGACTCCGACGCCAACATCCTGCGGCACTCCTGGCAGTGGCGACTGATGATGCATGCCATGATTGTGCATGCCGTCATGGGGTGGTCCCTGCGGCGCCGGCGAGTGACTGCTCATCACATGATGCGGCGAGGGCTGTGCCCTAGGCGAGGCGGAGGGAGCAGCACGTGGCGATGGTGCCGAACGTGGCGATGGCGTTGGCTGCGGGGAGCGAATGGGCGGCGATGAGCGGGCCGATTGCATCAGCTGCTGCTGCAGAGAGTGCGGCGTCGGCGGACCCATCACCTGAGCATTGGGTCCGCCCACCACCGCCGACGGATTCTGGGCATTCGCATTTGGCATCGCCACCTGCATCATCTGCTGCTGCTGCAGCGGTTGCTGTTGCTGCTGTTGCTGCTGCATACCCGGCGGCATGCCAACGCCCATCTGCTGTTGCTGTTGGCCGGGTCCTGGTTTCACGCCCACACCCACTCCGACGCCCACCTGGCCCTGCTGTTGTTGCAGCATATTGGAGGCAGCGGCCGCATTCGCCATCGAGTACTGATCGCCGCCGGGCACCGTGCCGGCTCCTCCGGGCACTCCGCCCACACCGACAACGCCGCCTGCACCACCAGCACCACCTGCATTGAAGTTGCCCGCTCCACCTCCGCCACCGGGGAACTGTTGCTGGCCGGGGCCAGGTCCCGCTCCGCCCATGTGCGGACCACGCTGGCGCTGCGGATACGGTGGCGGGTACTGGCTCATTTGCATGTAACGCATCTTGTTCCAGTTTTGGTTGGGCACCTGTGTTGAGGGTGGAATGTTTTCTCAGTATAAAATGGATAATCATAGGGCTAACAAATAATACAAATAGTAAAAAATAATAATGCAAATGGTAATAAAATAGTAAGACTACTAAAAATTGGTTATCTTAAAGACTTGACCATATTATTTTAGATTTAAAATTGCTTAAACAGAGAATATAATTTAGAATTCAAGTTTTAAAATAAAAAGGCTCATTCAGGGAGTATTGTTTCTGGGCACTTACCATTCCTCCCTGAGTGGAAACGCCTGGCGACATGTTGGGCGGAAGACTCTGCAGCATGCCCAAGGCATTGGGCATGTTGGGCATACGCGTGGGAAGTCCAGAACCTGGCCCTCCGGGTCCACCTTGTTGCTGTTGCTGCATGAGATTAACCTGCTGCTGTTGCTGCTGCTGGTTGGGATTCATCTGCTGTGGACCGCTGGCGCCCTGCTGCTGGTTCATCATGTGCTGCATCTGCTGTTGCTGCATCACCTGTTGCTGCTGCTGCTGTTGTTGCTGCTGCTGTTGAGGATTTTGCGGTCCGTTACCAGCCTGCTGCTGCTGTAAGGCTCCACCGGGGCCGGGAGCTCCTCCGCCCGCATTGATCTGCGACTGCTGGCGCTGCTTGATGATCGCCGCCATGATCTGCGGATTCTGTTTCAGTATGGCAAGGATGTGCTGGTTGCTCTCGTTGGTGGGATTGTTCTTAATCTTCTGCATAATCTGGGCGAGTTGTTGGGTATTTAGACCGCCCCCAGTCGCACTTCCACCTCCACCTCCTGCTCCGGGAGATGGACGCACCCCGCCAACAGTTCCGGCCATTGGCGGGGCTCCCATGCCCATTCCCATTCCTCCGTGCTGTCCGCCGACTGGCATTTGACCACCTCCCAGTTGGTTGGGTCCGCCCAGTCCGCCCATCATCTGTTGCTGTTGCTGCGGCGGTATCAGATTCGTTTGCATCACCTGTGTGGGCTGGCGCATGCCGCCGGTATTGTTGGCATAGCGGGCTTGTGGGTTGCCTCCGCCGGGATTGGCACCTCCGCCGCCGGCTCCGCCACCGCCCCACTGATCCATGGACATCAGATGATTCACATTCATTCCGGGACCGGAAATCGGGGCACCCGGTGTATTGCCACCACCCGAATTCAGTTGATTAACACCCACTCCACCAACGCCAACACCACCGACACCTCCAACTCCAACGCCCATGCCACCAAGTTGATTAACATTTTGGTTGGGTCCTGCGCCGCCCATTGGACGATTCATTACGGGCGGCGCCATGGGTACGCCCTTGCCGAAGCCACCGCCATGCGAAACCTGCTGACGAGCTGCCTCTTCCTGGACTTGCTTCACCACTTGTAGGACATTTGGCGACGGCGAGTGACCGCCACCTGGTTTCATACCTATACCTGGTTGATGCGGATGTGGTGATGTCATTCCACCCATTCCACCGACTCCCGCTCCTCCTGAAACAGGCGATGGAACTGCCACTGTAGATGGCGACATGCCACCCGCCCCTGGAGGCAGTATACCCGCCTGACCGGGGATAACCGGTTGGCTAACTGTCACACCGGACATGCCCACCACGGGCACTCCTCCAGAGACGACGGTCGGACCGCTTACTGCAGCTGGACCTTGCAGAGCCGCTGGAGCTGTAGATGTACGCGACATGAGCGCCACACGGCGACGCAACAACTGCTGCTGCTGGAATCTGGGTAGGAGAAAGAGAGAGGAGAGACGGTTAAGATTGACATAAATAAAACTGTTAATCCATGCAAACTTACTTCTGCTGGGACTGCTGCTGCTTGAGCTTGTGCTTGATGTTGGGACAGAACGGCACGGGGCACTTCGGCTCCTCACAGTTCTTGGCGTGGTAGCAACAGAGTGCGATAAGCTGCTTGCAGATGGGGCATCCTCCGTTGGGCTTGCGCTTGCAGTTCTTCGTGTGCTGGACGACGCGCTTCATCTTCTGGCACGATGGCAGGCGGCAGTTGGCATCGCGACACTGGCAGGCGTGCACCAGCGATTGGATGCAACGCTGGACGGATTGCTTGCGTGCCTCCTGCGGATTAGCCTGCTTGTGATCCGCCAGCGCAGAGCCGTCGTCGATGTCGAAGCCGAGCTTCTCCATCTTGTGCTGATGGCCAACCTTCTCCTTGCACACGATACACAGATCGAAGTCCTGCGGAGTGGAGGAAAACAGCGTCAATTTAAATATTGTACAGAAATGCTTCTTTGTGTCCAATACTCACATCACAAACAGTGCAGTGGTAGCGCGTTTCCACGGCCGTCTTGCAGTGGTTGCAGGTGTAAACGAACTTGTCCTGACCCTGGTTATGCAGCTCATACAACATGGACAGAGTGGAGAACTGTGCGCGCCGCAGCGACGAGAACTCAAAGTGCTTGTCGCGGGCGAGGGTGAGGAAGGCATCGCGTCCATCCATCAGATCGCATGTGAGCAGCGGATCGGGATCCTGGATGGGCTGTAAAATGCAATGGCAAGTTAGTCAAGCTACCCAAGGATCCTCAGCAATGAAGTCATGCACACTTACCGCTAAACTAGCTGCCGACTGCGCCGAATGCAGACGGATGACGAAGAAGACCTCCTTGTGCTTCTCCATGGTCGCATATATCTTGGCGGAGAGATCGTTGCCCGACTGATGTTCGTTGGACTTTTTGCTATTCTTACGCTGCGCCGCTTTCGATTTGTTCGACTTTTTGGCCTTCTTCTGGCCCTTCTTTTTGCCATCGCCGCTGACTTCGTTTTCCTCGATTGAGAAAAGCTGCAGGAGTTAAGAAGAGATTACGTTAGATTTGTAAAACAGCTTGAACTACAACTATGCAGTAATTCGCATAATTATAAGGAACACGCAAGCCTTTGCAATAATAGGCAAATTATTCCCGTTTAACAACTTACATTTGCCGCAGCTGCTGCTTCCGCGGCCTCGGCCTGCTTGCGCTTCTCCTCCTCCTCCTGGTCCAGTTCCTTGATGCTCTCCTCCAGCACATTGGGCCAGAAGTCGCCCTCAAAGTAGGGCAGCTCTGCGGCAGAGCCCAGTTTGTCCTCCATCGCCTGCTTCAGAATATCTTTGTAGTCCTGTATGATGCGCTCGATCATGCCCTTGTCAAGCATCTTTTTGTACCACTCCTGCAGGCGCTTGGGCTTGGGTATCTTCTGGTCCGTGGGATGGCAGTGGAAGATGTAGTCATCCCCCTCGGATGGCGGACAGGCCCAGATATGGGCCATTGTGTAGCCCAGCTGTTTAACGTAGTCCATGTAGCCGAGCAGGATTTCGTGATATACCGCTGTACGGTACTGTCTTGGCCGGAAGAAATGAACGGAATCCAAATAGGCAATGTAAACACGCCGCGTATTCGGCGCCGGGCACTCGGATCCATACTCCTGAACGTGCATGCCAAAGAAGCACACATCGATGCCGTCCACCTCCTCGAAGGCAAAGAGGGCTTTGGCGCGATATGGGAACTCGTTCATCATCTCGCCCTGCTCGACGAATCGTCGACGCATGCCGGGCTTCACCTCTACACACTTGTCCGATGAGCTGACCACACGAATGTGCACCTCGCCGGCACCAGCCTCCTTCTTCTTGAGGAAATTATTCACCCGTGTCTCTATGTACACGCCCAGCTTGGTGGTGGGCAGGCGTTTCGCATTGAACTTGTTCTCCTTCCGCTTTGAGTTCTTCTTTTTCAGGCAGTTATCGCACACGAAGCCACCGGGCCAAATTGAATCCAGCCAGAGCACGCAGATCTGGTGCTGTTTGCGTCCGCACTCCTGGCAATCGACAAACGGCTCCAGTTCGAGATGATCGTTCTTCATCTCCTTGAACTGATCCTTTTTGATTTGACTGGATAAGGGAATGGTAATGGGTTTTGCATCATTCATAATCTTATTCATCTTACTAATCTATTGAAACCCATTTCCATAAATGGGAAGCCCGCTTTGAATATCATCTTCTGGGTTTATAATCAATTAAAACAAGGTTTGAATGTTTACCAAATATTAAAACGAAATTCAAATATAGTAAAATTCTCAAGAAGTTTAAGTATTAAATCTTTACGCTCATCAAATTATGATGATTTACTTATAAGCAAGTTTTAAGAACTTTTGTATCTACGAACCTACAATTGAACTCATCAATACTATGATAATGTACTTAATTATCTTATGTATCAACTATAAGCCCTTTCCCTCTTTTATTATATAAAAATCTTAACTAAAAATGGTATATTCATCGGTTTTCTACTCACGTTTGCGATTGCAGTGGATCGTCGCCCAGTGTGACCGTATCGCCCTGGATGTCGTTAAAGCACTTTTGGCAGTAGGTGTATCTATTTGAGGCGACACCGTATTCCTTTAGACTGTTGATTTTTGTTCGATTGCGTTTGTTTTTATTTTGTTTTTGTTTACGATTTTAGTTCATTTATGGGCGAATTTTGAAGATGGCAGCCAAAAAGGGAACACAACAACACAGACGTGTGTACAGGTGTATGGGTGTACAGGTGTTCGGATGTACGGATGTACAGGTGTGCGTGCAAGCGAGATGGTTATATGCATTTAGTCAATTGCGAGAGTGTGTGGGTGGTTTATTTTTTTTTTTGTTTGTCCATGTTTTTGTTGTCACACACACACACACACAGAGATTTACAATTTAATAAAGACACGCAATAATACAGTTATGAGGTGACACATATTAACAGGTATTATATTATTATTTTTGTTTTTGTTGCAGTTGTCGCCGGGGGAGAAAAGAAATCAAAATAAAAGAAAAGAGAAAGAAAGGAAGAGAAACAAAAAGTGATTTGGATTAGAATTTTTTTCACATTAATACAACATTTAAGGGGTACAATCAATATCAATATAGAGGCTCTAAAATCCCTCGAGTATTACGATTATTAATTACATAGACAAATCGGGATATATTCTAAGCAATTTTACTATACACGATCTGTTTTACTACATTTTTTGTATGTACATACAAATACTTTAGAATTCTTAATGCATCGGGTAATATATCAATATCTATAAGATTGTTTTACTTCTATAATATTGGATCTCTCTCTAGTTCTTTGTATTTGGACTTTAAAACAGATCTTGCATTTTAAATACCAGGAGAACAAAAATATCCCAAAAACTGTTTTCCAAGTTCAACACTACTTATGGGGGTCTCGGGATATTTAATCTCATGAATAAATTCCCTGTTTTTGTTTCGTTTGGCTCGGTTCCGACTATTCGAAAAATGTGCAATGTTAAACCTTAAGTCGCATTGCGATGGATTGAATCAAAACTATTTAATGGCCATGTAGGAGATCAGGAAATGCAAAAAGGCTCAGCAAAAGCGGCGATTTCAAGGGATAATAAGAGTATGTGCGTATTTGTTTTAGTTAAATATCTAAAGATATTATTACAAATTTTCCTTGTGCAGCGTGATTTTATCTAATTTTATCTAATCACATAGAAAACACAGTGGAGAAAGGAGGGATAGACAGGAGGATTAAGGATCAGGAATCAAATCCATCAAATTAGGGCACAAAACTGACTTTTTATACGGTAAAGATACTAAAAGCAGCCATCGAACATTGATATTGGATCGGTAATAAAGAGCAAGCGGTTCATAACTAAATCACAGGACCTGTTGTTCTGGCTTTTTAATTATTTACACAATTTCAATACGAGAAGAGCCTGAATTTCGTCTGAAAAAGGCCGAAACAGTCCTCTGATTTTTCAATACTTTGAAGGACTCGCTGAATGGGAACATTCGTAAACGAGCAAGCGGTTTAACTAAATTACATTTTACATCAAACAGAGAAACAGAAACGAAACGAAACGAAACGGAGCCAAGCAAAGATCCTCGACTGGAGAATATGTGGGTCTCGAATGGAGGATCATCGGATCGTATCGAATCGAATCAGATCAACACATACCTGTTCTGGTAGCTGTAGTACTTGGCATCCCGCGGAATCGTGCAGAGCTGCTTGCCGTAGCAGCAGAGCACCTGTGGATTAAATGTGTACTTCCTGCCGCAGCAATATCCCAGTGCCTGCATCACAGGATCAATCTCCGCCTCAAAGACTTCGGAAAGCTAATGGGTGGATAGGTGGAAAAGATAGATACTATGAATCCTTTGGGGATCTTGTCGTATGACAGCGCTCTTACCTTTGTGCAATAGCGATAGACCCGCGATGTTTTGCGATTATACAGCCAGGCATTGTCGAACATCAGCCAAACGTCGTCGACATACTCCCAGGGATCGCTGTACTTTCCATTCTGGATGTTGGTGCGTATGGTGCCCAGGTCCATGGGCTTCTTAACGATCTCAAAGTAATCGGGAATGCCCAGCGCCTGGGGATCAACTGGGTAGCGAAAGGGCACGGATTCGGGCTCCTGCCTGTAGAGCTTCTCTAGCGTAGGCAGGAGAGCGGTGCGCAGTTCCTCGGGATTGAATTCTGTATGAAAGAGTAAGAGAATATTTAAATGTGAATTCCTTTCACTGCGAAAAACTTGTACTTACGGCACTTCTTTTTCTTGTCACCCGCATTCGGTGCCAGTGGCTCCGGTACGAGTGGTTTCGTATCCATCTTGGGTTTTATGTCCACAGCACCGCCTGTCGCTCCGCTATCGTGCGCACCATTGATGTTGTCCTTGCCGCCGCCAACACCACTGCCGCCGCCACCTTCGCCATGATGCTCTCCGGCTGTCGATCCTCCAGCCTCGTCCACATCCATGGCCTCCGTTTTGATCTTCACCTCGCCATCGAGTCCCTCCTCCGTCTTGATCTCCATTTTGATCATGCTGGTTCCGTCGTTGTTCACATTCTTGCCCTTGCCACCACCCGTCGAGCAATCCATCTGCGAGCTATCGTTATTTCCGCCACAGCTGTCATCCATAAACTCCTTCTTGATATCGTCATCTTGCTTAATGGAGTCAAGTTTGCCCTTAGAGGCCATACCGCCGGCATTTCCACTGCCACCACTGCCGTTTGTATTCTCGCCGGATGGCGAGGGCGTCTCATCATCGTTGTCTCGCGCCGCAGCCTCCAGGGCAGCCATCTGAGAGGAGAGACTGCTGGAGCTGCTCATCATGCGACTGCTCGAGGATGTCGATGTGGTGGTCGTCGCTCCCGTTCCGCCTCCTGCCGTTCCTCCAGACATGAGGAGCAGTGGATTGCTAGCGGGCGTAGTGGATGATCCGCCTCCTGCATTGCCACCACCACCGCTGCTGGTGGCCATCGTGGCCGATGTAGGAGTCGATACCGAGCTGAGTGGTGTACCCGAGCCCGCCGAGGAAGATGATGACGTGGAACTTGCACCCGCTGCAGTTGCTCCACTGCTGCTATTGCTGCCACTGCCACTACTCGCACAGGTGGCTGCTGCTGATGCGGGCGTACTGCTCGCCGCTAATCCGGACGCACTTGTCGCCGGCACTGGGGAGGCGGGTATGTAAGGAGGCGTACCCGGCCGATTGCTCAGCGGCTGTTGCATTAGGCTGCTCACCGAGGGCGGGTTGTTGTTAGCACTACTACTATTATTATTGTTGGAGGGCGTGCCAATCGACGGGCCGTTGGACAGGAAGCCAGGTGATGGGCTCGGAGCTGAAACCGTCACATTGGAGGCGGATCCTCCAGCTCCTGGCGCTCCAGCCCCCGCATTCAGGGCTTCCAGACTCGTGGGCGTGGGCGGCATATTATTCAGCACACTGCCAGGCTTCTGTTGTTGCTGTTGCTGACCTTGCTGCTGCTGTTGCTGCTGCATTGGTGAGCTAAAGCTGTTGCTAGTCGCCTGCTGCTGCTGTTGTTGTAGAGGTGTGGCATTGCTAAATGGCGACTGCGGCAACAACATTCCTTGCTGCTGCTGCTGTTGCTGTTGTTGCTGCTGCTGCTGGTGAATATGTCGCTGCTTCATGATCTCGCTCAGCTGAGGATTGGCGCCAGTGCCGCCGTTCGCATTAATGAACTGCTGCTGTTGCTGCTGTCCTGGCACCGGACTGGTGAGCACATTGGTCGTCTGGTAAGGCGAGAGCGCGGGATTGACCACCATGCCACCGGGACTGGGTCCTGGTGGACCGACCAGTATTTTGCCGGCTCCAGACCCGGGTGGTTGTTGCTGCTGTTGTTGCGGGAACTGCATGCGCTGTTGTTGCTGCAGGGCGAGCATGTTGCCACCGGGCGAATGACTGCGCATGGTAACCATGTTGTTGGTCACTCCCACGCCGACGCCCAGGCCTGCTGCCGTCTGCTGGCCCAATATCCCAGGTGGTCCTTGTGGACGCAGCTGCTGCGGCGGCATCACACCGCCCATTGGACTGATGCTGGGATGGATACAGCTCTGCAGAGGCTGCTGACCCTGCTGCTGCTGTTGTTGCTGTTGTTGTTGCTGCTGGGGCAAGACAACACCGCCCGCTACACCAGCTGCACTGCCTGCTCCACCAGCCGCTCCTCCAACCACTGGATTCGCAACGCCCTGCTGCTGCATCAGCATCTGCTGGTGCTGTTCCTTACGCTTCAGACGCTTCTCCTCCAGCTCCTTTTGAATCTTGTAGATCTTCTCGGCCAGCAGGTGATAGTACTCCGATCTGGACTTGGCCATTTCGTACATGTCCTTCTCGACCTTTTCCGCGTATGAAACGAGATTATGCATCCGTTTGTCCTGCATGGTCGTGGGATCCGAGGTGGGGAAGATGGCCTGCACCAGTTTGTGGACGAGGTGGTTGCGCAGATCGGCGGTCACCGATTCCCGCCAGTCTTTCTCGTTGTCGCCCGGAGGTCCAGAGTTTCCGCCATTGCCACCGCCGGCACCTCCAGCTCCACCGCCGGCATTCTGGCTGGGGTTGACCGCATTACCACTGCCCGTGGTATCGGCTGGCATCAGGACACTGGAACCGGCTGCCACTTGACCACCACTCACTCCGGCGCCCGCTGATGCTCCGCCCGCTCCTACGCCATGGCTCTGCGGATGCACTTGGGCCACCTTCAGTTGCTGCTTATCGTTGGCTCCCACGGCTCCGCCGGCTGCTGCACCACCGAAATTGGTATTGCCAAAGCCACCGACGTTGACAGAGAGTGGTGCTGGAATGTTGCCACCCAGCTGGGCGGGATTGGGTTGCTGCTGATGCTGCTGTTGTTGCTCCACCATGGTGGCAAGGCCACCGCGTCTTCGATTCTGGCCTTGTTGCTGCTGCTGTTGCAGCATTTGTTGCTGTTGTTGATGCAGGCTGTTAACATCGTTCGGCAGAACATTTGGTCCACTTGGGCCGCCGGGACC
This sequence comes from Drosophila sechellia, assembly GCF_004382195.2. Taxonomy (NCBI): domain Eukaryota; kingdom Metazoa; phylum Arthropoda; class Insecta; order Diptera; family Drosophilidae; genus Drosophila; species Drosophila sechellia. Next base: position 9,465,679 of record NC_045954.1, read on the forward strand.
GCCTGGTCCCAGCACCCTGACGGCCGGCTGAGCGCCTTGAATGCGAATCACAGGAGCCAAACCCTGCTGCTGCTGCTGTTGCATACCACCTGCTGGCACCGGCGATAGTCCAACTTGGCCCATGCCATCGAATCGACGGAGTTCTTGCTGCTGAACCTGCTGCTGGTGCACCTGCTGTTGCTGCTGCTGTTGGGTCAATTGTTGCACCATATCCGCAGGCGTTTTCGGCGCACCCGGTGCACCGCCCGCTCCCTGCTGCTGGGGAAGAACTATGGCAGTATTTTGGCCACCTCCCGGTGCAACCTGCTGTCCCTGCTTGCCATCCACCACCAGACCCGTCAGATTGGGCTGCTGGTTCTGCTGCTGCTGCTGCTGCTGTTGTTGCTGCTGCTGCTGCTGTTGCTGCTGAAGATTACCGCCTGCTCCAGCCGCTCCACCACCCGCTCCGCCGGCACCTGGAGGCGCCCCTCCAATTCCTGCCGGTCCGCCTCCTGGCGGTACATTCGCATTTTGAAAAACCGAATGATTCTGCCGGAAGGGATAGCAAATGACGCAGCCACTGTTTGTGCACGTTTTGTAATGCAACAGGATTTGGCGCGAGGAGGCACAATGCTGCATGGTGCAGTCCTTGCTCTGTTTGCAAGTGCCCATGTGGGCCAGCACGGATTTCATCGCCTTGCAGTAGTTGACGTTGCACACTTCCCTGTTCGGATTCATGTTCTCCCTGCGATTGCATTTGTGTGCATGGAGGAGCAGCATCAGTTGCTGCTGGATCTGTCGCTTACGGTCGTCGGGCACATCGCGATTGGCGCCACCAGGGCCGCTAGATTGCACGGCGCCACCGGCTCCGCCGCCTGCCACTGCCGGCACGCCAGCAACGGTTCCTGCATTGGCCACAACGCCTGTCCCTCCGATTCCGACTCCCTGCTGCTGTTGCTGCTGCTGCGAGGTGCCAGGCTGCTGTTGCTGCTGCTGCTGGCCGGGATGCCCGAGCAGCTGGTTTGGTTGCGGAGGACGCGGGCCCATGGCTCCGGTTTGCTGCTGCGCCAGCATCTGTTGCTGCTGAGGATTCCCGCTTACCAGCTGCCCCGTGGGCCCTGATCCATCGCCGCCGAGTGTGGACATGGGCACCACTGTGCCAACGGGCCGATTACCCTGCGGCATGCCCGGTACGACGCCGCCTCTTTGGGCCATCTGCTGGCCGAGAAGTTGTTGCTGCTGTTGCTGAGGATTGTTGCCACCGCCTGGGCCACCATACTGACCCACTCCGTAGGGCAGACTGTTGAGTTGAGCTGCAAACGGACGGAAATCTTACATTAGCCATCGATTCAATTCCATGCTGGGAATGCACGAGATCTGGAACTAGAAACTCACTCATTTGCATGTTCGGATTCTGCATGCGTGGTCCTCCGCCACCAGGCCCGTTTCCTGGCCCACCAGCTCCTCCAGAGGCACCCATGAGATGCGGGCCACGAAGCATATGCTGTTGCCCCACCATGCGTCCCATCATTGGGCCGTTCTGCATATGCATGCCTTGGTTTGCGGTAACGGCTCCTCCGCCGCCAGCTCCAACGCCTCCAGCTCCTGCTCCAGGACCTCCGGGTACTGAAACGGCATTGATCATTCCACCGCCGCTGCCGCCAGGCTGCTGCTTAAGATGATTAACCATGCCGCCCATGCCGCCGCCAACGCTGTTGGTCAGCACCATGTTTCCCAGATTGCCCTGCGCAATGGTGTTCATGCCTGCGGAAGATATAACAAAATTGGGGTTTTTAGATAATTGTTGCTATATAAATTTGCTTGCATTGCTTGGATAACCTTGGATATCAAATTACAAGGAGGAACGATTACTCACCTGGTATGGCGTTCATGCCATTGTTGCCATTATTCGATATTGACATGGGCATTGAGTTGACCATACCCATCTGAGTGGCCACCACCTGCTGCATGCCACCCTGGTTGGGTGACTGCAGGTTGGGCGACTTGCTGCCCAGCTGCTGCATCCCGGGCACCACCATGGCGCCCTTTTGGCCCTGCTGCTGTTGCTGGAGTAGGTGCTGCAGTTGCTGGTGCTGCATTTGACTGATTCTGTTGCCCGCTCCTGAGCCGTTGCCACTGCCGTCGTCGCCACCCGTTCCGGATCCGTTGCCGCCGCCGGCTCCGTTCATCTGGGAAGGCACAACGCTGACGCCAACAACACCGCCGACACCCACATTGACTCCAACACCGACTCCGCCTGTGCCAGAGCCGGGTCCTTGGGCTGCCGGCTTGTTGGGTCCTCCACCGGGATTTGGGCCGGATGTGGGGTTTGTGGTTACACCGGAGGCGCCGCCACCTCCATTGCCACCGCCTGCTCCGCCGGTCAGCTGATCCGACCAACCACTGTTCGAGGACACCAGCTCATCGGGCAGGTTCTCCTCCAGAAAGTAAGAGATGTCCGCTGGAGGAAGATACAACCGAATTGTTTTTAGTAAGGCTTTTTGAAATCCGTAAATAATTAAGAAACCATTTGGTCTCATATACCTTTATAGACGCAGAGGAATTGACTGAACGATTCCTTTTGGAACCAAAATAAATAGAATGTTTAAAAAAAAAAAAATGAAATCCGTAAGAAATTTATAAATTTATCGTAACACTAAAAGTTATTATTCACAAAAAAAAAAAAAAAAAAAAAAAAAAAACAATTGGAAAACGAATATTCTGGTTTCGGTACTCACTTGGATCCATTTTAACCCGCTTTTGGGGCGGTTCGTCTAAGTGATCGGCCATCATATAGAATTAGTTTGATTCTTCCGTTTCGAACGCACTCGAATGCAAAAGAAAAAAACAAAAACCCAGACGAAAAATTTTCGGAAAAGCTGAGTTTATAAAGTTTTTCTGATTTTTGGTTTTTTTTGTTTTTCACTTTTTTTTCGTCTCCGAGCTCCGTCTATGTTGGAGCTCGATTGTGTACTGATTTTCGTTATTGGAACTTGTCAAATCTTAATCTTTTGTCACCTAGCACTTTGACAATTGTTGCACAGGTTGTTTGTTTGATTGGTTAGGTGTTTAGTGTTTTAAGTTGTAGATTTCTTGATTAGTTTGGACACTTTGCAACACACGCATGCACGCACAATACACAACACACAAAGAGGCACTCAAAAGGCGTGGCTGGCGAGGATTGGGATTTGGTTTTGGTATTGTTGGTGTTTTGGGATCTTGTAATCGATGATGTTGGCGATGCTTGCACTTAATGATGATATTAACGCTGCTGTTCCGCTTTTTATTGCTTGGGATGTGGCTTGTGTTGTTGTTCTTGTTGCAGTTGTTCTTGTTGGTTTAGATAATTCCTTTGCTAATTGCCGCTGCAACGACAGCAACAACGTAGCCGGCGCTATCGTCACCGCAACGTCAACGGATGGAGCTGACCACCACCACGTCGTCGGACCTGTGCCCGCTGATCCTGCTGCTCCCACACCCACACCCACTTCCACTCCTTCGCCTTTTCTCTCTCCTTCTGCCGCTTCCGCTGATCCTGGAGGATCGCGCAGCCACCACCGCCTGCTCGTTGCGGCGCCGTTGAGATCGTTGTCGCCGCCACTGGCGCTTTGGCCAGCAGACAACTTTTCCACCGCCTGGTGCTCCTTCTGCTCCTCTTGATGCTTGTTCTTATCCTGCGTCCACTTGACCAGTACCTCTTCTTCCTCTTCTTCAACTTCTGTCCTGCGCTTTCTTAGCTGCAATTTGTTGTTGTTGCCGCTGCTGATTCTGCTGTCGTCGTTGTTGTGGTTACTGCTGCTGCCGTCGTTGTTCTTGTTGTTGCAATTGTTGTTTGTCGAACAGCAGCAGACACACGCGTGCATTTTGTGTTGTTGGGCCCCAAAAACACCAAAAGTTGACCTTGGCTGGGCGGCTCTTGTTATTGTTTGTCTGTTGTTGCCTGCCTGCCTCCACTGAGAGAAAAATAACGGTTCTTGCTTTGGCTCTCTCCTCTTTCTCTTCCTTTTCTTTCTGCCTTTTTTTCCGCTATCTTACATATTTTACGTGATTTGTTTTTGGCGGCTTTTTGTTACACATAAATAAATAAATATATATATATATATATATATAGATATTTTGAACATATATTATATATGTTTGTGTTTAATTTTGATTGCACTTGATTCGGTTATCGTTTACAATTAATAAGGAAAAAAAAAGCAATTCACATTGTTGGCTGTTGTTGTTGGGTTTGTTGTGTTTCGGTTTGTTTCTGTTGCTGGCGCGCTGCTGTGTTTTTGTCGATGCTGATTTTGTTGCTGCTGCTACTGCTGCCGACGTTTGCCGCTCTAGCATTACACATTAACTGCAAATGCACAAGAAGAATAATACGCAGCCTATTAGATTATGTTGAATGGACGAACACACACCGCACACAAATCGAAAGCAATATTTATTTATTTTCTTCTTTCTTTTTTTGTAATTTAGCCGCGCGCGAGTGGACAGTGAAACCGAGGGGAAAATGGAAACAAAACGAAACTAAAATGCGACGAGACGTGCCGAAAACGGGGCGAAAAGGGAAGAGTACAACGAGAACGGTACCGAGAATTCTCTCGGTCTCGTTGCACTCATCTGTGTGCCGCTTGACGACCACTCACTCTCTCTCTCTCTCTCTTGTCTGTTCTTGCCTCGCAATTTTTCGCCAATACTACCAGCGCTGTACTCGCTATTTTACTCGCAGACGTGTGTGTTGGCTTCTCGCTCTTTCGCCGCACACCACGAAAATGAAAATAATAATTTCATTTTGCCGCCAGTCCCCGAAAAAATATGGAAAACAAGTGCCGTCGTTGGCAAAAATATACTTTGAAACATGCTTGAAATTTGTAAGACAAATAAATTTTTGGAAACAAAATTGCACACCTTGGCAGGTAATAAAAGGCAGAGAACTGCTTAAAAAATTAATTGAAGTATCAGCCAGTTGAGGCTGTGCTCTATAGTCTAGTTTATAAATTAAATGGCCGAAAAAGTGGCCGTATTTTGGTTTTGCTTCCGCATTCGAGCGGCCATCATATGAAATTCAATTTGTTGGGGCGGCGAGTGGCGAGTGGGGTGCGAGCGGGATGACACTAGAATGCAGTGGGGCTGGCTGACAAAAGCTTTCACACACTCACGCACACACACATTTGGGGTTTGGGGCGCGCGTACAGAATTCTCACAGCGACGCCAACGCCGTTTTCACCACACAGTTACACACACGCACACTTCGAAAACAGCCAGTTCGTACAAGAGCGAGCACGAGTCCGAGAGAGAAAGCGTGCGATGGTATTAGTGCCAAGCGGCATTAGTGTGCAATATACACACGACGGTAAACGGCAACGAGTGCGAGGAGCATTGGAAAAAGAAAGAAAAACAGACGACAGAAATATATTCCATTTTTTTTCTGTGTTCGCTCGTCGTTTTCGTTTCGTTTTCTTCTTCACGTCGTTTCAAAGTTTCTATTGCAGAAATTTTTTGTGTTGTCTCCGTCAGAGCGTTTTTCATTTTTCCCGGCCCACACAAAAATCGCAAAAATAATTGGCGAAAATACGAAATTCAAGAAAATGCCGTAGAAAATTTGAAAAAAATTTCAGCCCGATTTTGGCCGGTATTTTTATTTTTCCACCGTCACCGATTGCCACGCACTAAATTTCTAACTATACTTTGCAATTTTGCCGAATTTCGGTTTTATACCATATATTTTTCACATTTTCCGGCGATTTTATAAAAATCCCACAAACTTTTTCGCAACACTAAAACAAAAAAATTTCAGTCCGCTTGTGTTAATCGTTCTCCGAGCCAAAAATGTTTTTGCTTCAGTGTGACCGCGGCTAGCCGTTGAAATACACCACCGAGCTCGGAAATACACTAAAATTGACTGTTTAACACAACACGCGAGTGGGCTCTCGTCGCTCTCGCGTGCTGTTGGGCCGCTGTTGACGTACTGTTACGACCCGAAATCCATATAAATGCCTCTGCTAGCAGTCTGTTGGCCCCGTAACAGCTGTTAGCCGCTGTCCGAACACTGTTTTGCTCTAGCCCCTCGCTCTCTGCGTCAGCGAGCCCGCTCACGCCATGCGCTCCCTAAGAGCCGATACGCACACACGCGCACACATATGGCGCGCCAGATAACGAAGCAGCGAGTCCAGAGATGACCACATGATGACGGTGACACATTCGCCGATACTTTTATGCGGTCACTTGAAAATGCGCACAAAGAAGTTTTGTAAGAAACATCTTTGGTTGGAGACCAACATCATTATGAAATGAATATTCTTTGCAGCGTTTTTGAGATCAAATAGGTTTTCTAAAAAGATGTTTAATATGAATTAATAAATCAACATCTTGAATGAATGCAGTTGTTTAGAATATTTTGTTTTAAGAAGTATTTTTAGACATTATTTTTAAAACGTTTGTCCATTGTAAAAAATGAGTTTAAAGTTCTTCAAAAAAAAAATAAAAAAAACTATATTTATAGAGGATCACGTAAGTGAGATGGATTTGCGCATCTCTGGTGGGCCCAGTGTGAGCGTGTTTTCCGTTCGCTCTTGCCGCGAGAGACAAAGAGAACGTGAGTGAGAAAGGGGCAAGCCGAAAAATCAGCCGCCGAAGGATACACTATCGTCGTCCTTGTCCGACGAACCGGTGGTCATGCAAACAACGCACAGAACAAATTAATTTTCAAATTGTTCAATAAATGTCCCACTTGCTTCTTATTTTCCCCCCCTTTTCGCTAGCGGAATTTTTGATTTTCTTTTGGGGGCGCTCTTTCGTTGACTTTTCGAGCACTTTTTCGATTTTCGCGCGCTGTCGAACGGCAGCGTATTTATTTACAATTTTTTTTGTTAGCGGCCGCCGTTGTTTGTTGCACATACACAGCGCACACATATAAGCTTGCACTCTGGCACACTGATGCACACACACCGACACGTTGTCACCGAAATGAACGGGATGGCTATATGAATGGCTGGCGGCCGGTATGTGAGTGCAAGCGAGATACCGCGATTAAGACTCGAACGAGACGGGTCAGCGAGTGATTCCGATTCTCTCTCTTTTGCGATTGGGAATAATGCCCGACTTTTTACACTAGATGCGTTGGATCTGGTTATTTAATTATGCTATTTTTCTCAGTATATCGGCAATTGGTTTCATTAAATTTGCCGCAAAGTAAGCAACACAAACCGATAGTTAAGATCCGACGTCCCTGCTGCGCCTCGCGTGCACAATTTGCGCCAATTTCCCCCCTTTTCCAGTTTTTTTCAACCCAGCACCGCTCGTCTCTTCCTCTTCTTAACGCTAGCATTCGTACGCGGAACAGTGCTGTCATTGTGGCCGCTGTGTAGCTAAAAAGCGCAATTATTTATTATCTAGCTATCTTTTCGGATTTTATTGTCATTTGCCTTTAAACTATTTTATTTATATGAATAAAAACGTGCTATGCACGTTCTGCAATGCAGAAGAGAAGAGAGTTTCAAAACTGCAAAATAATTGGAATATAAAGTTTAGTTTTACAATTTGATAAATCTCTATTGTAAGTGGATTATAACATAGATTAGAAAACAGTCCAAATCAAAATACTTAATTGGAATACAAATTTTGGTTGTACAATTGAGTAAAATGAGCAATACGCCTATTTTGCTTACTATTTGCTGTTTACAAGTGGAACATAATCATAATTTTCAGGTTCAGGTTACGCATATGTAGGCGTAAAGAAATAGCTATATTTGTAGAAGTGCGTATGCACTTTATAAAAAATTATCCTACATTAACGTAGTTTATTTGCTTTAAGACCTATCTGAGATATTCCAATAAGGTTAGTTGTGTAATACAATGTAAATAATTGGAAATAATATTGTAACTAAATACTTCCATAATATTGTAGAGGTCCGGCTGAAAGCCCCAGCAGCTAAAGCCGATATCTATATGATTAAAATTGTCTACAACGTTCTAATAAATAAATACAATGCAAAATTTACCTATTGAGACAATACATTTATTTTACTTTTTATATCATCGATCATTTACTGATTTCTTTCGGTGTAGCGCCTAAGCTCTCTGTGAAATAGAAATGGCGCCACCTAGGTTAAGAAAAGAGAAACAGTTGCCTTTAGTTGCATAACTTCCCGCTAGATGGTGCGGTATGGGTAGGTGTCATGGCTATTCGCTCTTTGGGTTATTGTATTCGCTGTTTAAAGCTGCGCACACAAATAATATTTTAGATTTAATGTAAGACAATTTGTATAAATGAAAATCAACACAGTGTGCTTCGGTATTTTATATGGAGGAACTGGTTACTGAAGATTCTAATCCGCTGAAACGCAAATATATTCGAAAAATATCCCAGAATCCAAAAAGTGATGTAAGTTGTGCATAGAATTAAAACTAAACTTGAAAATCATAATCAAATTCGATTTATTTTAATCGGCATACAAAACATTATTTCTGTATTTCAGTAAGCAACTGAGCTGAATTTCGTTATATGTTTGCATTGGTAAGCAACTGCGCTCCGCTTTGTTAGATATTAAATAAATATTTGTATTTCCACCGACTAAACCAAAGGACAATGGAGTAGCGGGAGGATCTAAGGACACCAAAGAAAAAAGAACAGCGAACGCTCAATTTGGAATCGAACCAATTAGTTGTCCTTTGTGCTGGCACCTTTGTCGCCTGGATTTCGCAAATATCGTTTTTTTCCCATGGACCATGGCCCATTTGCCACTGTTTTTTCGTTGGCCATTGCGGGTCCTGTTTCGGAGTAGAGGATCCTTTTCGATGGTTTTCTCTACCCACTTTTGAACCGTGGAAAGAGCGCAGCGGGGCGTGCGGTGCAAAGATCAGAGGAGCGGCCCGCCGCGGGGCGCCCTCAACTGATGATCGTTTCGACACCCCATTTATGCGGCGTCCTTCGGTTCCATTTGGCCCGCTACTGTATCCATACACTGCTAGAAAAACGATGCAAATATGTTCGCGTTCCAAATTTATTGTATATATATTATTATTATACATTATTATATATGTATATATATATATATTCTCTATTATCATATATATATATATATATATATATATATATTATTATAATCTAGTTTGTAATCTTTTCCTTTTACCCTTCTAACATTTTCAGTTATATTTCTTTTAATTATTTTCCATATTCCGCGTTTCTGGACTATTTTTTCGAGTGTTGCAACAAGTGGCTCGAGTTCAGATATCTGGATATTTCTTCGGTTCGGCCAAGTGATTTCCAGGGAAGTGTTAGGATCCCCTTGTTTCGGCACTCTTTCTTCACCACCCCCCCCCCCCCCACCACCGCACACACACACACACATTTTCTGCCCCTATTTAGGGGCTGTAAATTGAGGCTGTTGACATTTTTAGTGCAAAATGGTTTCCGAGGAGATCTCTAATATCTTGTTCGCGGTTGTAACCCCTCTGCGACACACGCTTCATAAAAGAGCACACAAAAAACACGAAGAGTTTCAAAGGAACACCACACACACACAGGGGAGGGAAATATTTATTATTGAAATTAAAATTTATTGTTTGGTGCTATTGTTTTTCTCTCAGTTCGACTGTGTGTGTTTTTTTTTTGCATCGTTGCCGCTTGATTAGAGAATTCAGTGGAAGTCGTCCAGAGATCTCGAGATCCCGAGAGATGGCTACAAGTGCGCCGCGCAAAGGTCAAAGGGGGCGTGGCACGACCTTGCAATGTGACCTGAGTATTGCGCAATCTGTCGATCGATTCAGTTGGTTATAAATTTGGATATGTGTGGATGAGAAGGGTAAAGAAAATCGGGGGCGTTTCGTGGATCTGCTCAGATGAATTTCTTCACCATCTGTTGCATCTCGTGGATAATGCCAGCAAAAAGATACATATATGGAACGGATGGTCAATGAAAAATGATTTCACTGCATATGAATTGCAATTCGTGTATTCAAAATCAAACTATTTTGAAGAGCAAAGGTTAAATGCCATAAAACAAAAGCCAGTTCAACTTCTGCCAAAGTCTGCGATGCAGAAGTCATAGATAGTTAGCGATAGATAGGTTCAGATACAAGAAGAGATATACAAAGTCAATTGGCAAAAAAACCCCGGAGATTAATCTAATCTGCGACGAAGAACGGGCCGAAGACGCTAGAAAGGCCAAAATATTTGCAGACAGTGAAAGGATTTAGATGCGAAAATCCCCATAAATCCAATTAACACAAATCTGCATAACGGGTTAAGGTTTAGGCTAAAGGATTACGAGGCCCATGCCGTGCACCCAGCAATTTCAATTGAATACTTCTCGATCGCTCACTACCTGGCCAACGCCGATTTGCATATAGATATATGTATGTAAATATATTCATATATCTGACTTTCTTCTCCTTCGGATTACCGCAGACGATCCCTTGACTTTTCCTGCTAAGCGATCGTAAAACGTGGATTATGCATTTATGGCACCCCGCGGCAGCGTGGAAACCACCCAGCCACCCACTCAACCACCGGACAACCGAAGGCCTAACCCACAGGACCTTTGGTCAGAGGGTGCGGTTTAATCCGAGACCACCAAAAACCGATGGGATGGCCATATAGCTGCACTGCGAGAAAGTAGCAGTGGGTTCGGCATTGCAAGAATGTAATGATAATCAAATAGGAAGGGGAACTCTTATATATTTAATTCAACTATTTATTAACACTATAAACTTTATAATTATGTTTGATGATTTCGAATAGATTACTTTAAAAAACATTGCTAATACAAATTAAGTAAAAATTTATAGAAACCAAAAGCCACTCTGGCTTCTCTCACTGCAACGAAGAGATGTCGCATTAATCCGCCAAAGGACCGCGATCAGGCTTAAGAATCAATAATTACGATTCAGGCGTAACCGAGTCGGGGGCTAGGTAGCAAAACAAAACGGTGTAATCCTGACTCCGAGCCCTTTTTCGTCCGCCCTTCGGGATTAGTGGCGATCCAGCGAGAAATCCCGCGGATGAGGAGCTTTGATGCGGCGAAGTCAAAACTTTTCCAGCTTAAGCCTAGCTTAGTTGCTACTCCATGATCTACCTGACATCGCTGATCTGCAGATCCGCTGATCCCACGCCTTGTTTGGTGGCTAATCGTCGCGGCTAATCAATTGATTATCGCCACGGTTCGGTTGAGAATGGATCGAGTTGGTTGAGATCTCTTAGCTGGAGTCACTTCCTCAAAATAGATTAGTCTTCAATTTTCACAATATTTGGAGAGATTTGCAAACATCCAGGCGACATTCAGTTCACTGCTTCCGATTTATTGGAATGTGCATATATCATAAAAAAGCGGCTTTGGTAAATCTTATAATTGGTAACATTTTTATTGAATGTCTTTTTTATATATATAGACATATTTTGGGCTCCATTTACTTTACATCAAAACCTTATGTGGCCCATAAAAAACGTCGGCTTTTCTTCCATTGCGATTTTCCAACTTGACATGACCTAGTGGTGCAAAAAAGTGGGCGTGACGTTGCGTGGGCGTCGTGTAGATATGGGTATAGTGGGAACATTCCTTGCTGTTGCTGCCGACTTTTTGCTAATTGATTATGCGGCGACGTTGTGGCCCAAGGACAAGAAACAGAACAAGAGCAAGGACACGGACTCTAAGGGCCAGGAGGCGCAGGGGGATTGTTTCTGCAAAGGAGGCTAGTTCGGCGATGGGAACGGGGGAGGGTGGGACAGCAAGGGGAGGGACTGGGCTGGGCATACGGTCTTCGAGTCTAGTTGACTTCAGCATTGTCATAAATCTTCGGTAGCCAAAAGGGGCAGAGGAGCCAAAGGGGCGGAGGGAGGAGGGAATCGGGACAAGGAGGAGACTGCCAGTACGAGACAGGCTCCTCGTTGTTGCCCTGCTTGCCTCAATATAATTGTATCTTCCGTTTCATTACATGTTGCCCAGAAGTGCGGCTGGTACCCTGTAAAGCCCAAGTTGGGCATAATCGATTTTTATGTATTCTAAAATATTTAGTTAATATTCCAATTGTTTGTATTGTAACAAGCTACTTATTCACTTACGAACAATACTGACAAATCAGGAACAACAACTTTTTCTTTTATTAAAACCCATACCAAATTGTATGTTTATTTGAACAAGTCTTAAATATCTTTTACACATAGTAGTAATATCTGAAACTCAGAAATACTTGGGGTGCAATAGTATTTAGTCATAACTAAACTGTTTAAGAAGTTTCATATCAGTTGGTTAAACATTAAATCTCATATTATCCCAAGAAATCTCCTACATAATGATTTTCATCTTAACAAAGGGTAACTTAAGAGTCGAGATCCACTTCCGTGAGCTCGTTCCGTTTTGGGAGTCATCATTATCTTTTCACAGCAGCAGCAAGTCGTAAAATTTGTGGCTCAGACCCACGTTGCGTATGCGTAATAAAAAAGACGCCGCGTAATAAAAAGGGAGCGAAAACAACAACAGCAACAGCAATTGTGATTAATATGCGGCACACAAGCATACACAAGCACAAGCACACACGAAACGGGCGCAGGCCATGCGCGAGAGAGAGAGCGAAGGAGAGAGCTGCTGTCTCTTTTGTGGTGGTGTTTGGTCAACGCCCCTTTAAATACAGTTATTTCATTGGGCCGCGACCACACATTTATTAGTTTTTATTGTTATTGTATTGATATTTGAATTATGCCCGCTCCCTCAGCCTCATCTAACGTTACTTTTTATCATTGGGATCCTCTGGAGAAAAATGCCATTAAACAGAAATTTTAATTTAATTAAAGTGATGAGCCATACTTTTCTCTGTCTGCTTACTTTCATCGAAACAAATTGATGGTCTGAGTGGGCAAGGGGATAATGAGAATTTAAGCAGATATTCGTGCTTTTAATGACGGTACTTGAAATGTGTAAAATGTCGAGTAATTTATGGGCATTAATAATCGCTCGGATATAACAATACCTATGTTTTGTATGTGCTTAATGTTTATATTAAATTTTTCTAAAATATTTGCTAAGCTCTATGTTTTGAATTGCAAAGGATACGTGAATACGTTATTTATTTGATATACAATATTTTTAAGGTGTGGATAGGGTTAACATAAACATAAATTATGGAATATACAGTTCAACCAACTAAATAATAAAATTTTCAAATACTTCACTAATATAATATTTCAAATACTTCTCTAAAAATGCTAATAATGTAAATTATTTACACATATTCATAAATCCAAAATTTTCATTAAATTTAAGCCAACATTTTTGGCTTAAAGTTTAGATTTAACCAACAATAACAACAAATATAAGCAATATGAGCACTAGCTGCAACGACAAGAACAACAGCAACAACAAAACGCATGCTCACCCAATTGCTTTGACACACAAACCCACACATAGAAATTAAAACAAAACGCCTGCGGCAGCACCGCCAGCAAAAACAACACTGCAACAGCAACGTGGAGAGAGAGCACCATACCGCAAGAGCGAAAGAGAGAGAGAGAGTGAGCTAGCTACGGAGAGTGGCTGCTGCTGCCGGGAGTGACGCTTCCGAGCCACACGTGCAAGCGAGACGAAGAGAGTTGCCCCGAAGGCACACCGTTGCGGCCAAAAACAACCACCATGATGGTGCCGAGAGCGAGAGAGAGCGAGAGCTGGGTGAGCACTCAGTGGCGATAGACGAGTGCGAGAATGTGATAGCACGAGCAGCAGCAGCGCTGCCGCTGCCCTCTGCCCGCGCCTCTGCCCGCAGCCAAGTGGATTCGTTTTGTACGTTGTTAGACTCTCTCGCCGCGTTTTGGAATTCAGTCGACAATCGACGATAATTACCGGTGGTTGTATCACATCACATCACGCGCAGCAGCAGCAGCACTACGAACGAAAGAAGAAGAAGCAGAAGAGCCAGCCGCAGTGGCAGCAGAGAAACTCGCTCGTTTTCGGATCTATATATATATATATGCATATATAGAGGGATATATATATATATATTTGCACGCAGCATTGGCGAATTTTCGGCCGCGTTTAATTTGTTTGTGTTTTTTCCGTGTTCTCCTCCGCGTGCTCGCAATTACGTGCGCGGCAGAAAAAGACTATAATTATAAAACTAAAGTGAAAAGCGTGCCATAATTACACGAACGAATATCAATAAGTGCAAGAGCAATGTGCGAAAATTGCTAACGAACGCAGTAGCAACCAGAAGCAGCAAAACGCAGCAGCAATCGCAGCAGTAGGATCCAAACAAATCTCGGCGCTACATTAAAATCGCAAGCGTTTTCAACATGATCGATGCGGCCTGCAATTACTTAAATCCCTATGCGCAACAGCATCAGGCGCAGCAACACGCGCAACAGCAGCAACACGCGCAACAGCAGCAACATCATCTGCACATGCAGCATGCGCAACATCATCTGCACTTGTCCCATCAGCAGGCGCAACAGCAGCACATGCAACACTTGACACAGCAACAGCAGCAGCAGCAGCAGCAACAACAACAACAACAGCAGCAGCAGCAGCAACAGCAGCAGCAGCAACAGCAACAGCAACAGCCGCAACAGCAGCATCATGACTTCCTCAGCGCCGCCACCCTGCTGTCCGCCCCCCCATCCCTCTCCGGCTCGAGTTCCGGCTCCAGCTCCGGCAGTTCTCCGCTGTATGGAAAGCCGCCAATGAAGCTGGAACTGCCGTATCCACAGGCCTCATCCACGGGCACTGCATCGCCCAACTCCAGCATACAATCGGCGCCATCATCGGCCTCCGTGTCGCCCAGCATCTTCCCATCACCTGCCCAGTCATTCGCCTCCATTTCGGCCAGTCCATCCACGCCCACCACGACCTTGGCCCCACCTACAACGGCGGCAGCGGGCGCCCTAGCGGGATCACCCACATCCTCCTCACCATCCTCGTCAGCTGCATCGGCTGCAGCGGCGGCGGCAGCAGCTGCGGCGGCAGCAGCGGACCTTGGAGCAGCGGCGGTCGCCAGTGCCGCCTACGGCTGGAATACCGCCTACTCCGGATTGGGGCCACCGAGGTAAATATCCCTATATATAGGATTACAGAAGTTGACTTGGGAATCATTCGCAAGACAGAAACTTTAAAATGCTAGGGATCAATGGATCAAAGCTTATAGATCTTCAAATTTGTGGTTATTAGGGATACACTAGTTTCGATCTGAATTTGATCTCCTCTTAATAGAATAACTACAGGCTGATTGTATTTCGATCATGGGCGAGATAATGACATATATCTATCGCAAATTATACAGTTTAGTACATGGGAATATATTAATCACGTTATCCCGAAGATTGAAATGGATTAGCATACAAATAATCTCATAAACTTATTAGTATTCAGATAGCAGGTTTATCCATTAAATAACTGATTAAAAAACCAAATTAACCATTCTCTGTCTTCAATTCTTTTCTCCATCTAGAAGTCAGTTCCCATATGCCCAGTACGCCTCCGATTACTACGGCAATGCGGTGGGCATGTCCTCCTCGGCCGCTTGGTTCTCGCATCAGGAACGCCTCTATCAGCCATGGAGTTCACAGAGCTATCCGGGCTTCAACTTCGATGACATCGCCTTTCAGACGCAATTGCAACGCCGCTCCGTTCGCTGCACGTGCCCCAATTGCACCAACGAGATGAGCGGCCTGCCACCGATTGTGGGTCCGGATGAGCGCGGACGCAAGCAGCACATCTGCCACATTCCGGGCTGCGAACGGCTATACGGCAAGGCGTCGCATCTGAAGACCCACCTGCGCTGGCACACCGGCGAGCGGCCCTTCCTGTGCCTCACGTGCGGCAAGCGTTTCTCCCGATCGGATGAGCTGCAGCGGCACGGACGTACGCACACCAATTACCGCCCGTATGCCTGCCCCATTTGCTCCAAGAAGTTCTCGCGCAGCGATCACCTCAGCAAGCACAAGAAGACCCATTTCAAGGACAAGAAGAGCAAGAAGGTACTGGCCGCCGAGGCCAAGGAGCAGGCGGCTGCGGCGATAAAGCTGGAGAAGAAGGAGAAGAAGTCGGGTAAGCCACTGACGCCACCCGTGGAATTCAAGCAGGAGCAGCCGGATACGACACCGCTGGTCAACTATGCGCCCTATGCCAATCTCTACCAGCATTCCACATCCGCGGGATCGAGTGTGAATCCTCCGCCGCCACCGCCACCGCTCTTCCAGCAGCAGATGACAACGACAACATCGTCGGCGGCCAGCTTTGTGGAGCAGCCCTGGAGCAGTAGCAGCAGCCGTTCCATACAACCAGCCACTACCTCAGCCAGTTCATCCTCATCATCCAGCGCCAGTTCCCCAGCGGCAGCGGTCGTTTCTGCCATCGGATCTGCATCTTCCCCAGCCGCATCAGCCACGGCGCTCGCCCAGCATCATTATGCCGCACTGGCCATGCAAAGTGAGTCCCAGCTGGCGGCGGAGTATGGGCTAACCATGAGCGGATTGGCCAGCGGAGCTAGCCAGGATTCCAGCTCCAGTTGCCACATGAAGTCCGAGTATGCGGCCAGTTATCCGGCTGATTTTGGTGCGGGAACAGCCAGTTACGGCTATCCGCATCCACATCCGCACCATCACAATGCGTGGGCAGCGGCCTATCATCCACATGCCACCGCCTAGGATGCCCCTGATCCTTCCCAAATTGTTACAGTTGAAAGTTGATGAAACAAATGCCATAATGTCCCAAAACCCAGAAAGGCAACAAAGCAAGCGTAGAACGAAAATCTAGTGTGTGTTTTTTTCAGTGTTTATTGTTGATATAAAATATATTGTGAAAATCGAAAAAAAATAAGAATTCACAAAATACCGTATAAGGCATTATATAATATTATATAAATATATATATATATATACATACACATATATTAACTATACATGTAGAGACTAGAACTTGAATTTTTTTCATTTTTTTTCCCCAATCTAGTAGCTAAGGCATTTTTTTTTGCATGTCTGTACATACAAACAAATATAGCGTTCTTTTTAAGCCATACCATATAGAATGAGAGAAACCATCTAGTTGTGTACCATAATAATTGTTAATTGTCTTTAAGATAAATTATATACAACAACAAAAAGAGAAAAATCCAAGGCGACAAAATCCCCACACTGAAATCCTATCAATAAAAAAAAAAACGAACAAAATAATATCGGAAAACAAAGCGAATCCAGTTTTTATTATTCTCTCCGATCCCGACGCACCCTTGTTTATGGGTTCCTGGCTTGATTATATTTCAGGGTTGTTTGATCTCCTCCAGGGGTTGCTTTCTTGCATATAAATCGAGGGATCCAGGAAGCTTCCCGACTTCCGGCGAACTTGATCTGCTTTTGGGTGCTGACCTTTGGCGGTATTTGGATAATAATAGAAACTTTTTCAATAGCACTCATTATAGCTGTCTGCATTTCTAGTTATAATTTCATCAACGTCGGCCATCGCCTTAAAGCTGCAAAAGCATTGTTAGCTTGGGAGACCTACTTCATCTATAGATTGTTTTCCTTTCAAATGTGCATAAATATAGGTACGAATGTGATACGTATATATCCTTAAATACAATGATTTATTTAGTCAAGATACACATAATTGTTGAATTTCATAACAATCGGGTGTGATTTAATAGTAGTTTTTCTCACTAAAAGCGGCTTACCACTTTTAGATCCCTTTGAGATTCGAGATCCCCGGTCCTTTTCCTAGCTGCGAAATTAATTTAATCCCAGCATCCCAACCCCCAGCCCCCCTTAGTTCAACTGGGGATCATAACTCAGAAGGGGCACATATTCAATCTTTAGGCAACCAATGAGAGTCGATTTAGCTCGAGCGACTATCCCACTTTGGCCAGCCCAAAATGAATTGCCCAACACAAAGTTTATAATTAAACGGGAAACATTTTGTCCCAGCAGAATAAGGGGGGGAAAAAAAACTAATAATAAAAATACAATGATGGCGTGAAGATTGGCAATCGAATCGCCAGAGAGAGAAAGAGAAGAGTTCGATCCAATTCGATCCGCCGCCAAGCGATGCGAGAGATAGCGATGCAGATCGATTGCGGCCAATATAAAATATTGATTTATGCTGCCCAGCCCGGGCATCAATCAATTTTCAAGTTGAGTGAGCGCCAAGCCCCCGAACGTGCCACGCCCCCCTTCCAATGGGGACCCCAACTCTTGGACTCAACCAAAGTCTTCACCATCTTTGGATGCCCGATGCAATGGTGCAAGAAGCGGTTGACAACCTCGCTTGCTTTCGGATTGGTAGAGCCGTAGTAGGAGGCGGATGAGGAGGAGGAGAAGGAGGAGGAGGAGGAGGAGGAGGAGGAGGAGGAGGAGGAGGAGGGTGTGATGGGGCAGCCCGACAACTTCACACGCACGTTAATCATACGCCGCGTTGGCCGCGTTAAGACGCCGAATGCCAAACCTCAAGCGCCCAAAAACCCTTTTTGCCCCACCCTCAACCACCACCTTGATTTTTTTTTCGGGGCGCTCCACTAAATGGCAACAAAATCTGATTGATTTATAACTGAAGTCTGCGGTCAGCCAGGGAAAATAAAACGTAACCAAAAGGGAAAAGTTCACAAAATAAAAAGAGTACAACAAGAAATACAAAATATAAAATCTCGCAGCTTAATGATGATAAATGATGATGTTATGATTTGTTAATTTTTCTTCGCGTCTCTTCGTTTTTGCTCCCCCCACCCCCGCTATCCCATCCCCCCTTAAGATATTTTGTTTTATTGCGTAGAGGAGTTAACTCGAACATGAGGTATACGTCTTTTCTGTTTTGGTCGGTTTAATGGCTCGAAAAGTGCTCTCGACCAACTCTCGTTCGGGGCGAAAGTGTAATTTTAAGTATGGGTTACAGAATTGCTGGAAATGTTAGTTGTTTAGGGCCTATTTAAATGATTTTGCCTTTTGGATTTTCTCTTCAGGTCGAATGCACGAAATCGCCAGAACTTAAACCTATATAATGTGAGATTAATTGCGAGATTTATTTAGTTCAAACAGTTTGTAATAATAATAAGTTATTAGTAATAGTAACAGCAATCGAGGGAGGTAAAACAGATAATTCATAATGATATTTTTAAATATAATACAACCATTCATAATGTTTCGTAGCAATCTTTCGAGATTTCATAATTCTTCAAGGGTCAATACAGTGGGCTAAGACGAAAATCGTTTGTCGAAAAACCTGTTAGAAAACACAAATGAAACAAATTATGAAATCACATCACAAAAATGAAGTCATAACCCGATATTGCGACATGACTAACCACTTATGAAAGCGACAGAAAATTAGATCAGCAGCCGCGAAGTTCCCAGAATTTGTGGCTAGCTGACACCACACCTATGGCCACTTAAAAAAATACAAAATTTATAAGCTATATATATGAAATAGCGATGGTAAACCGAAAGTGTTGTCACACATACTCGACTCAAGTAACTGGGACTTCTGGGCACGCTCCTCAAGGATCTCAGATTCTCAAGTGGCGCTGTCGATGATTTTGGGGTAACCAGATATCGTTCTAATTTTAGTCGGAGCTATAAATAATATCGGCCTGCTTTGGCCACTTGACTCGCCTTGGTTGGCTTGACATTTCCACAGAATCGATGTTTTGATGTTCGGCGCTCACAGCGACGCAGGAGCGATCCTTGTGCTCCTCACTTGCCTTCGTCCTTCGAGAGGACAGCAAATTGAGTTGAGATTATCTCACTGCCTGCGCTAAGCAAGTGTGTCCAAAAAGAAAAGGTCCTGCGGCCGAGATGATCGAACATGACTTAACTAGAAAATGTTTTATGTTTCATCGGCACTTGGTATTTATTAGTTTCTACTTTTCACTTTTCACATTTACCCCTATTATACTCTCTGTTTTTTTTCCGGGTTTCTTCTTTTGGGGGAGGGGCGTTGGCGGTGGGCGTGCTTGACATGGTCATCGGTGATTATAAATTTCGGTTGTGTCCTGCGGTCGAAACCACCGACGAGTTCTCCCTGTGTGTGTGTGTGTGTGTGTATGTGTGTGTGTGTGGGTTCTATTGCCTTTTGTCTTCTGGCCCAAGATCGTTGTGTTGCGGCATATGGCCTGGTATTTTGGCTTGATGCGGGTGCAGATCTCGGCAGGACTACAAATACAAGTTTTCAGTGGCTGGGGGCTAAGATGACATGTGTTTAAAGGATAATCGCGCTACAAGATCGCCATACCGATTGCCAAAAGGTACAAGATAAACAGCTCAGCGATGGATTGCCTTCAGCTGGCTATTATAATTCAGATACGGACGTCTTCATTTATGCCACCTATTATGAGCGCCGATCGAGCAAAAGAAAACGTATACAGATTGTTTCATTGCGCTTATTAGTAAATATATGAACTCCGAATTGAGACAGGTACTATGTGCAGGTTCACCACATTTGAATATCAATTGAATACCACCCATCAAGTACCTGATGAGCAGCGTTGAATTCAATCGATGAACTGCTATCAAAGGAGTCCTTTGTCGATTTCGGCACGTGACCCAATCACTGTCGCTCACATCAGACCGTGACAATCGTTAAGGATATGTGAAGGATTGGGGATTCGGTACGATACGATACGATTCAATTCGATTCGATTCGATTCGATTCGATTCGACCACTAAAGTGGCCAAAAGGGATAAGGACCTCATCGCTGGCCATCGAAGGACAACTCAATCGGGCCAACGGCATCTGCGGCATACAAATTAAAATATTTATGTGTGTGCATTAGGCGAGGGCAAACATTAAGGACACAACAACAACAACAACAACAACAACAACTGATGTGTGGCAGGAGCCAATGGAAAAAGTGCGACATATGTGCAGTCAATAAATTTTCCACTTTTCATGCTGACAGCACAGAAAAAAAAATATACGAAAAGGAAAACCGGCATAGGGGCGCTCGAGCCACCGCTAATGGCTCCACAATGACCAGGCGCATTTAATTCACAGTGGCACAAAGGAAAAAAATGAAGTAAAGGACTCCAAGAGAAAAGGACTCGACTAAATTGCTCCTTTTCTGCTGCATTTAATTTGATTTTATTGTTCGCGCTTCGCCTATTTGTTTGTGTCAAAGAATGTTTCTTTCGGTTTGCTGCGGTTTATCGATATGGGGCACGCCCACTGCCCCACACTACACACCGCCCCCATTTCCGCCCACACACACACGCACACCAACTAATACGCGTGTGTGTTTTGTTTTCCGTTTCCTGGTGCGCATAGAAAAAAAATTAAAGGAAAAGTGGAAAATCTATTAAAATGCATTTAAATGTCTGCACCGTGTAGCGCCCCCCCACTACCAACCTGCCACGCCCACACTTGAGCCCAGAAGGGGAGTATATGTATATGAATGCCGCATTATGACCACGAAAAAGCGTTGCGAATTGATTAAGTTTTTCCCATTTCCCTCTTTACCGAATTTCCCCTTTGGAGGGCATAAATCGATTTGCTGCGCCTGCTTTTCGGTGTGATTTCCGTTTATACAGGGTATCAAAACCGGCAGGGATATGGGCGTCATTAGCCGGATAACTCCTAAATAGACTTCTGATTTTGTGCCTAGTACCTTTTTAATAAATAAAAAACGTTACCATCAGATAAAATATGGTATATGCAACGCAACTTCGACTCAATTTTATTTACAATATAATGATTTGTTAACATACACATTACTTATTGGCAATTTTCCCAGAAATATTTCACATATTTCTTTACACAATTTTCCTCGTTATAGTATAAGTTTTTATTGACTTGTGGGTCTGGCTCTGACGTGTGTGGCAACAATTACGAATATATAGTATCCCTACTCCCCTTGGCACCTCCTGCAAGCCAGATTCGGTGTGACATGTGTGGGACAGTTCCAAGTTACCGTCGCTCCACCGGTTTGAGTGAGTGTTTTTGCAATTATTATAAATCAAGAATTTGATTTATGCCATGTAACAAACTTCAGAAACGAATGCGAACTATTCGAGGTTATTTACGACCGCAAAACACTTACAAAGTGTGTGGCCCATGAAGTCCGGTTCGGTTTTGTTCTGGTCTGGGGTCTGGGATCTGGGATCTGGAACCCAGAGGTTCACCTCAGATCTCCTACCGACCTAACAACAATGTGTGAAATACAAAATAGAAACACCAAACGACGATGCCGAACAATGGATTTCTAGTGTGCAATTTCTATTATTTATAGCAGACAATAAACAAGGTCTGTATATAAATATAGAAATTCGCTTAACCCGGTCTCGAATAAGGGCTTAAAAATCTAGTGTATTTAATTTAAATTAGCTTGTCCAATAATTTTAATAATTTACGAGATGGGGCAGCTTTTGTTAATTTCAAACCCTTTCTGCGTTTTACTAAACTTTCCCATGAATATTTGTAAAAGTTTTTGTTAGTATATTTACATTTATTTATTGGTAGCCCTGTAGTTGCATAAGTTTTTGTGTCTTTGGACAATTGCTTGTTACACTCATATTGCAAAATTTAAACTTTTACCATTTTTAAATTATTATCCACTTGATTGCTCTTTACTTTCAACTAATGAACCCAATGATGAGGTCACGAACAAAATGCTCCACCCCATTTAAAACTGAAAACAAAAATCTGGCTTGGGTTTTTCCACCCCAACATACATACATATATGTAAATTGTATTTTGTATAGTGTATGCATGTACATACATATGTAGCTGGCTCTCGAAGTACTTATGCTACCCATCCCAGATTTTTGTTTGCCACTCGAAATCGACACTTGAACAACCGGCTACAACGACCACAAAGAGCTGACTGAGTAAACAACAAAAAATTTGCATAAGCTTTTTTATATGCGCTTGCCGCAACACAAAAAAAAACCTAAAAAAAACGTCAAGAGGCAGTGGAAAACATGGCCAGCGGAAGCGGAAATGGAAATGGATGCCGCGCGGTCAGTAGTGGTAGTGGTGTTCGATAAGCTCGGGAATCGGCAATCAGGATTCAGAAATCAGGAATCCGGGCATCGGGCATCCAGAACTCCGAACTTGGCGCCAATAGCCGGGTCCGGCAGTCCAACAGTCCAACAACAATGGGCCAAAAAGAGAGCCACGCTACGCGAAGGCATAAATCACGGAGAAACGGACAGACGGACGGACAGGCGGACAAACATTCCCGTTGAAGCAGCGTGTTTGCATTTTTTATGAACTTGTCGAACAGCAACACAATCATGTACTCCGAAATACATAAAAAATGCATAAAAATGTGAATCGCAACGCCAAACAATTGGCAAACAATGGGGAAATCGGATAAGGACCAGTATACATCATTCGCCGCTTCGCTGGGCGCGCAGAGTTTTCCAACTTTCCGATTACTTTTGCCAGCGCCGAATGGAGCCAATTAACTGAATTAGCAACAGAAATTGTTGAGTGTTAATATAATTTTTAAATGCAGAACTAAAATTTAAGTAATAATAAAAATATTATTACAGTACTGAAATTTCTATAAAGACCAATTTAGCAAGCCAAATGAGCCCTGAAAGGGCATACGAAATTCGTATGATAATGTCCTTTCTGCAATTGTTTCTCCTTAGTCCTTTTCCCCTCATTGAGCAGGACGTTTCATGTGTCAAGCTTGGGCTTCCTGTACGGCGACACCTCCCCCCTGATGCAATGAATAAATATTGTATGCGATTTCGGCGTTTCGGATCGAATGGGATCGCATTTATCATCTTGCCGGAGCGGAAAAATTAAATGCAAACAGTGAGGAAAAATAGCGTTGAATATGAGAGTCTTATGCGTCAGCGGATATCCTTGACACATCCTGTGCGCCGTATGCCGTATGTCGCATTGTATTATGTATCGCACTTGCGGAATACATATACATTTGATGCGATTGCGATTGCATTGCAATCTGGCATCGTTTCTGGCATTGATTAGCCCCGCCGAACCGAAGCAAACGACCGATCGGATTTCGCTGCGACACCTGACGGGAAGTGTTCTCGGTTTCGGCTTACCCAGGTACTCCAAGAACCTTAGTTCAAGGATCCACTCCCTTTCCATTTCTCGTTTCTTTTTAGTTGCTTTGTTATTTTGTTATATTTCATATCAATTGACATGGCAGAAAAAGAAGTCTTAGCCCAGCTGCCCGCCCGATCGTCTGCCGCATATAACTCGCGTATGAAATGCCATTTTATGCTTTATGTGGCCTGTTAACTGTAGTCTATAATTATCGAGCAGCAGCAGCAGCAGCAGCAGCAGCAGCAGCAGCAGCAGCAGCAGCAGCAGCAGCAGCAGCAGCAGCAGCAACAGTCGAGGCAAAAAAATGTAGGAAAAGAAAATATTAAGTTGAAATATTTCATGCCCCCGGGCTGATTACTTGGACCCGGGCCGCCTGTGTAATGGCAACTGATTTATCGTATTTGAAATATTTTTAGCATTGCTCTTGCCCCATTCGTAAGAGAACGCAGCGTCTTAACTTCTGTGTCCGGCATTAGTCAGAGCCCGAGAATTATAACCGACATGTGAAAAAGGGTTCCCACTCCGGTTTTCGGCGCGGCCTCTTCGGTTCTCATGTGTCTTCCATGGGCTGCTGTTTGGACATTGAAATGTGAGCAGAGCATGGGGCAAGCGAACAAAAATAAATAATAATATTAAGAGACAATCCCTCAAAACAGTGTTGGTTAATGCTATACCAAATTGTGTTAAAACAAATTACGCCTAAGCCAATTGTAAAAATTGATATAAACAATTGAGACTTACTAAGGTAGCAGTTAGTTTAATTTATTTTTTAAACAGTATTGGTAAATGAATTTCGTATTAACGAAGAGCAAATAGTGCTGGCCAGGGATATTTAAAGCGTTTAATCCACAGATATTTGCATATACATCTTTCTACCTGAAGTAAACGACTTCAGTTTTGCTTCTTTGTGCCCGAATTAACCATTTGAACGGGTCCCTCGTCCTTGAAATAATTTTGTGAAATGTCTGAATGGCTTGGCTTGGCTGACTCAGCAGACTCCTTTCGACTTGGCTTGGCTGACGATGGCGCAATATGCCTTTAATCAAGCCGCCGAAGCCGCAAAGTAATTTCAATTTTCGAATTATTTCCACCAAAGCTGGAAACGCTGAAGGCACGATGCTAATGTGTGGGTGGTTTTTGGGTGGCATTTCCACTGGGAGACGTTGGGTGGTTGGGCGGTTGATTGCGACAAAGTCAGAGAGCACAGCGCGTGTATTTAAATTAGGCGCACATAATAAAGCCAATGAGTGATTTAGTTGAATTGCCAGCAATTGAATAAATTTTCCAATTGCCTGCATTCTCGCATTAGCATTAGAGAGGGAGGAGTTGGGTGCGAGTCCATGCCCGGCCCCAGCCATTGAATCCTTTTTTGCTCACGCACATCCTGGAACACAAAACGCAAAATCAGTCGAACGTCTGTGCATTCAAATGAATGGACGCCGTCGCCCGGCAATTTCGTGAACCCTTTTTTGGTCCTGCGATGGGTTATTTGAGTTTGCCAACTCTTTGAAGTCCTGTGCCATCTCCCACACCCCCCTTTATTTTTATAATCCTGGCTCCGCACACAAAATGACTGTTTGTTGCGTTTCATGCGTTGACACCCATTTTTCAACTCACTTGACACACACACACACACACACACACACGCTCCATCGTGGATTCAAAGGGATCCCTCAGACACTGGCAATCGAGAGGCAGGATACAAGAAGGGGTAGTATGGATATCTGATAATTTTCACAGGATTGTTGGAAAAGTTCTACGGAAGTAGTGGTTGCGAAGCCCTTTCTTTTACTTTCAAATTTGAAAAGTTGGTTAAGCTAACTAGGTTTCAATAATTTATGGATGTTTGGCTTCTTAAAAATTGTTTGGGTCTAGGGTATATCCCATTCGTTTTCCTTGGGAAACGAAAGCGAAAGCTGAGACTCTACCGCCCACATCTTGGCCAAGTGCGTAAGCAGCCAGTTAATTTAAAAAGGGTTGCTCTGTTGCTCATTCACTGTGCCATTTTTTTTTCTCTTTCAGTTCTTCCCACTGATTTGCGGTGAACATTTTTGGATAGCTGTTGCCAAAATATACAAGACATTGGGGGAGGGATCGACCCTGAAAAGTGGGTGTTTTATTGAAAGTGGCGCGCATGAGTGCCAAAGGGCCACAAAAGACCTATCAAAGCGAGCTCAGTTGAGCGATGCCAGCCAACCGAGAGTCCAGGTCCCATTTTTTCAACTCAGACCCCTCGATTCCTCAACTTTGCGACTTCGTGGATATTCCGGGGCTGGATTCTGGATTCTTGGGCGGTTCAGGCGGAGGCGACACGCCCAGGCGGTTTTTATTTCTTAGAAATAAGTAGCTGCGGCCAGGAGGCCCTTGTTCATTTGCCGGGCCAGCCAGCCACAGCCAGACGGATTGTGTGCCACTTTGCAGGGGTTCACTGTAGACCACATGCGAATTTTCGAGACCATTCCGTACGCAACTTAAAATGATAGTTTGGAAATCATGTAAAACATAAGAAACTAGTAATATGCTTGCATATCAATTTAATTCAATTGTTGACCATATTATGTATATTGCAGAGATTATTATTAAACATTGTTACCTAAAACGAGTCCCTTTTAGTATGCTTGTGTTCTTCACCGAATAAATCCATGGCGACCTTGACTGTAGCTCGGAAAATTTCTTGGGAACAAATCCTGTACGATGACGGCATCGCCGATCTTTAAAGAGATAAGGGGCCGCCTGGATGTGGCTTTTGCTACTTTTAACTTGACATCAATCAACGGCGCGGCGACCGGGCTTCTGTTAAAGACGCACTCAAAATGCTTTTAAGTTTCGCGCATTAAAACTGCTGATGTAAAGATGACCGGACAGAAAACGGTGGGATTTCTCCAAGAAATCTTTGCTGTTATTGCGGCTGTTAATTTGATTTCAAAAGCCGCCGACGCCGTCGATACATGAATAGGCAAATTACGTACAGGTGCAGTGCGGTGCAGCAGCCAGCGATCCAGCAAACCACCCGGTGCACCGGGCCATTGAGCCACCGAAGCGGCGCACCATCGAACCACTGAAGTGCAACACCCACCGGAGATCTTTTAGATTGCTGGCAGCCGTCGCTTTCTTCGTGCGGCTTAATTGAATGTCAGATGGTGGTGCCGCCATAGGAAATCAGCAGCTTGCGCTGCACGCGTGACACGAAGGGCGGCTGAAGTATCGATCTCGTCACGTTGGGCGCCAAATGTTTGTTGCACAAGCTTAGGCAGCTTGTGGTAGTTCGAGAACAGCAGCTAAGCAGCTAAGCTTGCAGGAATAAAAGTTTAAAGTGTAATGTTCAATTTAGAGAACATACTACGTCCAATGAGGTTTATATTTTTGACAAATCAATCATTTACAATCCCCTCACGAGCCTGTCACGTGCACATCACTAGGCCTGACTACTGTGCCAGCTGCTGGATAGCCGAAAAAAAAAATCAAACCAACGCCACAGAGTCGAACAACCGAGAAAAATACAAAAGCAACAACAATAATAAAAAAAACTCTCTCTGGGCGTTGGGGCGTGCGCATTGATTGAATGCTCAATTGAGCGCATGAACTGGCGATCATTTTGTACAGCGCCCTCCCCCAGTACCGCCCCCTCCGCCCGCCGAGCACTCAGCGATTTGAGCTTGATGCTTTGATTGATGGGTGTCAGCAAATTGGATGAGTAGTAGATTACGACGAGTCGATGAGGCCGCTGGGCTTCTTCGCATTTTAAATGCAATTTGTCGAGCGTTTGCGCCGCTTTATGCCTTATAAATGCACCTCGACCAGATAATAATAACGGTCCAGCGGGTGGGAGCCAAGGTTTGATCCACCAAAAGAGGTTCTTGGAGAAAGGAGGTCCTCGGATCATTGCCAGAAACTGGAGCAGTGTCTATTATGGAAATATTTACCATTATAATTATGTGCACCATAATCACTTTTTGGGTCATCCTGACTATATCATAACTTGACGATCAAGGATATTCCACAATCAAATCGTTTCTTTTTTTGTGTGATAACTTTTCGGCCACACCTCGGCTAAGTTGAGGCCATGTTTTCTGATGCAGTTGCAAGTTTCTGTTTTGTACTTTTTTTCTTTTATATTTCTGTTTTTATTTTTGTTCGTTTATTTTTCGTTCAG
This sequence comes from Drosophila sechellia, assembly GCF_004382195.2. Classification (NCBI taxonomy): domain Eukaryota; kingdom Metazoa; phylum Arthropoda; class Insecta; order Diptera; family Drosophilidae; genus Drosophila; species Drosophila sechellia. The sequence continues at coordinate 9,493,786 of NC_045954.1, forward strand.
GTTCCTCACAGGCGCTGGGCACATACCAAAGACCTCAAGTCATTTTAAACATGGGCCCGATAAAAATCTAATAAAGTGCGCCGGCAACAGAGAAAGACGGCGAGAGCCGAATGAGAGAGAGGGAAGGCACAAGCAATTTCTGGAAATTATTTTTTAATAATTTTTCTCTTGCTTTTTTTTTCTCCAGCTCTTGGTGCGTTGTAAAATATTTTTGCTTGATTTCTTGATTTTGCGAGTGCTGTGCACGGTGTGTGTGTGTTTGCGGCACACTTTGCACTATCGAATTGTGTGGATCTCGACGACGTCGCGACGTCTCCTCCGTAAGCGCAGAAAGGGGCTCCATTGCAGCCCTGACACTTGCAGGTGTGCCAGCCAACTAGAAAGATCAACTGGCCAGGTGAGGCAATGCGCTACGCGCCGGCAAAAATTAATTTCATGTTCGAAAGAATTTTTAATTAACTTACATGGCGTATGAGTAATATTAAATCATTGCCTAGCTTGGGTAAGAAATGAGGAGCGGTGCAGAGAGGCGCGAACACTGAGCAGGATGTTTAGAACTTCAGAGCTTATCGGGGGAAAAAGTTGGATAAATAACAAGTATTTGAGCTAACAAACTTGATGCGAGTATCAAAACATAATTTTTAAGGGACAACGTGATACCGAGACCCAGACCACTAATTAACTTTGCTGTTGACTTGACACTTTTCCTCGGAAAATCGCTAAAAAGCAGCTTGATGACCCAGGCGCACATATGTAAGTGAAAAGTTGAAAGCAATAATCAGTGAAAAGAGCAACAAAAAAGGGGCTGGGGCGTCTGTGGTTGGTGTTGTATACGGGGGGTGGTGCATTGAATATGTTTTCCAGCTCGGTCACGTGTCCTTCGTAGATAGCTTTACAGCCTCCCAGGAGGCAAACAATTTGCGCTCGTTACGCGGTTGAAATTGCTTTCAACTTCAACTTTCACTCACCCCCCCGTGCCAGGATATTTTAAAGTTCCCCAGCAGCAGTCGATGAAACCACCCGGAACCAATCCCGCGTCCTCATCCACATCCATCCGCCGCCTCTGTCTTTACTTATGTGTTTTGTCATTAGTTTCATTTTATAATTTATTAACGTCAACATTGTTGCTGCTGGGCTGGCTCCCTTTTTCTTCCCTTTTCCTTTTCAATTTCTTTCGTTTTGGCTAAATCAGGCTGAAACTGTTTTTGAGAAGCGTACATGATGGCAGGAGTGGCGATCTCATTAGATATCGGGGGTTGGCCATAAATACCCCAAGCCATTCACGACTTTTGGCTTTAAATGACCAACGAAGCGGATGCACTTTAATTTGACAACAATTGTGTAAATTGCCTCGTCATGCTGTTTGTCCTTTGACTGGGATTTCTTGCTCTGGTTTTCTGTTTTTAAAATCCCCTCCCTACGCACGCATAGCCACCCACACAACTGACACTAATGTGTCAAAGGTCACGTGGCATTCGTTTGCGACATTTGTAGATTTATCTTTCAGCTCAGCTCTCATCGAAAGTGTGAGATGAGACTGGAGTGCATGGGTGGTACTGGGTGGTTACATGGGTGGCACTGGGTTGTTACATGGGTGGTTACTGGGTGGTTACTGGGCGGCGATGGGTTTTTCTAGGGGTGTGGTCGCAGCCAGTGCAACCCAAGGACAATTGAACTTGAAACCCACTGGCGCCCGGCGTTAATGATTGATAACGGAGAGTCCGGGGAAGAGTCAGTAATCCGAACTAACACTGGGGATCAAAAAGTCCTCTCCAGAACTTTATCCTTTAACGAGGCTAATTTTTCCCCAGAAATTACATACTTCTGGCAGGCTTCTTTACTCCCTATATAGTGAGGAAAATAAGAGTTTTGATTAACATTTTATCCTGGAGCTAAGATAAAGTTATGCCAAGATAACCGTTCTCTTCAAAAATCGGGTTTTCTTATATTTCGTTAAGAAATAATCAGTTTTCTGGCCACAACTTAAAAAATAATTGCCTGAATATGGAATGCCATACATAGTTGAGCTCGTAATTAAATTTCCAATCAAACTGTATTCAAAAATGCGAATTCTATTTTTTGACCGGCGAATCCGTCGGCGTCGTTTTGATCAAATCTAACTTTATTCCATCTAGTTGGCGTGGGGCTTGCAGTACACGTATACAGCTAGCAATTCGGTTATTCGAACCCCATTCGTCACTTGGTACAGCTGTAAGACACATCAGGATATTTAAAATTCTTACAAATAAAAAGAAAAATTACAGTTATTATACAACAAATAAATACCATATTAAACTCCCCTCTCCTTTTCTTTTTAGAATTTGATTCAAAAATCTACAATATTCTATAGAAAAAAGGAAAATGGCTTCGATCAATCCATTTTTTGAATTTGTGGCTACATACCGTAGAAAACATCGAGCCCTAAAACAACAACGCGTAATCGTATCAAAAGCAGCGGTTTCGTGGAAGGCTTTATCAAAATCTCAAAAAAATCGCTACCGCAAAAAGGTACGCATTCATTTTATAATTCATATTATGGAGATTATTAATTTGTATCATTTCAGGCGAGCGATGAACGCCATCGGCGTCGTAGAAATGCTGATAAGAAAGCCAGGAAAAACCGATAATGGCAGTGATGCCAACGATGCCGTGCTCTACGCTACCGTTGGCCCCGAAAGAGTAGAGATTTGAAGCTCAATTCTGCCTGCTTTTCAAAATTCACAGCTTTGCATTCGTTATACCAAATTAGCATTTTATGCACTGCTTTTGTTTTTATTGGTTTCGAAATTATCATCCTCTGTCTTTTTAGTAAACAAAATAATCAGTTTTTTGTCAGAACATTCCAAATAAAGGTTCAAATATAGAATGCCATACCTCGTTGAGCTCGTAACAAAATGTCCAATAAAACGGTGTTAAAAACTGGATATTTCAATTTTTTGCCATTTTTTGCAAATTTTAATGAAATGAAATTACAAAAAATGCGAAAATTTACACAAAAATTGATTTTCCTAAATTCTTCAAAAAGTGATAGGGATCGTTAGCACTGGTAATAAGCTGCTCAAAACAGTTATTCTTTTATCGTTATGGCAATTTTCAGCGAAGTTATGTCGAAAATTCCGTTTGTAAATATTAAGTTTTTGGCAAAAGCTGTTTTTCCGAATTTCGGTAGTCAAATAATCAGTTTTTCTGACACAACTTTAAAAATAATTGTCCAAATATGAAATGCCATATCTCGTTGGGCTCGTAATTAAATTTTCAATCAAACTGTGTTCAAAAATGCAAATTCTATTTTTTCGCCATTTTTTGCAAATTTTGATGATGTTACCCCTTACAAAAAATGCGAAAATAGACCCAAAAATTCATTTCCCTAAATTCTTTAAAAAGTGATTTCGATCGTTAGCACTGGTAATTAGCTGCTCAAAACAGTTATTCTTGCATCCCTGTGTCAGTTTTAACTCAAGTTATGAAAAAAATTCCAATTGTAAATATCTAGTTTTACGAATTGTCGAATTTCCGTCTTAAAATAATCCGTTTTTTGGCGACAACTTAAAAAATAATATTCCAAATCTGGAATGTCGTACCTTGCCTAGCTCGTCATAAAATTTCCAATCAAACTGTGTCTTATGTTTATATGACCATTTTTAGTCAAGTTATGATGAAAATTCCCTCGGAAAACATCGAATGTTGCTTGAAGGATTCACCCCTTTCCAATTTACTCATTTCTTTTACCACTCCATTATCCCTTCTCCCTATATGTAGATCCATGCCTCGGCTAGCTTAATTTACCATCCACACCTTGTTAATACGAAATTAATGACTGCATTAGATAAATTACATTCCAGCTTTGCTTCGCTTGTCCTGTTTGCTGTTCAATTATTGAGTGAAAGAACTTGGGGTCAAAGTTGGAATGGCAAGGAGCCATCGATGGCTATGGAAGTCCTGACAGTCCTGGCTAATGACAATACCTCGCCATCGTTGGCTGTTCCACGGCCTTGTTATTGTAATTAGCCAAGGGGTTCCAAAGGTACGGAAAAGCCCACCCATCGCGTTTCTCGGGGTTGGATGGAACATTAAAATATGATTAACTTTGCGGTTCGTGCCATTGTCGTGTCTATTTAATTAGAACTCCACTCGGGCTTCCTTTCGCGACCTCTTGTTCCACATAATACATACATATAGCCTGTATAAATAGCGTATCCTGTGCTAACTAATGACACTTGTGGGCCGACAAAAGGCGCTAATCTAAGTTTTACGTGTTCGCCGTTTACGCTTTTTGTGCTCAGAAAATAGGCGGAAGAAAAATGTGCAGGGTATGCAGAAGGTTAGTTTCGGATTGTACGACAGTTTTGAGTAGTGATATGTGAATCGGAAAATCAAAATCGAATCGACACTGATTTGTTTACAGTTATAACGTTTATCGGTAGTAAATACCACAGTTAGTTGAAATGAATTAATAAATAAAATGAATTAATAATTAAAATGAACAATTCTAGAATGAAGCCCTTCTGCAATGAACCCATGCAAAATGAACTCTCCCACTGCAGGGTATTACCACGTCGTTTTCCTTGCTTCTTTCCACTTTCCTTGCAACCTACGAACTTCTATCTAGACAATCTAATCATAATTATGTGATTTCTTGCCACTCCATGCCACAATGGCCAAGAAAGTGTTCCTTTTGTACTGTAATTTTTATTGAAATGAGCCCCCTCGGCGGCAAAACTGAACTGGAGATCCCCGATGTGTCCGCTTGGCTGCATTTTGTTAAAAGGTGACAATTAATTTGTCAATAATGGAAATTGTCACCCGGGGGTTGGGAAACAGAAACACCACTATAGGGGGGTGTACTTGAGTACTATATATGAATATATATGTATATATTTATTTCCAGGTGCGGAAGCTTTCGTGCTCGTGCCTCGTTTCTGCTAAACTAACTGACTGACTGACTGTCCATCGTAGTTAAGCTAATGATATATGGCCTAGTTGACGCTCGAGCCAACCGGCTGGGTAATTTTAATTATTTTGTCATTTGTATAAATTAAAGTATATGCATTCGGGCGCCATGCTTTTTTGCGATGGCCGCCAAGGGGTTAAGTTGCCTGGGCTTCGGACCGAACCGGGCTTATTGATTAATGATTATTTTGGCCTCTGGGCCAACCTCGAACCCCTTTTTCGCTTTCCGTGACAACTCAATCAAAATGGTTCCGTTTGCCTCTTGTGAATTTTTCTAAATTTACATTTATCGAAGCCTTTAATTATGGGAAATTCGATTGTGCATATCTATGCATGTATGTATATATTTTTCGAACCAAAAAAAGGGTGTTTGGGTCACTAATTGGGTCCCCATGGCGTATGCTTAATAATAGTTCACATACGTCTATTCGTAAATCAAATATGTTCTTTGTGCATTCTCGAGGGTATTTTCTATCATATATAATTTGTCAAATGGAAAATCGAAAACGTTTTCAAAGAGCTTACAAATCTATACACAAATTTGATTGTTTGATTAAATGGTAGCATGTTTAAGTGGCATGGGAATTTTTTAAAAGACCAAAAATCGAATATTTACCGTTTGATCCGTTTCAGATGTTTCCTGGCATACTAATATTTCATACAAACTCATTAAGATCTGGAGCTCTCCTTTTCTCCTGGCCGACAAGACCCACGCATTGGAATAAAGTTTGGCTAATGAGAAATTTATATATAAATTTTGTGTTCGGCGGCCGAAAGAAGAATTCCCAGGAATCTTTCGCAGGCGCAAGTCTTGGCAGAAAAATAAAATAAAAAAAAGGAATCGGCCAAGAATCGAGGCAAAACGCGAACAAGAAGACGGGGAAAATACAACAAAAATGGCGATAGAAATCGTGATACAATCACGTCTAGACTTTTACGAGTTGCGCCTACAAAACCAAAAAAAAAAAAGGAAAAAAATAACAAAATGAAAAAAAAGAATTATAAAAAAGAAAACATCGGGGAAACAAGAACTGCAGCCTGTCCGGACTTTTAGTTGGCAGGTCAAACGGGCAACGTCAAATACGACGAGCCCAAGAACGCCACAAAACCCAAAAGAAACAAAAAAAAAGAGCCACAAGAACAACAACTACTTTTGGCCATGGACTTGAGTTTTTGGCCCAAAGTCTTGACTTGGATTTGAAAACTTAGAAACTTGCGCCGGCAGCTGTAGATGCCAAAATTCAGGGGGGAAAAAATAAATAAAGAGCACAGGCAGTGGCGCGGCGGCGGTGGGTGGGGGCGAAAAGGGGAGCTGCTCTGGCAGGGGGCGGGGCTGTTTAGAGGGTCCAGAGATGAAGGCAAATGGCAGGCAACGTCTGCGGCTAATTACAGGCTGCCAGTAGCAACAACAACGGGCACAGGAACAGAACGACAACGACAGCAACAACCAAAGAAATGATATATTTAAGTTGCTGCTTTATTTGCATTTGTCCCAAGTGCAAAACAAGGGGTGTGCGAGGGGCACAGAGAGAGATAGAGATAGATAGAGAGAGGTATATTAGGGGAAGGGGTGCTACTCGTACTTCACATTTAATATTCATTAAAAACTAGCTAACGAAAAAATCAGTTAACCAGCCGCCCACAGAATTGCTCCAGAATTGATAAGCTCATAAAATGCATAATTATAGTATTCAGTATTTTGACTTCATTTAAACTGCAATTAAGGATCATCTGAGCGAATGTTTTAATTAAATTCCAATGTATTTCGCTTAACAAATTCCCACACAATAGCTTTTCCGCTAGTTCCTTGAATTATAGTAGATGCGAAAAAAGGCGTCAAACCTTTGAGATCCTGGCTCATTTCACCAACCCTCGTCAAATGGGCAAATTTGTTCATTTCCCACACAGTTTTTAGGACTTCAAAACAAAAGTGAAATATATTATGCGATATATTGATTGAGTTTCTGGTTTGGTTGGTTGGTTGGTTGGCTCTTTCACCTTCGTCTAAAAGAGGGAAAACATTTCATCCTTTCGCGCATTTTAATCACGCTTAATGATTTCTGAACCCTGTGAGCCTTTCTCGGCCCTTCGTCATCATCATCATCGTCAGCATTTTGGCCTCTGATCAATTTTGTTATTTTTGTATTTCGGTACGTAGGTGGTTAACACACACAACCACACACACACACACACAGTCGTTTCGTTACAGTTTCCAATCCTCATGCTCTCCTTTGACTTTGTAGTTTGCCGCATTTTTGAATTGGTTTTTTGTTTCGGCTCTCAAAATAGTGATTTTTTCTCTGCCTTTTTTTAATATTTTTTCCGGCCAGGTCTTTTGTCTGACGACTGACTTTTCGAGCCCAGCTTCAACTTCAACTTCGACACTTTAACGGCTTGTGCGGCTCTTTGTTTGGTTAATTATGCGCCGGACCAAAGTGGCGCCAACATCTTCGATCCCCTCGCTCAATGACCAGCTGAGAATCGAGAGTCTGTGGCACGAAAAATGGGTTTTATTAATTTCCTTCGGGCTTCATTAATCGATTTTCACTCTCTGCCGAACGGAGGATGCAACCAAAATCAATTATAATTAAATCTAGACCATAGTATCCCGCAACATTTTCACACGACGTCAGTGAACATTCACTTTATTTGGCCAATAACTTAATGGTTATTACATGGGTTTTCTAAATGAGGAATTAATCCATGTAACGTGGTTAAAATCCGAGATTGTTTTTCTTATCTTAATATTATAATATTTTACTTTAAGCATAAAAGCCTGACTTATGATATCTGTCAGGGGATGCTCGAGAATCCAACCCCCAACACTGCAGAACTTTTCCCACGAAGAAGACAACGAAGATAGTCTTTCGACGATCGAAGACTTGCATTAGAAGAATTGCACCTGTGGGCAAAGACTGAAGGAAGACAGATCATTTGCTCCGTTTTTTTTTTTCGGCCTCTTGACATGGGCTAAAAAATATCCTTGGGACGAGCTCGGCACAGTGATATATATGGTTCTGAAAATTCCGAGTATTTTTTGGAGCAACAGCCAATGCTAAAGTGCAGCCCCTTTTTATTTAATACTTGCCCCTTTTATGTAGTTTTTTTTTTTTCATTCTTTTGCCCATTTCTACTTTTTTGGTATTGCTTTTCATAAGACGCATAATTATGGGTTAGCGGGCAGTAAGAGAAACATAACGAAGAAAAAAAGGACCACGAAACGAAGAAATCATTTATATGAAAGATGAGCAAAGTAAAGTTGCAAAAGGATCCAGAGCGAGTGAGTTCCAAGTTAATGTTGCTGGGGCAGAGGATGAGGAGACCGATGATGAATGATTTGTAGACAGTTTCTCCGGGCTACTCAAAACTTTAAAACTCCACTCCCGCCGGAGTCCTTGAGACCGCAGGACAAACAGGTGTCAAAAGGTGGCCCGTCTGCCGGGGCCAAGGTTGCTCAACATTTATTAGATTTTCTTGGGCTATTTATTTTTTGTTTTATTTCGGGTTCGCTAGGTGGGCGTACGCCCAAAATTGGAGCAAGCAAACCGTACCGGAGTTCAATTAATTTCATTACAAAATTGTTGCAGCAACAGCAGCAGCAGCAAATTGCAGTCAGCCCGGATCAATTTGTCATAGCAATTGTTGCCATTGCCATGTATGTGTGTGCGTCCCTGGGTCTCGTCCTTCGTGGTCCTTTTGGTACTCCGGCTCCTGCTCCTGCTGCTCCTGCCCCTTTAATTTTTGCCTCTAAAGGCTAATTAAACGCAGCAGGCATCGGGTGATAAATGGATTCGGTACTATGAATGAACTGACCTGCCGACTGCCGCGCCACTTGACTGTGTAATTAGTGCAATTGCTGAATGAATTTGCTCGTGTTTCCTTTCGCAGTCTCGGAATACTCGACTCCTCTTTCTGACAGTTCAGTTCATTTCAGTTTTTCCCTTTCTTTCTTTTTTTTTTTTTTGGTTTTTTTGCCCGTGCGATTCCAGGAACTGCAACCGAATTTCAACCGGCTAATGAGCTGCACTTTTCGGCCACCTTCAAAGTCTGGTCACCTGGTCACCTGCAGTTCGCAGCTCTATGATCCATTTTCGATTCCGATTTCGGGCAGCTGAACAATTTTTGGCAAAGGTCCATCGCAGCTAATGATGTCAAATCGAGCACCCTAATTATGCATTAGTAGGCAGCTTGAAAAACCTGACCAAGAAGTCCATCGGTTTCTCTTTAAATGATAAATGTGAGTACAAGAAAAAGAAATACACCATATACTAGGCTCAATATGATGTACAGGTTATTTAAAATATGCAAATATGCACTTATTTTAGCTCATTCAAAGCAGATATCAAATAGGTTGATCGACTTTCAACACGCTTGCGAGCAAAAAAGGTTTGTTTTGCTTTATTCGCCAGAAAGAGAAATTATAGCCACGATCCGCTTTTGCCGCTTTTCAGCTCTAACTGAACAATTTAATTAGTTTTGCGCCATTATTATGCATTAAAAAAATGTTTATCGCGTGGTTAAACAAACTCCCTTTCTCAACGAGATTTCGCCGCGATTTTTTGTGTGGGCTGGCATTCAAACGGTGGGGGAAATCTGGGGGGGCCGTCATGATCTTTTAACCCTTAATCGGGATTAGGAGTCACTAAAGTCAATCTGAAGCAGATTTTAGGTTCATAAAGTGAGAAAACTTAAGAGGCTTCTTAAGGGGCAAAAAAGATCCTGCTTAAAAGGATAACATATAAAATGGTGCCTCAAGTATTAAGTTCTTTTTTTTGCTTGATAATAGTCAAAATGAAATAACAACTTGTAGCAGTCATTCGCGGGTTAATAATAAGGGTTAAGCTTTGGCAAGTGCAAATCTTGACTGTTTCTTTTCCATTTTTTTTTTGCTTAGGTTCCACCGAAGAGGAGGAGGTGGTGCCCCCATGACAACGTTGGCGTTGAAGGCGCAGAACCAAACCGAAAGCAACAACCAAAACCAAAACCAAAACCAAAAAAAAAAGAGAAAAAACTGAAAACCTTAAAACCAGACAGAAAATAATTCACAAATTATGCGAATAAAATTTTTAATAATTCTCATGGCAACGTTAAATAAATGAGCGCAGAAAGCGAGCGAATGGCCGAAGTTCGAGCTTGGAGCTTTGCAGTTTTCAGCCGGAGAATGCCTCCTTGAGGTCTGGTCTGCCCCATGTCTGCCAAAGAGGCTAGGGACTTGGAGCTTGGGGACTCGGGGACGCGAAAGAAAAAAGTGGGTTGGCACAAAATCTTCAACGCGCCGGTATCTCGGTACCCGTGGGCCATGCCATCTCATCCATGGAGTGCTGGAAACTCTCTGGCACTCCGAAACATTGAGACACTGAAAATCAGAAACTCTGTCGCTGCCATAACAAAAGTCAAAGTCGTCAAGTCGTCGAGGTTAAAGATGCAGATGCCTGGAATCGAGAATTGCGGATTGAGGCAGGTGAGACCGACCACCGCCTCTTGCATCTTTTACCCCTTTTGGCCCCGTTTTTTTGGCCATTTGGACATTGGATAATGCCGTCGTCTTTTCGTTTTTTTCTTTTTTTCGAGAGCGTTGCGAAAATGTTTCGGCTTTTACATTCTTTTTTACCCCGTTTTGCCATGGCTTCTTTTCTTTAGCATATTTTCCCCTCAAAATTATTTTTTTTTGTCGGCATTTTTCGTTTTGAAGTTTTCTGCTGCCTTTTTTTTTATTATTTTTATTATCTTTGTGTTTTTTTCTTTTTTGGGCTTTTATTTGACTTTCGCAGCATCACGAAAATTTAGCATGGCCAATGGGGTGGAGGCCAGGCCGCTTTTGACATGGAAATTTCACTCGGCCAAGATTTGAATTTCACAACCCAAAAAATACGCGGAAAAATTGGAGAGGTGGAAAAGTGAAAAAGAGCACAAGCATTATCAAAAAAAGGCAAAGAAATAATTCATTTATTCGTTAATGGTTCTGCATTGGATTTTTCTCGCTTTTTGAGCTATCTTTTTTGCGCTCAACTGGGCTACCGACACGCCCACTTTTCGCTATATATGTTAAGTATAATTGCTATTGGCTAATGAGTAAGCGGCAACTTGGCCAAATTGAAAGCCGTCCTAAAACTTCGTTGAACATCTTAGCGAAACTCGATAATTGGATCATGCGAAACTAAATAAGTTTGTTAGTAACAAATTTGAAGAAGTGCCATTTACATAAAAATAGGTTCAAAAGTTCAAATTTCCCGAAAAAATATTAATTTAAATGTATAATAGATATGTATTAGTTTTTATATCTTTGTAATATCTTTACAGCAGTTTTTTTCTATATATTTTTTATTGTTTTTAAATCTTAAGAGTTTTAAATAGATATATTAATTAGAATGAGCTAAACTTGTGAAGTTATAATATAATTCATAAAATTTCCCTAATATCAATTTTTATCCAACAGATTTATTTCTATTATTACACTGATCTATCGAACTAGTTTAATTTTTTTTCGCCGTGTGTAGGTATTAGCCCCATCGACATGCAAATTAATCAGTGGGGCCGGTGCGGCTCGTTCGTTTGAGCCAATTAATTAGTCGGACGCTAATGAAAATCAATTTGCGCAACACTCGAAACAGGTGATTAGCTGGTGGGTTGGGAAAATGGGTGTTCCTGCTCCATGTTGCTGGGCATGCGATCGGTGCCAGGTTTTTGGCTGTCAATCATCGGATTTTGGATCTTGTCTAACGCTTTTCAATCGCCTATCGTTTTCCATCTTGCTGGGGCTTTGTGTTTCGAGCTGTTTGTTAAACTTTTATCGGGCAGCTGTCACAACACAGGGCAGCATCTTTTCTCATTCCGTTTAATTGGCTGCTGTGACATTTTTATGAGCTGACAAAACGAGGTAGATCCGTACTCCTTGCCATGCCCCATTTCTCCTTTTTCCTTTCTCGTTTCTGGTTTTTGTTTTGTTTCCCTTCTTTTTCTCTTGTTTTTCTTTTTGTCAGGCTTAGTTTGCTGACAGCGCAATAAAAACTAATTGAGTGGCAGTCAAAGGCAGCGCTAAAAACCCCACAAAACACACACCACCCACCACACACCGCCCAACCCCTTTGCTGTTGTTGTTGTTGTTGTCTTGCCTGTTTGTTTATTGCACATCGGCGGTTGTGTTGCTTCGCCCTGGGCACACCACCCACCCACCACCCAGCTGTTGTTGTAGTTGTTGTTGTCACAACGGCAAAGGCCACGCCTTTTTTGCGTTAATTTCAATCGAGGCGGCTGGTGGGAAAAGCCGTGAGGAGGGAAAGGGGGAAACTCTTCCTAGCAAGTCGCCCCCCTTTCTTTCATTTTCCATTTACCATTTACCATTTACCATCTACCATTTCCACATTTCCCATTTTTATTTTGTCATTGTCATCAGCAAACGCTCCTTGTTGTTTGTTGCTTGATTTCTTTATTTGATTTTTTATTTCCCCCCGTTTTCTTTTTTCCTTACGGTTTATTTTTATCTGCTTGTTTTCTCTCGTTTTTATTGAAACTTCATTAAATGTTTCCCTTCTGTTGTTGCCATAAAAACAAAACAAAAAAAAAAACCACGCGACCACGCCCCATTTGCCAATGGATTTTAACAGGATAACCAGAGCTCCCTGCAAGCGCTCAACACGGCGTATGCGTAATCTTTGTAATGAATTTCCGCTGATAAAAATGTTGAATTTGGGCAAAGTGCTAGTGGAAACTGCTTGCCTTGGCTTAAACGGGCAAGCCGCACATAAAGACTTTCGTGAAAAAAACGTTAACTAGTTTTTTTTCTAATGGGCGATTAAAGTGAACTTAAAACTTTTTTATGCGCGAATTAGAAATGTGCACAAAAAAAGGAAAACCCAACGAAAGAATTACGTAAAAATTTCTCTTTTATTGCAGTTGAGCTCCAAATGCATTTGCTAATTTTTGCCTTTGCCATTTTTTGTCGTTCCTCGTTTTTCGTTTTTTTTTTTTGTTTGTGTTTCTTTTGGTTTTTTGCGCATTTTAGCATTTTAGCGTTTTAATGCCGCTGCCAGATCGTATGACAAGATAATGCCCAAGATATATGCGCCTTGTCAGACCCACAAGCACATACATACATATACAAAAACGTAAACAAAAAAGAAAAAAAAATGAGTGAAAAAATATGAAATGAAAAGGCGAAAAGGAAAATGGTAGGAAGCAGAGGCCGAAATGAAAAATAAAATTTATTAATTCACAATAATAAATTGTTTTGTGTCTCTCGCTTTTCGATTTGTATCGAACGATAATTACAGGTTGCGCTGTAAGAAGAAAAATATGTTTCTCTTCGCATCCCCAACTCTCTAGATATTCACGTATATATGTTTTTATGGCCTCGTCCCGGACTTTTGCCGACTTTTTTGTGTAATTAATTGTGTGGACGCGCCAAAACCAAAAGGAAAAAAAGAAAAAAAAAACTAAAGGCATTGGGAAACCAAATGAGAAATAAAAACAGAAACAGAAATTACTGGAGCCAAACTGAGAGGGACAAAAACGGGTTTGACCACAGCAATTTCCATTAGTTTTCCCTGACACTTGCAGCTACTGTTGGCTTAAATGTCTTCCAAAATATATGTACATATGTACCTACCTGCATACGGGATGTAAAGTGATAGTCGACGTTTAAATTTGAATTTCGGATTCGCATTGTAATTGGTTAAATGGGAAATGGGAAAATGTGAAAATGACATGCTGGGCTAAAGCAACAAATGATGCGCTTAATTTTCAACTTAATCAACTGAAATCGATTGCATTTATTAACGATTTGCTCTACATCATATTGCCATATAATTAACAGCAATTATGCAATTAAATGCGAAATGACGGCGACAAATCTGCTAAATATGTTTCGCTCCCTGCTCGGGCGCCATCGATAAAAGAGTGAGAGAGAGGCAAGTGTCAAAAAAGGATGGGCAGACATGTATGTATGTATGTATGTGGCATGCAGCATCATCATCGGTAGCCCAGCATTTAGTCTAATTATGATAATTTCACACGTAAAACGCCCAGAGCCTGCAATCGATCAATTATACGGCCAGCCAACAGCGCCGGCAGTTGATTTAAACAATTTGCAAATTCGACATTTCGTCAACATGCTGCTGAACATCTCATCAAAACAATATAAAAATAATAAATAACAATAATTAAGTGCAATGAAGCAGCATCAAGCAGCAGCAGCAGCAGCAGCAGCCAGAGCAATCAGGCGTCGTCAGTTGGCACGCAGCTTTTTTTGCACCATGGTTTTTCGTATGGGTTTCCTTTTTGGTATCTTCTGGGGTTCCTCAGTGGTTCCTTGGGTTTCCTGGGTCGCCGCCGCATGTTGGCACCCTCTTCAGCTTAAACACAGGTTTCAGCTTGAGTTTTGGGGCATGCAGCATCGTTCCAGGAGCGCATCGGTGGCATCAACATTGGCTGTAGAGAGCTTAAGCAACACCCTCAACACCAAAGGAGTGTGTAATCAAGGTAGGTAGTCATTATATGGTAAGTTGGGCCATACCCTGGAATTTATGTATAGCATTGTATACAATATGCTGGCGTTGATTGCGCATTTCTTCCCTCCATCGAAATGCTGCAGGTTTTTGGGGATTTCACTTTGATAGCTCTATTAAATCGCCCGCAAATTAAATCTCATCTAAGACAATCGTTTACGGTGGAAAGATCACCAAGCATGACATGCCTTGGGTTTTTGATTAACAGTTCGCTGATCTTGGCAATCTTAGAGATACATTTTGATTTGGTTACGACATCTCTTACTATTTGGTGAGTTTTATGTTTATTACTAAGATTTTTAATGGTTCTTGAAAAACCTGATTCATAAGTTGATTGGCTAGCTAGATAATATATCTAAAGCCAATGTAGATATTGTACTGATCTATAACGCCGGATGATATGGTATATCCGCTCAAGCACTTTTGGCACATCTCACTCAACGTTACAGCCAAATTGGCCAGAACATCAACGAAGTGGCCAAGAGTCGCCCGGGGCAGCCGTCTTTGGCTAAGACAACTCATCAACACCGAAACGTTGCAGATCAAGATCGATTGGCCAGGAGATTCGACATGATCATGGTTCATCGAGCCCCCGGATAGCCTGCACTTTCAGGATGCGTGCGGCTTAATTTACTGAATAATTATTGTTATTAAATGGGCTGGGCCACGCAGAAAACCGAAAACTGTTTTTTTTTTTTATTTTTTTTTGGTTTTTTTTCTTCCGTTTTCTTTGGGGTGATGAGTGATATCAATAAATTTGCTGATTGATTTGCCTGCCAACCCCGATCGATTCACGAACGAAAGGTATTATCTTCGTTTTCTTCCTTCCGCTGCCTGTTGTTTTTTTATTCTTCTTCCGTTTTTTAACTTGGACACTTAACGGCTACCGTGTGGCAGGATAAGCAGCTTTGGCAGCGCCTAGCGTGCTTTTTCCTGTCGCCGCGGGGCTTCGAAAAAAATATAGGATACATGGGGAGGGGATGTACCAGTGGGTTTGCCAAAAGGGGGCTTTAAAGGAGGGTAAGGTTTAAGGGGGGGAAAGGGGAATAGTGGTTCAGTGTCTGCTGCTGCTGCTGTAGCTTTTTGTTGTCTGGAACGCAGCTCGGACGTCTACGACCCACTTCAAAGTGATTTACGATTCTGGGCCACGCCCTCGCCTAGCAATTTAGAGGAACGAACTTGGACTCCTCAACCTCTTCCTTCCAATCCTGCTACCCCAGCTCCCCCCCACTGACACCCTACTTCACCCCCTCAATGTCCGCTTGCTCTTGGCTGCTTTCGTTGTTTTGACGCATAACTTGTACTTTTACTCAAGCAGCAGAGAGACAAACGGCAACAACCACAACTTTAACCGCGTTGCCAACAACATTTACATTCGCATTCATGAGCCCTGGGGTCTGGGTGCCCCACGCCCCATACCACCACATAACCCCAACTACCCCCCTGCTTTGCCACCCCACTGGATTTGTCTGAATCGTATTTTGATATCCGTAAAATAGCCTCGAGTAGTTTTAGCTAGTGCATTCGGGGGTTACTTTTATTTTATGCCCGCAATACGTTCGCAATGAATACCAATTCACTTGGCCAGAAAGTCAACCATCAAATAAATAGTCGCCGAATAGAGCGGACTCACTAATGGTGTAATTTGCCAAAGAGTTTTCTATTAAAAGATCCAATTAGAAGGGAGGGGAAATGGTAGTGATTGCAAAGGAAAGTTAGTTAGTAATCGATTTTATAGCCCTTTTTAAACATATGCCTCGAATGAAAGCCATAAATCATTTGAAAACTTAAACTTGTGACTCAACGAAACCTAAATAAATTTAAATAAATATGCCTTCGTTCGCAACACATAAATCAGGCAATTTGGATCAGTTTTTGGCAATTGCCGCCTAATTTATACCCACGGCTTACATCATCGGCAATGCGCTAATCAATTTGACCGATTTTTAATTGAGCAACATCAGCAGTTGAGTGAAACTTAAAACTAAAATCAACATAATCGTGTGATGATCATCATCATTTCGAATGCTCCTGCCTGTCGTCGCCTGTCACTTGTGGGTGTTGCAAACAATTTAATTAAAAAGCGCAATAAATGCTAGCGAACAGGGAGCAAAATCGTCCGCAACTGAGTGCAATTAAAAATTTAATTTTTAATTAAATGCATAAAACTCGCGACGACTACCACGATGATTATCATCAATGATGATGAAGGCGATGATGATTTCGAGGGCCATTCAGGCGACGCGGGGGCGTTTTAGCGAAATTGCAAAATGGTTTAATTAAGCGAAGCAGAAAGCTGAAAGTCTCGAATGGCTGACAATAAGAGTGTCATTATAATTGTTGACAGGCACAATGAAGGAAAGTGCAAATCATCGCCAGGACCTTGTCGCCCTCGTTCTCGTTCTCGTCCTCGTCGAGGACCTCGTCCGCAAAATGGGCCACGCCCCAAATGAAGTTGGAAAATTGGCGAGGGAGTTAGGAACACGGAGGAGAAATATAACGCAGACGATTTCGAGCGGTGCGTGCACTGAATTAATGAAATCGTAAATAACGTCGTGCTGGAAGCTAAATGGGAATGCCAACGAACAGGGAAAAGCCAGTGGAATAAAGGCGAAAATGCACGAGACAACTAAAAAGGATTCCACGAAATGTGCTAAGTGGTATTTGGAAAAATTTCGGCTAATTTACTAATTTTCTTAAGGTTTTTTTCCTAACAACTTGTTCAGAAGTGGTCAAAAAACTAAAAGAACAACTGATTTAAGCAGCTAATTAACAATGCTAAGCAACCTCAACTGTTTCTGGAAGATTTTGGGTAACAAATTTTTTGGGTAAATTTTTTCATTTTCTTAATATTATCAAAATATGTAAAAAATATCAAAAAATTTTGAATCCTTTTTTGAACACAGCTCGCTTAAAAATTTAATTACGAACTCAACGAGATATGGCATTCCATATTTAGTCTTGTATTATTAAAGTTATGCCCAAAAAACTGATTTTTTTATGATGTAAACTCGACTTTTCTTAAGAGTCGATGTATACCAAGGGAATTTCCATCATAACTTGGCTAAAAATGGTCATATAGATGAATAAATAACTGTTTTGGGCAGCTAATAACCAATGCTAATAATTTCTATCACATTTTGATGGATTTAGAGAAATGCATTTTTTTTTCATTATTTGTAAGGGGTAGTAACATAATAAAAATTTGCCAAATATGCAAAAAAATTCAAATCCGAGTTTCCAGCACAGCTCGATTGAAAATTTTATTACGATTTTAACGAGGTATATCATTCCATGTTTGGGCAATTATTTTTAAAGTTTTGGCCAAAAAACGATTATTTTATGACGTAAATTAAACATTTCCCAAAATTCGATATACACGAATGGAATTTTCGTCATAAATTAGCTAAAAATTGCCATAAAGGTGCAAGAATAACTGTTTTAAGCAGCTAATTACCAGTGCTAACGATGCCTTTCAGTTTTTGAAGAACTTAGGAAATTTAATTTTTGGGTAAATTTTTGCATTTTTTGTAAGGGGTAACATCATCAAAATTTGCAAAAAATGGCGAATAAATAGAATTTGCATTTTTGAACACAGTTTGATTGGAAATTTAATTACGAGCTCAACGAGATATAACATTCCATATTCAGGCTATTATTTTTAAAGTTGTGGCAAAAAAACGGATTATTTGATGTACGAAATTTGGAAACACGGCTTTTGCCAAAAACGTGTTAATTACAAACGGAATTTTCGTCATAACTTCGCTGAAAATTGTCATATAGATAAAAAAAATAACTGTTTTGAACAGCTAATTACCAGTGCTAACTATCCCTATCACTTTTTGAAGAATTTGGGAAAATTATTTTTTGGGTCAATTTTTGAATTTTTTGTAAGGGGTAACATCATCAAAATTTGCAAAAAATGGCAAAAATATAAAATTTTTATTCTTGAGTACAGATTGATTGGAAATTTAATAACGAGCTTAGGAAGGTATGCCACATTATATTTGGCCCAATATTTTTAATGTAGGAACAAAAAAAACAAAATAATTTTATGCGGAAAGTCAGAAAAATTACTTGTGGCACTGTTTCACTTTACAACTGTATCGACTTGATGTGAGGAAATCGGAGCCACTCAAAAATGACAACAATGGCGAGAGGTAACCACCCACTCAAATGGTAAAATGGGGGGAAAAGCGGCGGGAAATTGCGTGGCAGACCACCCTCGTCGGGCGGAAAAGAGACAGGTAGTGGCGGTGAGACAGAGCGACGCAGTGCAGAAAGCTGATTCGCCGTACAAATCTCAGCGAAAGAGATGAAAACCGACAGTTTTCCACGGGCAGGGGACTGGTGGAAAATGTAGTGGGAAAAAGCGGGGATGCCGTCGTGCAATCAGTCAGCGTTATCAGTTTGCCCAGCTGATGAGGTCCAACCGCAGCTCCATGGCCATGAGGAGTCAGGAAGTGGCTTGGCCTTGCCTGCGACTTTGGGCACACCCCTTGGACCCACCCACTCCGCCGAACACCCACCCACCAAACGCCACCACTTAATGTGTTGCATTTGTCCTGCAGCACGGTCGTGATTCGAAGTTGGGAAGCACTACAGTCACTGCAAGAAACCAGAATTGGAAAGCCCTAGTTAACACTGGAAAAATATTTATTTTATTTTAAATTATATTGAAACTAATAATAGGGGTTGATTATCTTTAAAAGTGATTTCATTAGCAAGTTATTATGTTCGATTGCATACTGATTGGCACAAGCCAAGTTCTCTTTGTGTAATAAAGTCTATACGATTTTTCCTCAATTTTCCCGCTGTGCAGAGAATTTCCCGCGGCCAGGCGACTTGTGCTGGGCACACTTCCATATCTCCACTGCCACATCATCCACCTCCATCGACAGTCCGTAGCTGGTTTTTGGACTTTTCAGCTTTTCTCACAGGGGCTGGCGTTTTTCGGCTGCCTGGGCGTTTTGTTTGCATAGAAAGGCCGGAGGGGTGGGCCGGCGAGAGGCGGGGCGGTACAGGGGGTGTGGTTCAATTAGCCCGTTTCTCAGCTGCAGCCCTGAAATGCAACAGCTCGACCGGCAGCTTCCAGCTGTGGGAGGCCCAACTGGCACGGGTTAATCTGGATTTGGTTCCAATAAATCACGACTTGGTGGGATCTTCCGAATCAGAGCCTAAGTACATAAGTACATTGTTTTTAGTTTTCCAAAAATATTACTAAAATAACTTGCTAAATACTTCAAATTCGATGCATTTTCTGAAACAGAATTTTCATAGATGTCATATAAATTCCAATTGTGAAACCCTTTTCTGCAGCCTTACAAATCGGAAAATCTTCCAAGTATTTTATATTATTTTCCAACATTCTTAACTATATACATGTATAGATTTTACAATATTTTCAATTTCTAAGAGCTGTAATTTGGCTCAAGCCAAGACCTTTTAAAGCTGCAATTTACAGTTAGTCTACTTTTGGGGGCAAAGCTGTTGCAATACAAGTCTCGCTGGTCTTTTCCAAATAGCTGACCAAATTTCCTTTTCTTTAATTTAGTTGTTGCTAACAACTAAATTTTTTTTTTCCCCCACAAAACTCCCTTTCGCTGAAACCCCGATAGGAACGAAAAGTCGAAATGGAAAACGATTTGTCATCTTGCGTGGATTTTCATTTCCATTCCATACATATATATCGTATGCCCTTTTTTTCCTACGATTTTCAGTTCTGGGAAAACAACATTGGCGAACATTTAATTGAACGCAATGGTAGTTGTGTTGCCTGGCTGCATTTTTTTTCAGTTTTTCACGCAGGCACGCGATGAAAGAGAGGGCCGCAGGACTGGCGAAAGAGACGGCACGAGGGGCACGTGTCCGTGTGCGTGCCATCTCGCTCGCACAGCGGCCATCGCTCTAATTATAGGTTAGGCCCGTCCGATCTGCCATTGGCCAAAGCGTTCATATAGAGGGGGCTGAGCTCTGGGAACTGGTTTTACCCAAAGCAGCCGGGGTTTTTATGAATGAAACTGGAAGGGAAAGGCGCACACACCACCAAAATACGAATACGAATGCATATATATCTTTACCCCTGGCATCCATTCGCACCACTTTAGAGAGTGGTGTGTGTTGTTTTATTTTTTGTTGTCGTTGTTTTTGGATTGTCTGTACGATCGTCTCGCTTGCACTGATGGCATCGTTGGCTCCCCCCGTTGAATTTCGGGTGGCCGGAGTGAATTTACGACTGTGTGCTATCCCACTCGCACCGCTGCGGCAGCTACGCCGGCCGAGGCAGCGACTGTGGCAGCGTTGGTGGCAGCGGCGACATTTAGACAAGCTTTTTGTTCGCGTGAAACAGTTGCAAGCCTTTGAACGATCAGCGACGACGGCGTTACTTTTGGCGCGGATACAGCAGCGACACTTTTTTTTCGTTGGCAGGCGCCTCCTGTCACCAAACAAACAAATAAACAAATAAACATAAAAACAAACAAGCAAATAAATAAACAATAAACCAACAAGCAAACAAACGAACATAAACAAGCCAACAAGCAGCCAAGCTAAACAAAACAACTGTGTGCATTTTTGGTTCGAGTTTCCTTTAATTTCCATCGCTTACATTTCATTTTTTTTTGCCTGTGTTCCTTAGAAAAAAAGTCTATAAATAAGAAAAAATATACCCATATATAGGCACAAAATACCAGTGACAATAAGAGCAGTCAAACATTGCAACTCTCAGCAGCAAACATCAGCCGACGGCCGAGTGAAGAAAAGTGCAACGCCGACGGACTCGAGAAAAGATACAGATACAGATACGGATTATACATATCTGGGCTATTAGCTGGGCCATAATCCTCTCTAGCGATTTAGCCCACTTTGCTTTTTTTCTGAGTGCGTGTGTGCTTGTGCTGTGCTGTGCTGTGCTTGCCAATCCATTTGTCCATGTCCTTTACATCTTTTTCCCTTACTCTCCAAGATCAGTGAGCCTGGTCTGCAACAATAGTCGCAACAAAGAAAAAAAGTAGCTGAGTTGAGCAAAGAAAAGAAAACAAAATCGAACCTTAAACCCAAGTGGCCGCAAAACAAAGCAAAAGCAAAACAGACAGCATCATTGTGCGCCTCAAATTGACATCAGCAGCAGCCGCAGCAGCCGCAGCAGCAACGACAACTGCCACTGCCACTGCAGCAGCAGCAGCAACATCAGCAGCAGCAGGAGCCGCAGCAGCAACATCCACAGCAACCATGCTAACGGACATGACACCGACCGCCGGTCAGCTCTACGGATCCCAGATTCCGGCCATGGGCATGAACATCAGCAACATCGCCACACACTTGCAGAAGCCACAAGTTAATCCGGTAAGCCGAAATCTCAAATCTCAAATCCAAAATCCGAAGATCTCAAAACCGCACTTCGAGATATGTATCTGCAAGATAGGTCACTCCAGATGCGATTTGGTCAGAGCGTTCCCATCGAAGTGCATCTCTTTTAACACTGGTCCTCAATTATGCACACTTACCGTCACTTTACACAAAATTGCCATCCATCGAATAGAAAACTATCGACATCATAGCCGGAAAGTAGTAGTATTACATAGATACAATTACAGGGTGTTGAGATACAAACGTATTTATCTGTATAAGAAATTATACAATTATGCCAATTAATATACAATCACTTTAGATATTATTGTTATCCAATGTAATGTAATTTATCCTGGAAAAGAATATTTGTAATACACAAACATAATTGGGTCTTAACCTACTGTTCTAGAAAAACTAGTCTTTTCTGCACTCAAAAACAAAAAAAAAAAAGGTACTAAGAGCTATTTATTACACCCACTATTCACTTCGCTAAACATTTCATAGATATCGCTGCAGAATTTAGCCCGAAGTATCTCATAGATACATATGTGGGCTCACTGCGGACAAGTGACTGGCAGGCATTTGCCGACTTAGTCATGATTTGATGAATGCCTCCCGCAGACACTCGTGCACTTCGACATAAATCATTCGTGCAGAGAAGTCAAGTTGCTTTACGGCAAGTATTTGTGGCAGCAAGTATCTCACAGATGCGGCTGCCAATATCCTTACCAATTGTCGCGTATAAATGTAGGTACGTACAGTAATCGGACAAATCAGCCACTTACACGGCATTAGCATTGACAATAAACAGCCATAAACAAACAATGACAACAGACGCCGCGGATTCCGATGTGTATTCAGTTACGGATACGATTTCGCATCCGAGGAATTCACAGTAGCGCACACCTTTTGTCAGCGGCTCAGCTGGAATCCTTTTGTGAGGCGATGATGATTGGAACTCATCGGGAGTGTTTGGGAGTATCTAATGCCGGGGAACGGTATACCAATCGATTGGACGCGGCTTGTTCAGCCCCGGATTTTTTCACTGTTTTCTGTGTGCCAACGGATTTCACGGTATGCGCCGCAGATACATAGCTGCAGATACAGATACTATTGATAGGCTGAGATACTGAGGTACCAGGTAGGCGCCGTTTGCCGTTTCTCGTTTCTTGCTCCCAAAATCAATTATTCAGGCTCACTTGAGGTGTGAAGCTAACGATGGAATCATTCCTGGGTCTACTTAAAATCATTTTTTTTTTGTTTTTTTTTTTTTTGGTTCTTTTGGGTTTTTGGCAAATCTGTAGAGATCGTATTTCCACGCTGACTTTTCGACTCGTATCGCTTATCGCACGGCGGAAGCAACCACTTAAAGGCTAAAACGCATCAGGCCGCCGTTCATAATGATCTTTTGGCCCCGATCCGAAATTCGCTCATCAATCTCGTCCGGCCTTTGATCTGGCCCGAAAAACTAAGACAGATTTCCGCTAATGATCGTTTTGTACGGCTCCTCCGGGCTTTTGCTCTCGATTTCAATTCGAATTTCAGTTAGCTGATTATGCAAGCCCATCGCGCTTGCCCCACATCATATTATCTTAGTTCAAAACCCTGTAATTCACAGCCAAAGGTCAGCGGCTAGATCAGTTGTCTAAAAATAATAATCACCAGAAGTGATATAAATCATAATCAGAAGAGTTTGCAAAGTATTTCAAGAAGAATATAGTGTTCTGAAATGTATACTTTTAAAGTTTAGCAAAAGGAATAATTAAAACAATTTACCCATGTACATTTATTTAAATTTTTTAAATAAATTAGGATTAGTTGTACTTTAGATATATTACCTCTTTTCTGAAGGATTAGCCCTAATCGCATGACACTTTTAATAGAGTCAGCAACGCCAAATGGGCGCAATGTGATTGAGGCACTGGCAATCTGCTGCCCCTGCCCGCCCCCATTTTTCCACGTTTATTTTTCACCGATTTTTTCACCTTTTTTTTATGAACCAAAGTGCAGACGCCACGCAATTGCGTGTGCCCATAAAAAAAAAATGTATTTGCCAAGAACCGCATAACGAAACGAGCTGGCTCCTATAAACTGGCCCGGTCTCGTTCTCGTTCTCCAACGGATCTGCATATTGATGGAGCAGCGAGGAACGAGAAACGTTTATTAAAATTAATACCACATCAATCATTTAACAAACGCGCCTGTCGGCCAAGTTCAAAGCGACGGCTGCGACTAGACCAAAAAGCAAAAAACCATATAAATATATATATATATATATATATATATATATATAAAACTGACTACGTCTTTGGGGCCTGCTTAAGAAAGTTACACATGCGCATTGGTTTTAATTAAAAGCGTTTAAAGACATCATAGAGGGAAAAAAATGAACGGCAGGCGCAGAGGAAAGATAATAAATTACCGAGACAAACTGAAATTAACATTTGTGCCGGGAAACAAAGAGACAGCCGTGTGGCTAGCAGATCACAGAAAAGCTCAGCTCAGAGTTCAAGGGATTATACTATACTATGGTATACTATACATATATTGAAAGCCGCTGTTAAATTATTGAAAATCATGCAACGATCCGCGCGTTTTTCCCATGAACCGCAGCCTCATTTGTTCAGTGTGAGCGCTCTGCGTCGGCATAATCAGCATAACAAAAGGAATTAAGCAATAAAATATTAATGAAAATACACTGTGGAGAAGATCGCCGCGTCATTGACTAATTTGTTTGTGGTTCTCCGGCATCTTTCTCCACTCCGTTAAGAAGGCGCCAGAGATCTTGAAAGGTAGGGAGTGGCCATCGGTAGCCGTGACAGGCGCCCCATAGATCGTACACTCGGAAAAATTTAACTGATCCTACGACCAGATGGTCTCCTTAAGAAAATAGCAAAGCCGTTTTATAAAGCAGATTGACTAAGCATTGCAAATTAGACGAGATTTACTATTTTTAATCATTACTTCTTTACTTCTTTAAGGAACTTCATGAAGGGACTTCCTTTGAAGATACGATTGGAAGATCAGGGATATTCTTAAAATGTAGTTACAAGCACGATTATTTTGCCAGTGCACTCACCTCCTTCTGGCTGCTCGACATATTTACTTAATATGATTTGGCTTAATGAATGCGCCTTGGCTTTTGTGTCTGCCCCTTTGCTACATTGTAGCCATTCCATTTCATTCTTTTCCCCTCTTTTCTAGTCTGAGCATTTTTCACCTTTGACAAAGGCTGAGCCCGTCGCAATTAACTTGCGTCATTTGGAAAATTAGTTGGCATGATGCTGCAAAAAAGTAGGGAATCCAGAAGGTAACCGCCGCCAGGGAGGGGGTGTGCGAGCGGCACAAGGTCGCTGCCGCTTCAAAAGTGCCGCTTGAAAAGCCTTTTTCAATTCGGTTTTTCCTTTTTACCCCGACTTTTATAATTTTTTTTATTTTCAATTACACAGACCACGCACCAAAAATGCATATGAGTATATCTGCCATTCTGACTTGCAGTTTATATAACATGGCCATAAAGAAAAACTGTGGTTAGAACACGCCGCGTATACGCAACGCTCGCAGCGACAAGCTCGAAATTTGCATGCCAAAATGAGAAAAACTGGAACAGACCCTGACCGAAATTTCAGATCAGCGATTGCTTGACAAATAATTCAATAATCACATCAATATGCACCAATGCATTTGAATGGCATCGTGTGTCAGGTGACAAACTGCCTACTACTGACTCCTATTTTAAACGCTTTTAAAACCATATTTTACCGGTGGGTAACCCTTCTAGAGTAAACTTTAAACGCCCCTCAGGGTTCTGGTGGATAATTGAGATTACAACACGTGTTAACTGCCAGTCAAGTACCGCTCCTCCTTTTCATAAGCCCGCCGCCAGTGTAATAAACAATTTAAATGCCAAATAGAATTTATGCTAATTTGCTGCTCTCTAGAAATGTTTAAAAAATGCAAATACTAATTGAATTTATATATATACATGGATATATATATATAAGTACTTATGTATAGATATAAAATGGCTAAACGCGAATATTACCCCTTTCTCTGGCATTCCAATGGGTTCGGTTTGGTTCGAATCGTTTCTAATGAATATGAATATGAATTTGAATACCCAGGGGGCCCGCGGAGTGATTGACTGGACTGGACTGAGCTGAACTGAACTGGTGGACTGATGGACTGATGGACTGATGGACTGAGTGACTGACTGACTGGCTGACAGTATGACTGACTACCGGGCCAAGTGCATATTAGATGGCCCGGCAATTACCTGCAACAGCGCCAGCAACAACAGTAATCATTCAATGCTGAATGGTCTGAATGCGCTTCTAATGAGTTGTGAGGCGGCGGGGGTGGAGGGTGGACGGGACGTGTGTGTTGTGTGCCTGTGTGCGTTGTGTTCGCTTTACACCTTACTCTCTGAACATTCCCAGGTGAAATGTGGCGGCGGTGTCTCTGTTCTATTATTCACTACTAATTTGAACTGACATCGAATACAACCGCTGACAATCGGTAGGGAACTTTCGGTGGGGATACGCCCACTACAACCCTCGGTTATAACCACATTTATCGAAATGGTTTAACTTCAACCAGGTCTGCATTTTTTGTAATCAAATGGAGTACTGTCAATTAATGATCATCACTTGTAATGCGGATGTATGATAATCACTTGCATTTCATTACTAGGATAGCTAGAGGCTTTTACATAAGTTATGATGATTTTCTTCCTACAACTCTGATTATACAGTTTCTGCTTATTAACTTTGGACATTTTTGTTATAATCGCCGAGCTCAGTTTTCATCTGCTTTTCGCGATTTTGCACACTGGCCGCCGACAATAACTTGTTATAAATTTTGTTGACACGAAGTCAAAGCGTTTCGAGCAGCGTTGATTTGAATGCAAGTTCATGAGTTAATCAATTTTAATGCCCGGCACACCAGGCAACAAGTTTGGGACCCGATCACGTCGATCGCCGCCAGATACTTACTACACCATAGTATAGTACGAGTACAGCCGTACCGCCTTTCTACCACCAACCCCCCCTCCCCGAGGCAGCTACCCTCCTTAAGCAATCAATCGATCCAGCCTCGCCTCGCCTCGAAAACAGCATCGAATTGTTTGATCGTGTTGTAAATTTCTGCTCGTACCCAAGTATTTTCCAACTTGGTGACGGCGATGGCCGACTCCGGAGTCGAGGCTCGCAAAACTGGCCTTATACGGACGCCGGAGTCGGGGCAAGACATTATTTATTTATATGTATTTTTTATAAAGCCTTGTATAACTTGATAAAAAAAAAAAAACGGAAAAAGCGAAGAAAAAAACAGCAACGAGCAACGGCGGCTGAGCCGAGCCACAAGATTGGGTTACGTTTAAAAGTTTTGTGCGCTTGCAGAATGAAATGATTTATGGTCTGAATTACAGATAATTGTGATAATCATACCGAAAAGGTTCGGGCGCAGTTCGCATTCGCAGATATGTATTTCTCGCTCTCGTCCCTTGCTATTTTGGCGTTTTTTTTGTTGTTGCGTCTCTTTATTTTTGGCCTGGAATCGATACAGAAATCGGGGGCTGCAAAGGGTTAAGGGAGCGGCTGAAGAGGCAGCCATATAAGTTGGAGAGATGCGTGTCTAAAATGCATAAAAGATTTAATTTCGGCCAGCCGAATGGTAGAGGGATTTATGAAATGTTGACTCTCGAAATATGTGAATATATACCAAGTATATTATAACATATATTATACAAATGTTCTACAATAGTTTGTGAAGATGTTTTCTTTCGAAACTAATTTCCTATATCTATATTTGCATCTACCCATATTAATCTCCATCTTCTCACTTCACATGTGTGTTGTCTAGGACCTTTTTGACTTGTTCACCTTACACACATGAGTCCCTTTCCAGCTGAGTATCACTTAGTCTAATTCCCCTACGACTATGCATTCTGCATAACAAAGATTTTTGTTAATTTCTCAACAAAAACGGGGAAAAAAGGCAGGAGAAAAGAACGAGGACAATGAAAGGAGACCAAAGCGGAGATAATTCCGACACACACGGAATTATGAAGAAAGAAAGGCGCAGAGCGCTCAGATTTGTCAGGAGATTTTCGGCTCAGGGGCAACTTAACAAGGCACAACAATGTGTGGCCGACGACGACGACGACGGTGATGATGATGATGCTGATGACGATCATGTATGCCACATATATCTATCTATATATGTACGAGTATCTGGTATGCAGTTTGTTTTCGTTACGGCTATTTAGTGCTTTGGCCTGCTCAAGCGCCTCGGTTTTTGGTTTATTTGCTTAGGCGGCTTAGGACTGAAATGCCACAGAGGATTTATCCTACCCATTCCTCATAACGAAAAAAAAGAGGAGACAAAAATACTCTGTGTTTGCTGTGCATTTCACAACTTTTTATGTGGTCATATTTCTTGCAAGTGCTGAAGTGTGCCTGACTGACATCCCAAGTTCGGATGTTTGGGATATTTTCTTGTCTTGTTTTTTCTTTTTGTTTTAGGTTGGGATATGTTGGGGGGCCCTTCGAATGACAGGAAACGAGCGCCGAGCCGTAAAACGCTTCAACTCCTCGGCATGTTTAATTGCCGTTAGTTTTTACACTCGCCAAGCGAATATCTCCTCGAATGTCAAAGGGGCAGCCCACTAAAACTCAGCTCATTTTCCCGCTTTCGCCTGATTTATGTTGTAGGTGGTGATTTACGAGGAGGGGAAGGGGTTGGGTAAGCAACTCCCGGACTTCCAATTGAATTAAACCAGAACCTTTGGGATTTGGAGTCTCTTGTCCGTAACCGCAGTCCGTGACGCAGAGATTGTGTTCTTAAGTCAATGGTCAGTAACCAAGATGACATTACTATAATATTTTCACACCTAAATAACTTCATTTAATCCCTGAAAAATGCTGTTAAATTGGGTATATCATATGAAAGTCAAAAGTGTTTGCGCCCCCTGATGTTTCCTTTGATAGCTCCCACTCTTTGGTGTGTTTTTCACTCGTCTTTCTGTCAGCACTTCCCAAAGGAAAATCTCAGCCGTACAGAGACCCAGCTGTAAATATTGTGTTAAACATTAAATGAAGTCGTTAAAATCGTTTAATGATGCACTCGTTAGTCAGTCGCGTTGACAAGTGAGGTGGCCTTTTTCACTGGGGAACTCGGATGACGACTCCTCCCACTTTTTGGCTGCTTGGCAATCTGGCGAATCAAAATCACGGGCCATGACTTCAGTCGGCTGTTGTCAAAAGGAATTGAAAGGATGTTTGATGGCATGCTAAATTGACAAATGCATGCAAAACACTTTTCGGCTGCCGCATTTGCGCATACCGCCTCATTATTCATAGCTAGTAAAAGTCGCATGTTGCCGCCGTGCGGAGATGTTGCTGCCACTTCTGTTGCTGCTGTTGCTGTTGCGTGTAAGTTGCCATGCAATTGGCAAATGCTTCATTCCGATTTTATACCACTGTTCTTCACTGTGGCAATTAGCAATCAAGGGGCTGGGGGAAAAGCCTTTCCAAGTTCTTTTCTTTGTATTTTCCAATATTTACCTTGCCCGTATTGTGTGCACCAATGCTGTTACAACAAGTGTTGCTTTTGCTGTTGCTGCAGCTGCTCAAAGTCAAACTGTTTTAGGGGTCTTCTAGTCATAAGGTCAAACTGCGCGCATTATCAACGCTGAAGCGGCAAGAAAATCTGCAATAACTTCGACACTCGAAAAATCATCAATTGATTTTGTTAAGTTGCAAGCACTTGTTAATTATAAAGCTATTCAAAATTGTATGCAAGCTACCGAAAAACGTATTCAAACTATTAGACATTTATGGCATAACTTGATGATTCTGGAACATATTTGTGGCACGTTTTTTTCTGAGTGTAGCGCAGCAACATTATGCTTAAGCGCTGCAAGCGGTTCGTGCTTAAAAGCGCGCGACACACACACACATATTCCGGGGAAACAATGTTGCTGTTGTTAGGCCCGCCAGCAACATGCAACATGAGTTGCTGTTGCTGTTGCTGTTGCTGCTTTTTGTGGCCGCTGCGCTGCCTGCTTAAGATGTATCTGCTGTGATTACCACCAGGCGAGCGTGTACTTAAGCATTTTATATGCTTTTTTTATGCCATCTTGTCCTTGTGCAACATCGCGGCTTGCGGGTTGCAAGTTGCAAGTTTCGCTTCAGTCTCTGGAGTCCCAGTCCGAAATTGGGTTTATAACTTTGCGCCGAGGCGCGCGTTGAAATGGCGTTGATGATGTTCATGTTTCATGTTTGTGGCTTGATGAAGCGCAACGATTATCCCCACCGACAACAACAACAAATGCAACAGCAACAGCAACACGGGCTGTAAAAATATGCCACAAATTGATTGATTTGCCACGGCACGAAGCTGAGCCAAAGACGTTTGGCCACGTTGCAAACTCGTTTCAGTTTCAATTTCATTTTAAAGGCATTTTTACTCCGTTTCCCTCGCCAGCCCACCCATTTTATTTTATTTAATTTTATTTGTATTTTTATTTTCTTATTTTTAATTTTGTTTTTTTGTTTTTGCGTCAGCCAAAAGTGGGCGTTCTTGTTGCGCTGGCGTGCCAAAAACTATCTGAACATGGCGACAAAATATGCAAAGCAAGCCGAAGCAAAGCAAATGCAAATGCAAAAGCCCCGAAATGCAATTGAAACGCAACGAAAATTGTGCAACGCCTACTGCAACTCGGATGCAGTGCAAGTATTTATTTTTACATATTTTCGCTTCGATTTTATTTTTATTGCGGAACTGCCACACAACAATTTCCCAATTGAAATGTGTACGCGAAAATTGTTGCCGCTTGACAAATAAGTTGCATGCAAATAGCAACAGCAGCAGCAAAACTCAAAGAAAATTCAGCAGCGGCAGCAGCAATTGCCACTGCAACATCAACGGCAGCAGCAATTTGTATGCAATGAATTAAATTCCAGTGCACACAATTTTCTCAATGGCAAAATGCTGGCAGCGGGGTTTTCCATTGATGAAAATCACCAGGCTCACCTTTGACCATCTGGGTTGTTTGTCAAGTTGTCTTGACAGCAGCAACAGAATCAGCAGCAACAGCAACTAGAAGCTGCCGTAGCAACATTGGATGGAAAAGCCCACAAACTTGGCCAATTAAATGATGCTAAAAGCATCATTTTTAACCCGAATCTTAAGTTACTTATTTGAACTTAACCCATTAAATGAGATAACCTTCATTAATGTGATTTGGTGGCAGTACTTTGCTGACCCTGCGATCTGATAGAAAGTACTTTTTACTATTATTTATGTCGGTTTTATTTTCCCCCAGTTTTTGTTGGTCATTTGCCCACTGTGCCCTGTTAACTTGACAAATTTGTGTGGATGCAGTCGCTTGTCCAACAAATGCAATTAGTTAAATGAATTTTGAGCCAAGTCTCGGTTACGCTCGGCCATCGAAAGCGTTTATCAACATCAAATTGAAAACTCAAAATCCAGTCGACGCTGCAGAGAGTTTTTCCCACATTCGTCAGACTGCCAATGGATAGGTGGACTGAGGGAAAAGTGGGAAAATGTCTGAGGGGAAAGCCGAACTGAGAAAATGGCCCCGAGGGCCAGCAAGTCAAACGCCAGACTCCGGTTGTCTGGCTGAAAATTGTGGGTAATTTTCGGGGTTACCTTCGCCCGGTTAACATTAGCGTGTGTGCAGGTTGTAATTTTCTACTTTGCGCCTGAAAAACGAAACGAAACGAAACGAAGCGAAAGCGGGGGAAAAATCGGGGGAAATCGTTTGAGGAAAACCTTTCAAGAGTCGATCGTGTTATGTATGTCTATGGATTTCCATGGGGGACTTGTTAACTGCTCATAAAGGCCACCAAAATCGAGATCGGAAAAAAAGCTCCATAATGCATATACTTAGCTACGTGTAGTGCTATCAATTCCTAATCATATAATAAGCTCTGCGATACGATCTCTGGGTGTTTGTTGCGTTTTGTTAATTAGCCATTTAATGCCCAATAAAACCAGGCGGCAGTAAAACAATAACAATAACAATGGCAATGGCCATTAGCCAGAATCCGATTCAAAATCAGAGTCACAACACGATCTCTGATTTATTGAGTCATTAAATACTAATCATAATTTTCTTGTTTAGCAGCCACTATAAAAAGCCGTAAACACCAAAGGGAAAAAAGCGTTGCCAAGTCGCCGATCCTCATTTTTTATGCGACTAGAAAAAACGAAACAAACCAAAATGCCTAGGAGAGAATGCCAAATGTTTGTAAACATTATTTAAATAACTTTGGGCGTTTTGATTGATTATGTGGATGATTTTTATAATTTTCTCTCTAGCCGCAGCAGAAGCTTAACACCTTTTCCCCCACAAATGTCTAGTTTACACTTAGTAGCGAGGGGTTAAGACTCTAAATCCATACAGAATGCCCGCCAGTCAAATCAATTTATCAAAACGAATATACACATATGTTCAATGCTAGTCCGCATAGCTGGTTACATCTTCAGCTCGCCAGATTATGAAATTAAAATTTATAAAGACACTAATCGATGGTGAAAGAGTGGCGGGGCGCAGGGAATCACTAGTTCGAGACTAGCCATCATTAATCAAAGTCAGCCCCATGGCGTTTTTGGTAATCTTCGTCTGGACGTATCGTCGCATTTCAATGTCCACCACTGTCAACCGAAGGCGGTGAAAAAAAAAATACAAAACTAAAATACAAAAAATAAACTGCCGCCGAATAAAGAAATCAATAAGTCAAATTGCCAGCTACGGACATGGGCATTTTCATTATTTATTATTAAACGAATTGGTGCAACCTTAACTGCCAAAGCAATTGGCTACCGGTCTTCTGTCTTCTGTCTCCCGTCTACAGTTTTTCAGTATTCAGCATTCAGTTTTCAGTTTTTAGCATTCAGATCTGCGATCTCCGGCCATCTTCGACTCCTTCGAGTGCCATTCGAAATGAATATGCAAAAGAGCCGGGCTGCGAGAATAAATAAATATAAAATCAGGGGGAACGAACAAAAACCGGCAGCATTTTGGAGCTGCTGCCCAGACAGCTGGACAAGCCCTCTTCACAGCGGGATAGCGGATGCGGCCATATGGATATGGGTATGGGTATGGGCATGGATATGGAGGAGGTTGGTCCGTAGGAGGAGGGTCAGGGGGCCAGTCCAAACCAGGCCCCATTCGCTCTTATTTAGCTAATTTAAATGAGCTGCAAACAAGCGGCGATGAAGATGAAGTGGCGGAAAAGCGAATGGGGGATACCCTGCAAATTATCCGAATCAAGGCTTTTATATCAACTATAAATGATTGGATTTAACCAACATATATACATATATATTTATCACTCTTTTTGAATGAGATTCTTTTTCAAATATAATCGAATCGATAGAGTATGTAAATGTCATCATCCAAGCAAAGCGAACGGCTGAGAGCGATTTTATGGGATGTGTCTTGCAATTTATCAAACATTTTGGGTAGGCGGCGGCAGCAACAACAAATTGATTTGCATAACCAATTATAAACACATTCCGTAGGAGTTGGACCCTCCAACCACTCCAATCGAACCCATCCGGACCCAGATCCTTGTTCTTGTGAATTTCGCCACTGTTGCTGTCCAAGTCTTTTGTTTAACACAAATTGTCGCACTTTAGCAGCACAACAAAGGCCACAATGGCGTTACGAAAAGGGGATATCTATCTATATGTGGACGGACGGTTAAATAGGCGGATGTGCAGTATAGTTACTAATAGATTTATTTGCCATTGACACGAACCGCATTTTTGTCTATTTATTTAGCCATTGTTATTTAGCTGTTCTTTTTTGCCAGCTTATTTGCTTGGCTAAACTGAGCAGAACAGACGCAGATAATGGCATCGCCTGTCCCACTTAAATATCGCCCGATCGCCCCTATTTAGCTATAGTATATAAATATATGTATATATATACTCATATAGTGGGAATTGGAGCTGTAAAACAAATCTGATTGCACATTGTACAACCATTAAACGAGTCACGTCAACTGGAGGCTTGACCAAATGGCTTTCCACATGACAAAGGTGCATTAAGTTTTTTGCAATTGCTTCTTTTTTAAGTGAATTAAATACACAAAATTCAACGGAAAAAATAATTTCATTTACTAATTTAGTTTCTCAATCATGCAGTTACACCAAAATCGATTTGAGTATCTAGACCAGCGAACTTCTATTCATTTGCATAGTGTAGAATAACGAAGAAGTGTGGTTTTTTGTGTAGACCATCACTTATTAAACACTCGTCACTTTTAATTAAAAGTCGCCGCCTGTTCCAGAGAGTTGTTGGCCAAGTCCTACCTGACTATTTGGTCGGGTTGTGTGCACCATCATATATGTATAGACACCCCTCTGCGCCCACCCCCCCATCCTATCGCCCACCATAAAGTTTTCCATGGGGTTTTCCGGGGGGCTGCAGCTGCATGCCACTGCAATTTGCAATTACCACAAACACGCGGCGCAGAAAACCAGCGGCAGCAACATTGCATGGCAAAAGTTTTGCAATTAGAACACTTTTCGCGTGGTTTTAATGATAACGCATGGGTGTGGGGAGCTATGTCAAAAGGGGTCTATCCACTGCATAGGCGTAGGGGGCGTGGCAGGAAACTAGCTTTTAAGTGTGTCTGCACACAGAAAATGCGCGAAAATTTCGAGTGAAAAACGCTCGAAGGACTTATCTAGTATTTTCTTCATTTATTTATTTATTTTTTTTTTTTGTGTTCCACTTCCCTTTTGGGTTCATGTAGTTTTAGGCCTACTACAAGTATGTATATACTTGGCATAGTTTCGGAATCAAGTGGAAATATTGTGTTGGCCCGAGGACAGTCAGCTTTTGTCTGCCATTGTTTTGTGTGGTCAAGTGCTGCAAAGGACAATGCAGATCGCCGTGTCTTGTTTTTACAAGAACTCTCTCATTAGAGCGCAGATTTAGAGCAAATGTCCTTTGTTTCGATCGAAACGAGTGGCAGAAGGAGAGTCCTGTATTTGGCATAAGTGTTGTGTGTTGTGTTTTCTTTTGCCTTAAATCAGGCGCTCTGTGCTGGCATTAAAGGATTTACAGGATCAACTGCTGGATTTCAGTCAGTTCTCTAGCGCTCCTTATCTCTATCTCACTCGCTCTCTCTTTTGCTCGCTCGCTCTCTCCTTGTGACATCCTGCGGCGATAATCGCTGGCAGGATCACAGGATCAGCCTCTCTCTCTCTCTCCCTGTTTCCCGTAGACCGCTAATTTGTTACAAAAATTGCACATTTCGATGTTCGCGCCATGGGGTCGAGAATCCGTGTCAGTCGGTCGGTCCCTTTTCCCATCAGCATCCCCTCTTTCCAATTTTTTTATTTCGGCCCATCCATCACCGCCATTTGGCAGTTGCCTCCTCTTTTTCTCCCTCCCTTTCGCTCCTCTCTCCCTCTCTCTGTCTTTCATTCATTCACTGGCGGCCTTGCCCTTTGACCTTCGTCTCCTACTGCGCCATTTCGAGCATTTAGCGACACTTAGTCCATCAACCCATCTCTTTTAATCCACCCCTCTAAGGTATCTGTCTCTGTCTCTCTTAATGTGCGAGTGAGAGGAAGTCGGGGATATAAAAGTACAGTCATCGCAAAAACGTCTTTTAAATACTCACAGATCTAGCCAGAAAAGTCAGAAAATAAAGTTTTAATATTTTCAGAATAATAATATAAAAACTCAAATGACAAAAAAAAAATTTATATAATATATTCCGAAGCGAGGGAGACAGGCTGAATCAATTGTCTCGCCATAAATATCAATATCAATATCAAGTTGGCTTTCAATCAAACTCATTATGCTAATGAAGACACACAGCTGCACACGCCTACACACAGATACTTCGCACAGATACAGATACAGATGCCAACGATCGGTGGATGACTAAGTGAGTGAGTGAATCGATACCGACTTGTGATCGCAACGACTTGACTCTCGACCAACGTGCTCTGGGGCTGCTTAACCATCCAACCAGCCATTCATCCAACCATCCAACCATCCATCCATCCATCCATACATCCATCGATACATCGAACTAACCGACTAACCAACCAGTCCCCTGGTGGGTACAACATCATCATCGTGATGATGATCGCCAATGCCTGACCATCGACATGAACATCGACAGCTTGCGGCGACGTTTAAATTTGTTCATACTATAAACAAAATGAGCTGAAGATTCTATCTGTTCGTGTAAATATTTGTTAAAATTAAGCTTTCAACTGAAAAGTTTCAAAAATTGTAATTTTCGTATCTTTTAGCGATCTTTTCTTTTTTTTTTGCCTTTTTTTTGGTACTTTGAACCCCCTGGTCCATCCACTTCGCTGTCAGCCATGATCCATATGGATATATAGTATATATAGCTCAACGGCTGATTGATGCCATAGATCCGCGATAGTTATAGCTGACAACGATTAGTCTAATAGTTGGTAATTTTATTTGATTTAAGCGATTACCCTACGAGTGATCATTAGGGATCAGATGCCATAACTTGGGAGCAGAAAAAGCTATCGCCATTGTGTTGGGCTTACTAATTTGTCAGTTTGATTGCGTTGATCACTGATTTCACATGAGGTGGCTATGTGATCATAGTGATAAAATTATATACGTTTGTTTGCGATTAAGTGGTGACAAGCTTTCAGCGATGGCTTGATATATATTGTCATTACATTTTGCAGTTTAGCAATGAAAAATACAGTTTCCAAAGGCTTTTTAGCTAATCAATTTGAGAGTATCTTGTGTTCGGCTAGGCCCGATTGATTAATCGGCTTAGAAACTAATTTTGTTTGCATTTTTAATGTGTTTTGTCTGTGGTGCTTAAATGTGCTGCTGCTTTTGTGGCCTGTGGCAAATGTTTTGTCTTTATTCCGTGGTGTGTTTTTTTTTTAGGTTTTTGTTATTTTATGTTGCTCATTTTTTTTTATTCTTTGCAAATTAGCCCGCAGACATGGGCAGACATGCAAACCTTATGGGGGCTCTCAATAAAATGGTAAAAAAACAACAACTGCAGGAACAACACCTTAGCGAGCTGCACACATAATTCAATTAATTTGATTTAATTGCCGCAATGAAAGCGGCGCATAAATTGCATAAATTACCCACGAACTGAGCAATGCACCGGCAATTAAACGACCACATAAAAAGTACCCATATTCAGCTAAATATTCTAGATGCATTACGGCATTTTTATGGTGCCATAGAATGGAGGATTAAACGCGGATTTATGTTCCTAAATATGCTATCCAATTGGCAGCTCCACCCCGATTTAGTACCCCTTTTAAAAAAAATCAAAAAAAAAAATTGTTGAACAAAAACTCCACTGTTTTTTGTGCAAAAGGGGTTAAAAATGTGAGCTCACCGCTTTTGGCAAATATCTTTTATTGTTGCTTTTTGCCGGCTAATGACGTTGCGAATTTGTGGCCAATGTTGTTGCTGTTGCCTGTCAGCGTTTATTTTGTTTGAAGTAACCCCCATGCATCCCCCTTCCCCACACCTCACCAAATAATCCCCCCAATGTGCTGAAAGTTGTGAGTTTTATGAAGTTTTAAGCAGGCTCTAAGTGTAATGCGAGTTGAACACGTCAACAGGGGGGAAGTGCTGCGGTTCGGGTTGAGGAAATGTGTGAAGGAGTCAAGGATGTGGTGGGTTAATGTCG
Organism: Drosophila sechellia; assembly: GCF_004382195.2. Lineage (NCBI taxonomy): Eukaryota > Metazoa > Arthropoda > Insecta > Diptera > Drosophilidae > Drosophila > Drosophila sechellia. The sequence goes on from NC_045954.1 coordinate 9,531,296, forward strand.
AAAAAGCAAAGCCAAGAGGGAAGGGGTTCAAGGCAAGAGGCTAAGGAATGGCGGGAGTGAATTTAATAAGCTAATTTTGTGGAATTTTATGGTCAAGCAAAACAAAATACTCTACAATAAGCAGCAGAAATAAAGGATTAGTATTTCCAATTATTTTTGATGAGATTTTACAACACAACAGAACAGTTTTATAAATTTTCACACTTTTTGCTTTTATGGCGTCTATTGTGCACCCTGCCCCTTCCTTCTTGGCCAACTTGCCAACCAATCCTCCGAAATTGAAAACATAATCAACCCCAATTACTGGAACACAAAGTCTGCTGCCTGAACTTAAACACCCAAACAGGCCAAAGCACTCGCCAGAAGTTCGGGTTCAAATTAATTGCAATCCGAGGCCCATTAAATGTGACCCGTTTCGAAAGGGGGGCTCCTTTAGCCTTCGAGAATGTCATGTGGCTCTAATGAGCGGTCAGTTAATCATGATATTTAAGAAGCAAGGGAGAAAGGGGTGGGGTTTTTTGGGAGGCGTGACAATTTGCCCTTGAAAGCGCCAAGGGTTACAAATGTGGTCTGGTGGGGGGGTTGATAACAAACACCAGAGCCACATGAGCAGCAAATGGGAGGAACATCGAATTAAAGCATTTCCTAAATTAAAATCTTATAAGCAATCTCTCTCTTTTCATCCCACTAACTTCGTCTCTTTCACGCCACCTCGTGCCCTTTCTTTCGCCCTCTCTCTTATTGCCGCACATTAAAGACACTTTAATGCACTTCATCAATTTGGGTTATGACTCCACTTCGCCATCGAACGAATCTCTCAGTTCGTAATTATCGGGCCGAGCCGAAAATCAACGCTCATATAGACTAACACATACCCTATAAGTGGTCCAGTGCCTCGCTGCTTTCATATGCTTAACTAAAAGTAAGTGCTAATGGTGATTTTATCGATGGTATTGCCATTATTATAGCATATTATAAGATTCTTCTGAACACAATATCATAGAGTATTTATAGATCACTTAGGCCTGAAAGCACCTTCCGTCTTCTCTCTACTTTTGGTTTTATTATATTTTTCTGAAATTTCTCAAAAATATAATAAATAATAAAAAGAGCAGCAACGAGGCAGCAGAGATAAGGATGAAACAGAAACACACAAGCGAAGAAGGATGAAAAAATAATAATAAAAATTATGATGAAAAAGTCTGGAGCTTTGGAAACTCCATTAATTTTTACCCGGCTACTTCTGCACCGCCGTTTTTGGAGCGTCATTGTTAATGAGTTTTCGTGTATGGCTTACTTATGGGTCTTTGGTTTTAGGTGCAGGTCCACGTCCACGTCCACGTCCAGGCGTAGTCCAGATCCTCAAGTGAGAGGACCGAACAGTGGACCGGAGGAGCATACCGACCATCATAAGACCAGTTCCAAGGAACTCCCAGCCGATGAAGACAAAGTTGACCGATGCTACTACTTGGGGGCCAGGCGTTTTTTTTAATAAACTTCTGGGACAGAAGCGACTTGGTTCCCACGCTGCTTTTAATTTGCAAGACTCTTTCGCTCTCCTTCAGAATCAGAATCAAAGCCATTAGTTTACACTTTACATGCTAATGGAAGGATGAGGGTCCCGGCTGGTTCTGTTGGGTATATGTACACACTCATACATATATAGATACATGGTCTGGTTTGGTCCGCTCTGCTCTGTATGGCCTGCCATCCATCCTTTTGGTTTTTAAAGAAGTCGAATGCCTCGAGCTCCGCGCGTTGTGGCTTCTGAATGGCTGAGAGTTCTCTGCAGTCGAAAATAAAATCAAAACCAATGAACTTTTTTTAATTGCCTATGAAAATTGTATCTGCATCGTTGCTCCTTGCGATTCTTCCTTCAGCCGATGCTCCAGCGTATTCGGTAGCTCCTTCCTCTTCACTTCGGCGCAGGCCTACTGCAATTTAAAAGTATCTTTTATATTCGCGTTGCGCCGTTTTATGTGTTTTTTGTTTTTGCCTCGCGTTTCTTGTTTTATTTGCATTTTGGCGCCGGAGTTTTGAAGTTGATTTTCTCATTTTTGCTGAAGTTAAATATTTTGGCTGATGAGTAGTGTGTTTTTGTTGCCTTTCACACACTGTGCCACAAAGTTTGGGGATTAGCCGTTCCGACGGATTAGCTGAGATTGATTCCCGTTGATGGATGGCGATAATTGTCGGCATCGATAGTTGATTTTTTTAGGAATCCACTCTTTTATGGCGGAGAAAACTCATCAGCAATGTAAACGGCAGCGATAATTGGAAAAGACTGAAAGTCCATTTACCTCCACTGTGTGCTCGTTATTCGAAAAGTGTGGAATATTCAAAATTTAATAGGCATATTTTGATGGACTCTAAAGTTTTAACTGCCCATTTTGGCAGTCCCATTTGCCATTGTAAGGATCCATATTGAACCATGTTGTAATAGACATTTAGCCTGCCTTAGGTACTAATCAACAAACAGCTCTTTAAAAATAATTACATCGCGCAGATTAGTTTTCTAAAATCACAGTAAAAATGTTAAGCTAAAGCAACTCAATAGATCATATATGAAAGAATAAAGTCTGAGGTATTAGGAATGCAGATCGGGGACACATCTAGCCAAAAAATCGCCTTGATCCACCGACTCCAAATCGAATCGGATCACAATAGTTAACAATTTGTTTGGCACTCTGGCACCCCAGGGGGCGCCACTTGGCGCCAGTCGGCGTACCTTCTTCGGGTCGAAAACCCATCGATCCCAGCGGCAAATTAGCCACTGCAACGCCCCACCCATGAGGAGTCGACCCTATATATACACACATACATATATACAGCATACAATGCAAACCGATGAATAATGAATTGGTCTTTGGAGTGGACTTCAAACGGAGAGCGACGTCGACCACAACGAATTTAGATTTTTCACATTTTTATTGTTGTTTGCCGACACGGCGATGAAACGGAGTGCATTTCCCCCTCTCTCACTCTAACACTATCCCGCTGTCTCTGTCTCTCAATTTCTCTGATTCTCCGATTCTATCCATTTTTCCCTGGCTCATTGTAAATCATTAGCGACGACACCTGCTGTGAAAATTATGACACCGCCTCCGATTGATGTGCCCAACTTGTTGCCGCCGAAAGAGATGGGCGATATCGGCGGGAGGGAGATGGCCATAGCGGGTGCAAGCGAGATGGTAGATCGGGGTCGGGAGCTGAGATAGATAAAAGGTGAGGAACCTGCAGCGCCATTTGCTGATAGCGCCCGCTGTGAATTCGTCCGGGGGAATCTGTATTTGTATCCGAATCCGAAAACTGAGGACCTGGGAAAGGGGAACTGGGAATTGGTCACTGGGATAAAAGGCACCCCCTTGCCCTTCTCCACTGCCGTGGACATCACCTGCTGCGTTGGCCAAATTTGTTTAGCTCGCGCCTTTTGAAGATATCCCCTTTCTGGTGCCGAGATTCCCGATTCCGTTTTCACCTTCGGGAAATGCCATTCGACTGTTTTAATTAGACCAACTTCAAGCCCTCAAGGTGGCCAAGAAAAAATGTGGTTGTAAAATCCGTTCGAGGTAATCATGAAAAAAGGAGTCAAAGGAAGTTTTCAATTAATGAAGTTATTATAATTTTATGTTCCGCAAATATTGAAGAACCATAAGAAATTTATTCCTACTTTATTTCCTGCAACATGAAAACATTATCAATCAATTAAAAGAAAGACTTTAAATTCGTATAGAATTATAGTGATATTATTTTATACAACAGACGATCGCCTGACTCAATCATTTGTTTTGATGCTTATTTCAGCCACTTCAATCAAAAGTCTGATCGATTAATCAAATCGAGTTGTATTTTAATTTGCCCCAGACTCTCCTGACTGACTAGCTGACCAACTGACTAACTAACTAACTGACTTGCCTGCCCCGATATCATTTTGTATAATTTATCCAACACATATACACACACACACTCATACACACTGGCACAACAGCCATTACTCATACGCGCAGTTGCACGACGTTGAAATTGCTCCAATTAAGTGTGTGCTTTTTTCGGCTTGGCTTGGTTTTTTTTTTGTTCGACTAAGGGGCCAAAGTAGTTCGGTGGCAGGATATCCAGATATCCAGAAGATTCCTGGACCTCACGATTCGAATGGGTGATGTCATTAGGCTGCCAAAGCACCTGTCCGATGCGGGAGATGAGCAGACTTGCAATTGAAAAAGCGGCAGCGACATAAACGTGCCACAAAAACAGATCCGCAGAAAGTCAGGAAATGCAATATGTATGTATGTATGTATATAGGTGTAGTATATACATTTGTATGCACGGTTAGGTGGGCGGTTGTAAGGGGGATTCCCCAGAGTTGCCTTTCCTCTCAATTTCTGGAGTGGCCAATTACTGGCCAAAATAGCAGCTTCCGCGGAGGCTCTCTGATCCCGATCTCCGGCTGATTGCTGGTTGCCAAAGCAATCCGCTGAACCACCATAAAAACGACTGCACCACTGCACCACTGCACCACAGCACCACAGCACCACCCACCCCCTCCACATGAAAATGGCCAACGAAAACGGTAAAAGCTCGAAACTAGGCAACTGTAAATCGGCCGACTCGAGTCAGTAAACTATTAACTTAATTTTTTTGGACAACTCGACGAGGCCACGACTACTGGGCAATGGCCACAATGCACTCGAACAAATAATTGATTGAAAAAAGCGCGAACTTGTGCTTTCCAAAAAACAATTTAACTCTGATTACAGTTCATATATTACTGCTCACATTTTCCACAGTAATAAATATTTATTTTAATATATTATGGAAATATAATCTTGCCTGCTGTGATAACTGATAATTCCCATAACTTAACTCGTTTTGCTCGCATTAAAGCCAATAATAAACCAGTGTCGGCCAAAGAACAAGTTACACTTAGCGCAGGGGGGAAATTCAAATAGACTCATTTCCCAGGTAATCGATGGATCGCCGATTAATTTCGGATCAGTGTATATATGTGCGAATATATCGAGGCGCTTGATTGAACAACTTTTACCGTATTGCCAAAGTTGTTCAACTTGTTGTTGACAATTCTGGCTGTTGTTTCTTTGTTGTTGTTATTGTTGGCATCTCGGTTGTTTTGGCCAAGTTGCATCCAGCAGCAACAACTCAAGCAGCTGGCAGGCATGAAATGTGTTTGACGAGGATCCAATCCGCAGGGACCACAGATTGGGTGAGAATCCTTCTCTAGAGAAATCCTTCGACCTTCGTCAATCAGGCAGCAATTTTCGAGTGGAGAAAAGGAGAAAACATTCGCCGCTAGACAAAAAGCGGAATTGAAAATTAGTTTTGACCAAGGACTACCCCCGAATCGAGCCGACTTTTAATGACTTCCTCCCAAAAAACGCAGCTCTCGATTATAAATGTCTGTGGGAAAAGGGATACATCGCATAGCCGAATGTGTAATACTCTGGACAAATATAAGTATCAATACTCTTATTTGTAATGATATTAAATCTATAATAATAGGGTTGTATCTGCTGAAAGTCCTTTAAGCTTCTTTTAAGTTCTTACAACATTTATTACAACAATATGCTATTTTACAATATGTTCACAAAGTATTGTTGTTCTATTTGCATTGATAACGCATCAAATTAATTTTTTGTAATTATCAATTATTTTGTTATTATTTTTAAAAGTTTATTATAGGTCTTTCTGCAGTCGTCTCAACCCTTTCGTGCCAAAAGAGTATCCCCAGAACGCCAGAGACCATAAAATCGCGGCTCATTCGCAGCGCTAAAAGGGAATTTCAGTTTTGATTTACGTGGCGAATTAATTTTGTGGGTTGCTGTTCGCTTCTTGGCCCTCTCGGCCTGCCCTTTTGGCCCTCTTTCAGCAGACAGACATTAGAAACCGTTGGCCGCAAAAAACAAAGGGCAGAATCGGGCAGGAAGCGAAATTGAGCTCGACTAATTCGCATTTAAGTAATTTGCAAATTCGCGCGAACGGCAGTTAATTAAGAAATGCAAGCATTCCCATGGGAAATATTTAACCAAAGTGTGTGGGTTTCAATCTGCGTGATATAAAGTGCATATAATCAATGGAAAATATGTTTATATACTAACTATGTTTTATGATTCAAATTAACATAAATGGATGATAAATATAATCCGTTTGTATCCTTTCAGGATCATCCCAGCTTGAGAGGAACTCCGCTGGCCATGCTGGCCGCCCAGTGCAACAAGCTCTCCAACAAATCACCGCCCCCGCTGGCCGACGCCGCTGTGGGCAAGGGCTTCCATCCGTGGAAGAGGAGTCCCAATTCGCCGGCAGCCGGATCCAGTGGCTCCTCCGGCGGAGGTGGCGGCGGCGGTGGCAGTAGCGCCGGTCAGCACTCGCCCTGCGCCATCTCAGCGGCCAGCTCGTCCAGCTCGAGCGGATCGAACGGAGGACAGTCCTCCAGGAGTCTCTCCTCCAGCGCCAGCACCATGGTGAACATCACAGCTAGGTAAGCAGACTGGCGGCGCACAGCGATCCAGCAGGGATTGCCCCAGTGGACGGTGGTTGGATGGGGGTTTCTGGTGGTTAGAAATGTTTAGAGTTTACTATATTCTATTTACTAGACATCCATCCACCCACCACCAGCTGACCACTTTTGTGGGGGGTGATCCCTTGGAGCGCTGTGCGCGGACAGCCGCAGCAGCTGGCCCTATACGACTCGCGAGTAATTTCAGCATCTATCCTTACAGTCGCCCCCTGGCCTCCTCCTGCGCGGCGGTGGGCGGGGGTTCCACCGGCTCCTCCTCCTCCGCCTCTGGATCACAGTCATCCTCCACGGCATCTGCGGTGGCAGCGGCTTACGGCGGTGATCTGTACTTTCCGAACACCTCCACCTCGAACATGGACAACCATCACATGCATCAGGGCCTACTGGGTAAAGTTGAGGCCGGCGCGGCTGCCTTTGGCGGTGTCTACTCGCGTCATCCGTACGATTGGCCCTTCAATGCAGTGACCCACAAGGAGGCCGCCAGCGTGAATTCCGGCTGGTGGGACATGCACAGTGCCGCCGGATCCTGGCTGGATATGGGTGGTGCGGGCATGCACTCCACAATGGCCAATTATGCGAGTGAGAACTATAGTTCCGCATTGAGTCATTCGCTGTTGGGATCGGGACAGCATTTGCTGCAGGACACCTACAAGAGCATGTTGCCCGGCCAGGGTGTGGGCGTTGGTGTGGGCGTGGGCATGGGTGGCTTCTCCCTGCCCCACAGTTCTCCATCGGCGGCGGCAGCAGCTGCGGCCACAGCGGCAGCGGCGGCGGGTGGCTCCCCGCAGGGTGGTTCACCATCGACACCATCACCCAGATCCCAGAGGCGATATGCCGGACGGGCCACCTGCGATTGCCCGAATTGCCAGGAGGCGGAACGCCTGGGTCCCGCTGGCGTTCATCTGCGCAAGAAGAACATCCATTCGTGTCACATACCGGGCTGTGGCAAGGTGTATGGAAAGACGTCGCATCTGAAGGCTCACCTGCGGTGGCACACCGGCGAGCGTCCCTTTGTGTGCAACTGGCTGTTCTGCGGCAAGCGTTTCACACGCTCCGACGAGCTGCAACGGCATTTGAGGACGCACACCGGCGAGAAGCGCTTTGCATGCCCCGTGTGCAACAAGCGCTTTATGCGCAGCGACCATTTGGCCAAGCACGTGAAGACGCACAATGGCACGGCCAATCACCAGGCCAATGGCCACAATGGTGGGCTGAAGAAGGGCTCCTCGGAGTCGTGTAGCGACTCGGAGGAGGCCGCCAACCAGTCGGGCGAGTCCAACGGGCTGGGCGGCGTGGGCAGTGGCCCACAGACGGGCGGGGCCGGTGGCGGCGGGGGTGGCGCTAGTTCGGGAACTGGTGCTGGTACGTTAGCGGTATCGGGATCGGTGACCACCGGAGCGGGAGCTGGATCCGGTACGGGTAGCTCCAATTCCAATTCCAATTCCGGTGGCTCAAGCGGTTCCGTTAGCGGTTCCGTATCCGGTTCTGGCAGCCATCCCGGCACCCCGACCTCGCTGCACGCGCACAGCGCCAATGGCACGTCCAGCAGCCTGCTGGGCGGCGGTCTGCACCTGGCCACGCCGCACCAGATGGTCGCCGCGGGCGGTTCGCCGGTGATGCTTCACCAGCAGCAGCAGCAACATCAGCAGCAACAGCAGCAGCAGCAGCATCAACAGCAGCAGCAGCAGCAACATCAGCAGCAACAGCAGCAGCAGCAACACCACCAGCAACAGCAGCAGCATCATCACCAGCAATTTGGCCAGCAGCAGCATCCCCATGCCCATCACCTGCACCACCATGCCCACCACTCGCACCACCTGGCCACCGGTGGCTCACCCGGTCTGGATCCCAGCTCCCTCGTGGATATAAAGCCACCAATGGTTTGAGGGTCGCTGGGACCCTTCCTGTTCACCAACTAAAGCAGTGCAAGGGTTCCACACCATAGATACTACGTACCACGTGCTACGTATATAAATACATTTATATAAAATCGATATCATTTTGATTTGAAGCTATCTTGCGGTTGTACATATAGCCAGCAGATGTCTGTAAATATATTTGAAAAGAAACGCCCGCTCTATGTGTCTATTGCGCTAATCCCAGCACTAAACTAAAACTGAAAGTAAAATATAACAAGATATACATATAAATATATTGCTTATAGCCTATTTGTAGACTAAGCCATTTTCTAGACTATCTAGTTATCAACACTGAAGGATAAAGGAGAGCGATGTTTTTTTTTTATTTTTTTTTACTAGCCCTATGGATATGTAATTTTTTTCATAGGTTCTAAGCATTATATACGACATTAACCAAGAGACAAGCTTCGAGCACCACAAAAACAAAATCCCTATAAAAACATGAGATAAGAACCATTATGCAATTCTAAACGAAGACACCTAAAACAAAATAATATTGATACAAAATATATATGGATATTGAACGGGGGAACATCATAAATATATTTCTAGTCCAATTATGAAGTGTGAGCGAACCAAAATTGTAAAGAGAAAACAAAAATGGAGGAGGAAACGCAGGGGAGGAACTTAAACTCTAGCCCGTGTAAATTAGCATATGTCCCTCATTTATTTTTGCTAACCCCATCGAAACGAGGATATCTTAGACGCTAGTGCTTTAATCGATCCCAACTAAAACTAAAACAAATGATGGAAGGAAAACCGGCGGAGAGCCCAAGCTAAACCTTAACTAAATGTGTTTTGTTGTTTTATTTGAACTAGGCTTAGAGCAGATACTTAGATACTTAGCACCACACAACAAAAACAAAAAAACAAATAAATAAATAAAAAATGAAGCACGGATGCAAAAAGGATTTGGCCAGTCCTGCGAAACGTGGGCCGCATCAGCAATTTATCATCTTCGATTACTTTTTTTTGTCTATGTAAATTAATTATTTAAAATACGAATAAACTATTTAAATTTCATTCAAAATAAATGTACAACAAAACGCTGCGATTCCCATTTATTTGTCAGTGAAAAAAAAGGGCAGGGACGAAAGTGGGTGGGCTGGGAAAGTATCTGAATATGTGGACATGGATGGGCAGAATCAATTTGGTAAATCAATCTTTGTATCTGCGAATAAGCGTAAAATATGTTTATCTGATTGAGGGTGGTTTACCCTCGGTTTTGATTTTTTGGGGATGCTACCGAACTGCTGGACTTCCTGTCCTCCAAAATCTCCTCATGCCGATTCATCTGGTCGTTAACGACTTTTAACGCTCTCAATCTGAATGGAAGGATGTGCGGGGGCTAAAAGGTCGACCCTGGGTGCCCTGATGTCCTGATATCCTGATGTGTGTGGGTGATTTAAATTTTATTACCGTGGCTAAAAGGCACCCTCGCAATCCGCTGGAACAGATTCTCACCCGTCAAGTGGGTGCAGATTGTTTCTATCGCTCCGATCATCCCCCTTTTCATTCAGAAGTGGATTAAGCTGCGCAGTTATTTTTCCCGCTGGTGTTTTGACATCCTCGGTGGGGGTGTGGTCGCCCGGGGGCCAAAAACAATTTGCCAGGGCAATGAATTCAAGATTCAAATGAATAACGTTCTGGCCGAAATGGGCAAACTGGGCGATGAGTGTTCTCCACATTACGGGGCATTAATGGAAAGCTCTGGCTGCTCACTTAAAGCCATCAAGAATTAATGTCGGACTGTTACTGGTTTGGTACTTATGGAAGAATGACTGCTAAATGTGTTTAGTTACTGCTGTTGTTTAACTATTTATATGTTATGCATTTCAATTTTAAAACGACCCAATGTTCTAATAATCTGCCCAAATTTGTTAAAAAAGGTTTTGTATTCGTGTCATAAATCATACGCAACGTTTGGTAAGTGTTCCACGAAGGAATCTCAAGTGTGGTGAATTGAAATGAGGCAACTCTCTCTTCCTTTTCGAAATCCATGACTCCTGTTTTCTGGGTATTGTGTGTCACATGGTAGCCGCATCCTGCTGGGCACCATATCCTCATGCTCATGCTCATGCTCACCCACTACCACTCCCACTCTGCAGGATTCGGATTTCAAAAGAGTGCAAGTTGTAAATTAAAATAATGAAAAATACAAACACAAAAGGAGGGGGCATGTGAAAAAAGAGATAGCTAACGACATAAAACAAAGGACAGGACATGCGTTTGGCATCGCCTTGCAAAGGATATGGGCTGTCTGTATATACCATATATGCATACATATATAGTGGCAAAGGAGCAGAGTTGGAACTGAATAAATCAGAAAAGACCAAGGTAGACCTGCAGTTGAGTGGGGCCAAAGGATTGGCGACGATGATAAACGAGCGACACTGCGGCGCTGACAAAATCATTAGCAGCGAACTTTAATTAAAATATGATTTTCACACATTTGAGCGGAGTTAGGCGCCAGAAACGAGATCCTCATCAGTTCCACACCCATTGCCATTCCCATTCCGATTCCCATTCCCATTCCCGCTGCCATATCCAGATCCCTCGTATCCGAGGGTATCCAATCCCCAAAACTCCAAGACAGTGTCAACGTCGAGATGTTTAAGGCATCCCCGGAATCTTTTAATGGTTGCCACGCCCCCGACTGCCCCCGTTCACAAATCTTGTTCACACATTGTTTTCATTAAGCAAAAAAATGAACCGCGCAGAGAAAATATTTGCATACCCTGTAGGCAATACTCGATCAAATAAAGTATACCGTTTTTATTATAGTGTTGAGTTGTATTTCTCCTCTCAAGAAATACTTTAAGATACTAAAGAAAGTTATTATGTTTATCTATATACAACCAGACTAGAAACTTAGCAATGTTACTTATTATTTAAATATATTCAAATTGAAAGACTATTTATAAATTAAAGAAAAAATTATAAATTAATTGCTTAATCTTATTTCTAAAATCCCATTGACTTTTTTGAACATTAAAACAGTACAGGGCATTAGAGGAGTCGATAGTATTCATCTTTATCTTTTCGAATCCTTAGTCGTCGCCTGAATGGAGACTCCGTGATTTGGAGTTGCTGAAGTTGTTTGGAGCATCTCCGTTGTCATCTTGTTTCGACATCTGTTTGCATTTGACACGATTATTTATGTTTATCGCGCGTTAAATGCGCCCTATTATCAGCATAATAATCGTAATTAAAAGCCAACTAATTTATGGCAGTGATTTATGCAGCGCTCTCGTCGCGGATTCCTGGCATTCCCTACTTCCCTCCGGGTTCCTTTTTTCGACTCTTCCCCGCGCTTCCTTCCTTCTGACCCACACTCCTCGATTTGACTTCTCAATTTTGGTCTGGCACTGCGCAATTCGGTTATATCCCGCTGGGCCAGGATAACCGACCAAGACCAAAAGGATACCCGCTGGGTGTTTTAATCTCATTAACTGTCGACGCGATTTCGACGCTCTTTCCCTTCGTCTATATTCCCATATATATACATATAGACTTTTTGTGACCTCTGATTATAAATGTTGTGTTGTTGTGGCTGCAATAACATTCAAGCAAATTGCATTTGTTATCCTGCGGTTTCTATTTTTCACGGTGAGAGATGTCGAATGACCCCTCCCTGTATCTGGTTATCTGCATAGGTTAAGTTACGAAATAGAAAATCCTAGATCAGGTTCATCTTCTACACGTTCTACATGTAGCATGATATGCCATCCTGAAGCCTTTTCGAAATATTGGCAATAGGATCACCAATAACTTGAAGCTTCTGAAACTGTGATTATCTAAGAGTTTAAAATGGTTATATTATATTACCACTGCCGCTTTCCCGACAAAACTTCGCGACCTTTAAGGTGTGCTCGAAAAGGCTTCTCCCATTCATTTGCAGTCATTACGAATTCCCCGCAGGTTTCCCAGCAAATGGCCTCAATTGTTGCCTTTTTAGCCACTAATTGCTCAATTAGTCGCTTGGCCCAGCCACATGACATAGCCATAGCCCGGATCGGACCGTAGCCACACCCCCCTCAGCCCAGTCCGCCCCCTTTTTGAACCCCTTTACCCCACACCCCTTCACCCCTTTACCCCTTCACCAACTCATTCCACTCATAAGGCAATTATTTAATGTACTCGAGAAGTGTACCTATCTATTCGACGGAAAGTTCAGCTACTTTAGTTGGCTTTAGTTAGAAACACGAATATGCCGCAGTATTCCATATATAATATATACATACATATATGTATATAGTTACTTATTCGGCATGGCACTACCCTTGCTCCTAATAAGTTCGTTAACAACTCTTCGAATGGTAATATTTAATTTCGACTGCGTCTCCAATTGACGAACCTATCATTTTGGACTGCGTGCGTTTGAGCGGAAGTTCCGAAAGGGTTGAGTTCCCAGTCCTGTCAGTCGCACTTGGCGGATTTTCGGCTGAGAAACTGCAAGTACAGTGGGGCTAGGCTTGAGGGGACGGAACAGAAAGGAATACATAACGTACCAAGATCGGGGTCCCCAAACTCAGCAAATATCTTTAATATTTTAAGGATATACTTGAGCAATTTCTTTTGTATGAACCAGTACATTCTATATTTGTTATATTTTTAATAATTTAGTTGATCTTTACTTTATACTTCTGTGTGTAACTAATTGAGCGCGTATTTTCAAAACTCCAAATGCCATTTAGTTGTGGCACGCAATCGCGGAAAGGATATTAGTAAAGGATCCTGCTAGCTGCGCCTCCATCGATGGCAGACAGTTGCATTTAATTACGTCAGATTGGATCTGCTCCGGTTCATTGCAGCCAACTGGCAGGAAGGAGTGAGGACGAGGAGCCGAAGGACACGCAAGGCCAGAGGACAAAGGACCCGGCACCCAAGTTTCAAAGGATATACAAAGAGTTGAGAAGGAGCTGGGAGTTCCTTAACCTCGGCGGAGAACACTTGCCGGCACAGCGTCAAGTATCCTTAGACAATTACCTTGGCCCGAGATGATTATCTGCTAGAGTTAAATTTGATACCGTCTATTAGCCTCGTTATTATCCTTTTTCTGCACCCGAGTGAGTGTCTCCTGTCCTGTCCTTTCCCTTCCTTTCCTTCCTTTTCATTTTTTCGTTTCGTTCTCTGCTCCTTGCCATTTGAAGTAGTATCGTGTGTCAGGGCGAATCTTCATTCATATAGTGAGTAGTGGGTACATTCGTCTGGGTGCAGGTCCTGATCCTGCCCGGGATCCTGGAGCTCCCACGCTGCAATAATATAGTTTCCATTGATGAAACGGGAGACGAGCGCTGCGAGATGGGAATGCCAAAATAAAAGGAGCACAGGAAGTGCGAGAGTGTCGAGCTATTTTGTCGGCTTATCATCCATCATCCGCACATTAGATGATGATTCCCAATGCCATTCCTTGCTAATATAAGTCTTCGGTTTCAAAAAAAACAAAAAAAAAAGGAGAAAATATGGACAAAATACAAAAAGGTTGTTGGCAACATGTGTTTTTGGATATGTTTTTATCAGATTTCCCGCGCACAACTTGTCCGAATTCTCACAATTAGCCCCGTTCCCATTTTCTACTCTTATTTTTCCCATATCGATTCACGCCCACTTGTCAACATTGCATTCGTGAAAACCCAAAAGAAATTAGTACTCTAAACCGAAAAAAAAGTGGAAAAGCGGATCAGAAATTCCACATGTCCACAGCTGGCAGTTAAAAATTTCCGTGCTTTATAATTAATATTTTTCAAATGAAAGGTATTACAATTAGTTTGGTTTTTTTTATAGTTTTCCGGGTATCTCATTGTAGTCCTTGTGTGTTTTTTGTTTTTTGTTTTACATGTGATGTGTCCTCATGAACATTTTGCGGTTTGACGCTGCTGTCGTGTAGCTTGTTAAGACCAACAACAATTATGGTAAAACATTAAAGAAAAGTTGGTAACAAAAATACAGTAAAAAAGTAAATGTGGTTAGCAAGTGAGGTGAACATTCGGTGTCTTAACAATCGGATATCCTTTGATACCCTAACTAACATTGGGAGTATTTGCGTAAATTTATTGCAAGAATCTAAGTAGGGAATGATAATTTAAACAAGGCAAGGATAATTAAGGTTAAGCTAAAAAGTTATTTCAAAGAAAGTAGTTGATTTAAGAGATTATTCCTTTCTTTTTCTTATCCTCCATTTGTTTATGAAATATATTTCCATCACAAAAATACGAGTACTTGAAGAAGAGTGTCCTGGGAAATTTTAAATCATATCGCACATGCCTTTCGCACCAACGCCGCAGGACATTCTCAATTATTCAACAGGATTCGATGGCCTCTACGAGGTGCCACAATAAAAATATATATATATACTTGTATACTATATATAAAAAATGTGCCGCATTAATAATTATTTTTCTGTTTCCTTCATGTGGAAATTATAGAGCTGCAAAAGTTTTCGATGCCGCTTCGGCTTTTCAGCTCCTCGTCAATTGTCTGCTCCTTTGAGCTGGGGAACCTGGCCAGTTGTCCGATTCCCAATCGCAGTCCCTGTAATTCCGGCAGTGTGTATGTTGTGTCAACAGATGTGTGGGTTCCACTGCTGCACTGCATCGCGTGTCGATCCTCGTCTGCAGTCATCGGCTCTGCTTACGTAAATAGAATTGTGCAACAAATTGCCGACCGGTGGAAAGCCCTTGGAAAAATCCAATCCGCCCACCTGGTCACCTGATTTCAGTTGGTAGTGGTGGTGTCATTAAGGTCTAAGAAATCGTGCAATCGGAAAAAGCAGTCAAATTAGCTGATTATGGGAAACGGAATTAGCTGAAAGTCGTTAAGGAAACCCACAATTTAAGAGGTATTCAAAAAAAGTTTCTTAGAATATATCTACTTAATATCTTTCATAACTCTGACTGATATGATTTCATTTTGCTCCAAAATTATATCTTGATATCTAGTTGATCCTTCAGTTTTGCTTGAAATGTCCTAACCATTACCATTTCAAAATCAATAACCCCTGACTACCTTCTAGATTCCTTTTTGGAAAACTTCCCCATTCCCCCCCTCCCCGCAATCCTAATGAAAATCATTTGTCGTTGGCCGTTCGAGCAGAATAATTTGCGCCGGAAATCTGTGCCCTGACTGTCAACTATTTTGTGGTGCCAGCGAGCAGCTAATTTAAAGAAAAGTTCAAAATACCATAACGATGGACCGGTTGAAACTGCAGTAATTGAATTTTGCCAGTCACACCGAGGACAATGAGAGCCGCAGGGGAAAAAAAGAACCCCGTGGCATTTACGCAATTTGACATAATCCATTATTTAGCATTAATCAGAAGCACAAATCTGGCGAGGAAGGGGCGAGAAGGGTGTAACTACCTGGACATACAGTTGACCAGTGTCCTGGGTGCTCGAAAAGGACTATTCACAACCCTTTCTCAACGTTTTAAACTCCCTTTCTAGACATTCTAAACTGACGACTCATGTCGTTGGCATTCTGGTCGACCACTCGCCTCTGAGACAAGTGGTTATTAAGTTTAATGATTTAATTAGAAAATGATCGGCAATTGTCGTTTTGTGTGCACTGGCAGTAGTTAAATCGAATTCGATTCGTTTCCATTCCATTCCATTTGATTCGATGCGATTGGACTTGCCTTGCAATTTGCCAAAGGCCGCCGTACAAATGTCCCCGCATGCGAGAAACTTGGTATCTAACTATCCAACAATGGCCAACCACTATCCACACATGCACAGCTCTGCTGAAAATGATAATAGTGGAAAATTCTAATAAATACACACACGTATTTATTCAAAAGTCATTTTAAACGCTTTTTTGTGGCTTTTTATGGCCCAATAATGATTCGTTAGCTTTCATTAAAGTGTTGTGCTTGTTAACAATGGTTTTTAAGGCTATATTAAAAATTAACTATGAATGGTTTTCTTGTTTTCTTTTTTTATAATAATATTTGCTGTCTCTAATTAATGTATCTAACTCATATTTTATATCAATATAAAATGTTTACTTAAATCTTACATCTTATTTGGTTTTATTTTCCACAGTGATTAGTAGACTTTGTATGCATTTAATTGGTTAATTTAATTGTTGACTCAATGTCTACATTTTGCAGTTAACTGCTGCAACTTGAGGCAAAGTTTGTTTAGCCTTTTGTTCGACCTGACCACTCTTATTTCGCAGATGCCCTCAAAGGAGCCGCTTGTGGACCAGACAGTAAGTTTTCGGTGTAATAGAGACTTCCAGGAAGTAGTTACCGGTGGGCAAATCGAAAAAAAAGAAGAAAAGAAATATTAAAAAGGACATACAGATTCTCCTCTGCTGGCCGCACAATAGACATGGCCATAAATGGCCAGGCAAAAAGTGCCAAAGATGAGAATAATAAAAAGTTACAAAAAGGACAAATGGCAGACAAACTGGCACACAGGAGTCAAAGTCCTTTATGAAGGCTGCGGACTCGATTGTATTTGCCCAAGTAATTGATACGCTCAATCGTCGAGGGGACAGACAATAACACGCATAAATGTCAACTTTACGCAACTGACAATGAGAGTCTCCGGAGTTCGGAGTTCGTAGTTCGGAACCCGTAGTCCTGTATCCTGAATCCAGAATCCCTGTCCCCCTGTCTCCCGACTCCAGCAGCACAATGGCCGTGCGGTCGGCGTCGAGGACAACGCAGCATGCGACACAATTTATCAATTAAAGGAAAATTCCGAATTACCAAAACTCCGTTTTTGCAGTTGTTGTGTGCGAGGCCTTCTAATTACGCGACATGCGCTGACAAATTTTCACAGTGACAAATTTCTGGCCGGGCTCTCCTGCCCCTCTGCCCATTTGTGCATTTCCCATTTTCCATTTTCCGGACACACAATTGCCGATGGCAGAGTGAGGCTCGTAAATCCCCATAAACGATGATAATGGCTGTCAGTTTTCGGTCGCCTGGCATTTGTCTGATCGATCGAATCGATCGGCCAGATTGCAGTTGGCATGATGCTGCATCCCTCGGATTGCGATCCTTTGCTGCTGCTGCTGCTGCTACTTCCTCATCTCCTTTCCACCCCCCCCCCCCCCCCCCCCCCCCCCCCCCCCCCCTGGCTAACCGCAGAAGTGTCCTGGCCGAAAAGGATCGGTGGCAAACAAAGGAGCACGCACAGCATGTGGTACCCACATATGCATTCAATGTCCTTCGTTCGCTGTACACAAAAACCGAAACCTATAAATGCAAACAAAAACTTAACCGGGGGGTTATTTAATATGCAGAAAAGGATATAAACACAAATGCTTAAATTGAAAATCGCGCCTGATGTGTTTGTGCGTTAATTTCGTTGTGTTTTGTCAAACTTTTTAATTGCTTAACGAACTTTCAGCACAATTGGCATTTATCCATCGTTTTCAATCGACTTCCCCTGAATAAACCGACGCATTATGAACACTTGACTGATTCGGACGTTCCCCTTTTCTATAACTTATATTTTTTTTTATTAATTTTTTGCATAATTCATAATTCGATTTTGTTGGCATGCAAAGCGAATCGCCTGAGTGGCCCAAACTTTGGCAACATTATGCATAATTAAAAAATTATAATAGCGAGCTTGGGATATTTATTTATTATTAAAATTAAGTGAGCATAGGAAAAAGCTTAGGAAAATTATGCACATATATTCATTATCTAAATACTTAATTATGAAGCATTATCGGAATAATCATATATAAAAATTGTATCATCTCTGACTATTTTCTTTTTATACCAAGTTCTAAGACTTCTTCAATGTTTTTTGATTACAGGTTTAGTTAAACCCTTAAATATACAAACGACCAATGCAGGCTTGTATTACTTTTTGTTTGATTTGTTTACAACATATAATTTGTGCAAACATCGCAATAAAAAAACCATAACAAATCGAATAACAAAAAAAAAATACGAAAAAAATTAAGCGTTTGTGTGCAAAATGTTCGACAAAACGCTGACCAAAGTGGGCGTGCCACGGCCCCCTGATTATATTACAGGCATAGCGCACAAAAAAATAATAATAAACAGACAACAATGAGCGAAATTAAATAAACATTGCTCGTCGCATATGTGATTATGGCAAATAAACGAAACGAACCAAACAAAAAAAAAAGGAATACAAAAATTATAATGGAAAATGTGAAAAATGCGAATGGGACAATGAGTGGCTTTTTTCAGATATAGTATATATATAGCCAACCATATGACAATGACTGACTGGAGATACAAATGGGGAAAAAGTAGAAGAAAAAACTGTCAACGGAACGAGTGCCACGCCCCCGAACCGCCTCCTCCTGTAATTATGCGGTTAAAGTTAATAATCAGTTTATATATCTATCTATCTATATATTTCGTTTTGTTTCTTTTTTTTCTTTTCAACCAAGAGTCCCATGGATGATACGCATAGTTGGAGACCGTGTGCGAAAGAGATGGCCCAGCCGAGGGTGCGAGAGAGAGAGCAGATGGCTTAACCCTCCGCTGGCCAACCAACGATTGTTTGTTGTGGCAAACAACGACCGCCGATTGGCTTCACTTAGCTCGGCTTCTTTTTCTTGGCCCACCAATCTGTTTGGCCATCTGCCTCCCCATTGCCTTCTATTTTTTAGACCAGTTTTTTTAAACTGCTTTTTTTTTGTTTTCCATTTTTTCCATGCTTGATGGACCTTGGTAATCGCCTTTGCGGTCAACGGAGAAGTCAAAAGCGGCTGTATCTCAGGGTTCGCGTGTACTTTTCTAACTGCCATTTAACTGCAAATTGAAAAACGCATTTCGAGTGCGGTACGAAAAAAAAAGTAGTAAACTAGTATAATAACCGCCATATGCGTGCAATGGAAAAACGTCAACGGGCAGACGAGCATTTTCATTCTCATCTCGTTGTCACGCACCTGGCAACCCTTTTTCTACCTTATTTTTTAACCATTTACCATTTAATATATTTTTGTTCTATTTGTCTACTTTTAATGCTGCGACACACACGCACTTTTCTGTGCAACGTGCCACTTGCTGTGGCATGTTGCCACCGTGTAATTGCGATAAGTACAGGCCAGGTCGAAACCATTGGCCACAAAACTTGGCCCAAATGCCGCAGTCACTGAATCGATTCAAGGGGATGCATCATTTCCCCAGATGGCCTCAGTTTCGCGCTCTGGATTCTATTTAACAGTCAGTTATATTTAAAAAAAAATTAAAGGTTTTACATTAAAAATATTTACTAAAATAAAATAATATTTGTTGGGATTTCTGCATGTTTTTTCAATTTTGGAAATTATTTATTTTTGTGGGAACTGAATTTAAAGACGATTTATTACTAAAACCTGCTTAGTTAGTATGATCTATTTGCATTACTTATGATTCTCATAATTTATGAAGGCTGTAAATATATTGTGATAAGTGCAAATAAGATCTTATTTGTGGGAACATAATGTATTTTATTTTGAATAGGATTTATGCATATAATTACAAAAAATTACAAAAATTGCAAAGCATATTTAAGAGCTCTCAGAAACAGCATTAACACACCCCTTTCGCTCCTCCCCCGCTTTTCTAAGTACCAAACTACCAGCCATTTAATGTTAATACCCAAATGCCATCGTAAACCAATTCGTAAAAGATTTCCGGCGAATCCCCCAAATATCCTTCAGATTAGGCTGTCATAACTGGGACCCACCCACAATGGAAACTCCTCCCCAGGACGCATTGCTGTTAAGTATCTGATCCGCATTAGCTGCGAATGCGGAAGAGATTGTCAAATGGGTTTCTAGTAAAATTTTTAAGTGTATCAGCGCCCACACAATTATGCAGCCAACTGGCCACGCCCCCGAATAGAGGGCCAAATGGGCGGAACGGGAGTTCAGCATTATGATTTCATTCCATATCCATATGTATTCATGCACAAAAAGGATTACGAGGACGACGCGCAGCTGATTAGGTCGACACGTTCCAGGCATCGCTTGTGCGTATTTCACTTCGTGTGATTTTGTGTGGATACACTGGAATAAATGTGGTAAACTTTTCAGTTAGTCAAATGAAAGTAAATCGTGGAATAAGATCATCAAATGAAAGTACACCTAAAGTACCTAAATATAAACCTATAATTTAATCAGCTTCTAACCTTCAAAGTGCAAATATTTGTTTTAGCTGTTAGATGTATTATTTTTTAAAATTTTAAAGCAGTTTTATCTATTGTAATTTTAATTTATAACTTGGATTTTAAATATATTTACTTATAAGTTATTTTAAAAATGCAGTAAAGTGAATAGAGTCCTTTGCTTGTGCTGATATTTTCTTGCTGTGCAGCCAAAGGGCCGGGCCATTAACAGGACCTGGCCAAAGGACAAAGGACATTCCCGATGCTGGGCAGCGAGATGCAGAGAGTCGAATAGGAGGCGGCGGCGAAGGCGGGACGGGCGTGCCAATTGTGCGACGAGCGACAAACGCGAGCGAGCTCCTTTAAAAATGCAGCAGCAGCGGCAGGAGCAGGAAAACAGGAGCGGGGCGATGACGAGGTGCAAAACCCCGGATCCTGCCACGCCCGGCCCGGCCAGGACCTTCGACAGCCGGCCCATTTCTGGCGCGGGTTTTCATTATTATTTTTTGCTCCTGCTTTCATTTTGCTTTTTTTTCTCTTCCTCCTTTTTTGTTGTTTTTGCATCCCGAAGAGGAGGTGGGGAGCAGCGATTCATTTGACGGGCGGGCGTGACACGCCCACTCGGCACATGGGCAACGGGCGTGGAGGGAGGAGAGAGCGGGGGGCAAGGACACGCTGCCTGTCACATGTCAAACCGGAAGTATGTGAAAACCAAAGGCAAATAATATACTGCTGCAATATGGATTTAGGGTGAGCCAATTGCCAATTGCCTAAGTGCAGCGATTTTACGCTCTTCAGTACCAAAAGCAAATAGGAATTAGATAATTTTTAGGGCAAACCGGAAGTGTCGTCCTTCGGAGATCCTTAATGGATTTAAACATGTAAATATATTTATAAAAAACAAACGACATGTTTTCTGCCGGCAAATATTGAACCATTCTCTTGATCTTAATGTAATATTATAAATATTTTGTTTAATACTTGCATTCATACTGATTTAAGCAAGCAATCATGTATTATATTTAAAAATGTATTGTTCATCTTTGGGGTTACGGATTAATTAAGCTTTTCAACTAACTAATGAATTAAATAAATATATATTTCTCCTAGTGTAAAATCTGGCACTAGCTCTTGAATTCTATTACGCTGTCTGTGATTTGTCGTAATTACGCAGGACTTTCGACGCAGGACTCGCCAGCTCATGTTGTATGTTAGTAGTGCACCCTTTTCGGGCATTGAATTCCGCACTAATATAATTATAGAGCCCGGCCGGAAGCGCTTTCACAGCACCCAAAAGGAAAAAAAATCGGAGCCCGGGGTGCCGGGAATGTGTGCCATCATAGAAACTTGGTGCTGCGAGCGACTCGAGTGTCCTGGCGAGCGGAAGCCATGTGCTTGCGACTGGGTGATTCACCGATTTCCTGATGGATTGCGCAGGAGCCGCACCAATCGCTCCTCGGCATCTGAATTCGGAATCTGGGTGCTGGATCGACATCGACGCACTATATAATTATCGGCAACAATGCGCTCGAGTATCGTTTTTCAAGCATCCTGTCCCGAGTCCTCCATGTCCTCGGTGTCCTTGCTGCAGCTGCCTGGAATAACAGTTACCAGTTGGCGAATAATTTGATTTAAGAAAAAAACATTGAAAATTATTATATATCCTGGCTGGTTGCCAAAAATGAAAAGCGTAATTTTCGCGCGCTGTTTGAGTAATTGAAAGATTGATTACCCTGGAGGGGGCATGGCAAGGAGCACGTGCTAGGACCTCTCAGGTCGTCAGGAGGTCGGTCGGTCCTTCAGCGTAATTCCCTCAACTCAAGCTGTGTGCAAATAGTTGAATGATTGATCTAATGGCGCTGTCATAATGGAACCCAGAATTTAGGGAACATATTTTTCCATATTTATCTTGTGAATAGACTTGGCTGACCTACGATGTAGAAATTATATTGGAAAGGCGAGAATTCAAAGACTCATATATTCCAGTAGCTTATGATGCCAAGAAAATCCTAATAATACCTAATGAAAGTTCAAATTTCGATTCACACCATTTAAAATGCAAAATGCACCGTAATTGTGTTCAAAAAGTGGGTAAGGCAACGCAGTCAAGCTAAAATTGAGTTGCAACTTTCCTCTATGATTTCCAACAAAATCTCTGGTCCAAATCTAACGTCTCTATTTGCCATTTTGCCAGCTGGTGCAGAGAAAAAATAAAAAAAAACCAAAAAAAAAAAAAGGGAAACTTGCAGTTGGCAATTACTTGGCCTAAACCAAGTAATGATAAATAATTAAGGCAAAACAGCGCCAGATTAATATGCATTTATTCACACTTTGGCGGGGGAGCCAGTGAAACAAAGCCACTAAATGTATCTGGGCATCTGTTGTGGCCCAGTTGAATTGCTGGATTTGTCGGTTAGCCGGATTGTCGGATTGTGGATGCTGCTGCTCGGGCACGAACAATGCCAAATCGAGATGGAAAATTGCGAGTATCACTGCAATGCAGTAGCACAACAACCACAACCAGTTGCTGGCTAAGTAACAATTTCCACGAATGCCAGAGAACTTAATAATACAACGAAATCCATTTAATAAGCAACTGCAAATGGCAACGGCAGCTAACTGCAACAACAAGTGCACAGCCAGCAATCAGTGGCAGTCATAAAAAGGGGGTTAATAAAGGGGGCTTTTCCCAATACCACGGCCATTCAGCGCGGCGAGGGGGGGGGAAAGGTCTTGCTGCGAAACCGAAGCCATTCCAATGTGCGATGATCGCTTCCTGTCGATAAGATGCGCCTAATAACAATGCTTCGATGGCCCCAAGTCTGGAAACTGGCCCCTGCGAATCGGATACCAGTGCCTTCGGGCCAAAAAAAAAAAAAAAGGAAAAGAACAACAACAACACCAGGCCGATGGCCAAGAGTCCAATGCTTGTAATCACGCTCAACGGCAGCAAACAAAATTCCGCAAATTATCATAAAAAATTACAATAACAACGGCAGCATTTTGATCCCCAGTTGCAGTCGGGCCAGAGATTCTGACTTGATCGGGCATCGGGCAGAGACAAAAAGCCACACTAGCCAGGGCGATCTAAACTTGGCCAAGACGAAGCGGCTGATACCCTAGAATTTGACAGATCTGGGAAAAGTATATTCTTAGCCAAAGTTG
The DNA here is from genome assembly GCF_004382195.2 of Drosophila sechellia. Classification (NCBI taxonomy): domain Eukaryota; kingdom Metazoa; phylum Arthropoda; class Insecta; order Diptera; family Drosophilidae; genus Drosophila; species Drosophila sechellia. The sequence continues at coordinate 9,555,004 of NC_045954.1, forward strand.
TTGCCACAAAGAGATCAAATCATGATCGTTAACTGTTTATATATATATAGTATAAAAGTTACTTACGACTGCTTAAAAACACACAGGATAATCATTAAAGCTGTACTACAAATAATTACTAGATATCAAGAGCAGTTTTAAAATATTATAAATGAATTGTGAATATTCTGAATATTAATAGGTGCACACAAATTGCGTTTGCTACCTAACTCCCAAGCACTTATTTGTATATGTTATTTGAAAAGTTTTAATTTCACACCTTGAAAGTAAGCTTCATTTTGCACACTCTCCGTAGATAGTCAGCCTATATAATTGGCCGATCCACGTGCATATAGTACCCATCGGCAGCGATGGCTGCTGCTTAAAGTGTAACAGCAGAAGTCAATCATCTTGGCGGAGCATCCAACGAGTTTTCCCCCCTCAAAAGGGGGGGCGTGGGGCGGTGTACTCCTGCTATCTAACCAGTTTTCCTTTTATTTTTTTTTCGCCCAAGAGACCTGAGGATCTGGTGTGGCTGAAAAAAAAGGGGGCTTGAGTTTGCATGCCAGCAGCAAATAAAACGCAGCACACACGCACAAAATGGTAAACAACAGCGGCTTTTGACGGCCATTGCTTTTGGCCACAATGGCGCGGCTTTCACAGGGGCTGCGCTGAAGGCGTGGAGGTGGGGGGCTGTTTTCTTTTTTTTTTTTAGCCAAACCACTGACTGCAGTAACTTTGGCAACGTGGCTCTGGCTTCCTTTGGCTTGCGTGCCAAGTGGCAATCAGTCACGTTGGAAGGCGTTGTCCGCGTGTTGCTGCTGCGGCTGCTTCTGCTGCATGTTGCTAGTTGCTAGTTGCTGGTGTGCATGTTGCTGGTTGCTGTGGATGTTGCTGTTTGTGCGAATGTGTGTGCGCCAGCGGGCCGGTTTTTTGTTATTTTTTTGTATTTTTTTTTGTATTTTCTGTTCAGTTTCTTCCAATCCAATCGCGAAACGCCGCCGCTTCAGCCAGCCAGCCATCTCTTTCTGACGCGCGATTTTGCGATTCCGCGATTGTTGCCATTTTGCTGGACGGCACAAAATGCGTCATTTCGAGCGAAAAGAAAGCTGCTAAAACGTAATCATACAAGCAACACACACACACACACAAAAACAAAAAAAATAATAATAAGCTCAATTACGAATGCGCTGGCTTTTCGTTCTCTGCAATTTCCCGCGGGGCTCTGGGCATTATTAACTTACCTGCGAAATGGCCCGCTAACCGTTAGTTCGCTCTTAGCCCGGCTATTCGATTCGGGCCAATATTAAGTCGATTCCATCGATTTCATTGACTCTCCACGCAGGTGCCAATCGCGTCTTACGTGACGGAATGCGTTTTATTCATTGGGTCGTTCGGTTGGGATTTTAGATCTGGCAGATATATTTCAGGCGGCTGATTGAGTGCCAATCGAACGAATATAACCTGCTACTGACTTGGGCTTGCATAACGCTCTCCTTCCAATTTGTTGCGTCAGTGGGTTTATTCCAGAGCTCCGCCGTGATTGACAAGTATTTTCCCAAGTAACGCCCTCTGGAATCACGGCAATAATTTGTATACATTTTTCCCCAAAAAAATCACTATTTTGACCAAAACATTTGGTAAAAGCCCGTTGAGCTCGATATTTATTTTCCGTTTGAATTGTGTCTCATCTTTATGAGCTTTTAAGGCCGCTATGTTATGATTAAAGTCCGCAAAGTCCGCTTGTCCGGATTTTGGTCATAAAATAATCAGTTTTTTAGACACAACTTAAAAAATGATTGCCTGAATATGGAATGCAATACCGCGATAAGTTCGTATTTAAATTCCCAATCGAACTGTATGCACAAATGGAAATTCTTTTTTTTGGACATTTTTTGCAAATTTAGATGATGTTACCCCTTACAAAAAATGCGAAAATTGACCCAAAAATTAATTTTCCTAAATTCTTCAAGAAGTGATAGAGATCGTTAGCACTGGTAATTAGCTGCTCAAAACAGTTATTTTTTCATCTATATGACAATTTTCAGAGAAGTTATAACGAAAATTCCGATTGTAAATATCAAGTTTTTGGCAAGAGCCGTGTTTCCAAATTTCGTACATCAAAGATTCCGTTTTTTTGCCACAACTTTAAAAATAATAGCCTGAATATGGAATGTTATACCTCGCTGAGCTCGTAATTAAATTTCCAATCAAACTGTGTTCAAAAATGCGAATTCTATTTTTTGACCGGCGAATCCGTCGGCGTCGTTTTGATCAAATCTAACTTTATTCCATCTAGTTGGCGTGGGGTTTGCAGTACACGTATACAGCTAGCAATTCGGTTATTCGAACCCCATTCGTTACTTGGTACAGTTGTAAGACACATCAGGTTATTTAAAATTCTTACAAATAAAAATAAAAATTACAGTTATTATACAACAAATAAATACCATATTAAACTCCCCTCTCCTTTTCTTTTTAGAATTTGATTCAAAAATCTACAATATTCTATAGAAAAAAGGAAAATGGCTTCGATCAATCCATTTTTTGAATTTGTGGCTACATACCGTAGAAAACATCGAGCCCTAAAACAACAACGCGTTATCGTATCAAGAGCTGCGGTTTCGTGGAAGGCTTTATCAAGATCGCAGAAAGGTCGCTACCGTAAAAAGGTACGCATTCATTTTTGAATTGAACATTCATATTATGGAGATTATTAATTTGTATCATTTCAGGCGAGCGATGAACGCCATCGGCGTCGTAGAAATGCTGATAAGAAAGCCAGGAAAAACCAATAATGGCAGTGATGCCAACGATGCCGTGCTCTACGCTACCGTTGGCCCCGAAAGAGTAGAGATTTGAAACGCAATTCTGCCTGCTGTTCAAAATTCACAGCTTTGCATTCGTTATACCAAATTAGCATTTTATGCACTGCTTTTGTTTTTATTGGTTTCGAAATTATCATCCTCTGTCTTTTTAGTGAACAAAATAATCAGTTTTTTGTCAGAACATTCCCAATAAAGGTTCAAATATAGAATGCCATACCTCGTTGAGCTCGTAACAAAATTTCCAATTAAACGGTATTTAAAACTGGATATTTAAATTTTTTGCCATTTATTGCAAATTTACAAAAAATGCGAGAATTGACCCAAAAATTAATTTTCCTAAATTCTTCAAAAAGTGAAAGGGGTCGTTAGCACTGGTAATAAGCTGCTCAAAACAGTTATTCTTTTATCGTTATGGCAATTTTCAGCGAAGTTATGTCGAAAATTCCGTTTGTAAATATCAAGTTTTTGGCAAATGTTGTGTTTCTGAATTTCGGTCATCAAATAATCAGTTTTGTTGCAAGAACTTTAAAAATAATTACCTGAATATGGAATGCCATATCTCGTTGTATTCGTATTTAAATTTCCAATCGAACTGTATCCACAAATGAAAATTCTATTTTTTGTCAATTTTTTGCAAATTTTAATGATGTTACCCCTTACAAAAAATGCGAAAATTGACCCAAAAATTAATTTTCCTAAATTCTTCAAGAAGTGATAGAGATCGTTAGCAGTGATAATTAGCTGCTCAAAACAGTTATTCTTGCATCTCTATGTCAATTTTTACCCAAGTTATGAAAAAATTCAATTCGTAAATAATATACATGTTATCCAACCCATGAACATAGCTCCCTTCCACAGTTTGTAAACAAATTTCAATTCTCCATCTCGTCGGCATTTCCTTTGTCTTTGTTTTTGTCATTGCTTTTGCCAGCACTTAGCTACCCGCTAATATAAGCAACCCAAACTTAACGTAAACACAGCTTCCGCTTGGAGAAGAGTAACAATTTTAATTTACATAGATTTACGAATTGCCGAATTTCCGTCATAAAATAATCAGTTTTTTAGGTACAACATAAAAAATAACATTCAAAATCTGGAAAGAAAACCCTCGTAATTAAATTTCCAATCAAACTGTGTTCAAAATTAACTTTCCAAAACCCGTCAAAAAGTGATAGGAATGTTTAGCATTGGTAATTAGCTGCTCAAAACGGTATTCTCTCATCTATATAACAATTTTTAGCTTGCGAAAGATTCGTTTAAATTCAAGTATTTTACCACTTGCTTTTCCAATGACAACTGATTTATTTTGAAAACCTCTCCTAGGTGCTCGAAGTACAGATACAGATACCCAATCTGTCTATCGGATCCACGTGGTTCCGTTGGACAATTGAATCCGATGACGTGGCCCAGTTGGCGGCGGAAACGCGGCGGAAAGTCTCAGAAATTGCTACGGGCAGCTGGGGCTTTCCGCTCAGCCATTTTCCTATTTCCCCTTTCCATTTCCCCAGTCCATTTCCCATTTTCCTTTTACCATCTCGCGCTCGTTGGCCATTCGTCCTATTCCGAATGGATTCGCTTGGGCCCGTCAATTAAAAGGTGTGGAAAATGTGGAGTTCACATGCAAAACAACAATTTAAATGACCAAGGCGCCTCCCCAGAAGCCCCAACCCTCTTGCAATATGGAAATCCAGATATGGAAGTATGTTTTATTCCTCACGTACTTTTTTTGTCTGTAATTTTTCTCCTTGCTCTCTATAATTGGAGCAGTTCATTAATGATCATGTAATATACAAAACGTATGCGGGTATGGTCGGTCAGTGGCGTCGGGAAAGGGGGGAGGGGTGGGAGGTGGGGGGGGGGGGGGACAGGAAATGCAACAACACGAAGGCAGTAACGAGGAAAAGTCAGAAGGCAGGAAAATTGCATGCGATTTGCAAATTGTTTGACGATTAAGAAAGAGATGGCGAATCTTTTGGGGCTAACGAAAAGCAAAAAAAAAAAAAAAATTGTACAAATACACAAAAGGAAAGTCAATGAAAATTACAATTTAAATGGACTGAAGGAAATGCCCCCCTAGATTCATCAAACCAAAATGGCGCGCGTGTTTTCCCAGAAAGTAATTAATGCGGGTAGCACAAATATTACGATTTTTCCGAATCCGAAACATGATGCACCCTGTTAATCTATATGGGAAAATAATATAAAAAGTACTTCTAAAGTGCTTTTTTTACTGAAAAATAATTATTTTAAAATTTTAAAGAAAATTAATAATAGACGAATCCTACTATTAAAAAGCCATTTTATTCAATTGTATTTAACTTCAATCTGTTTTTTTGCTATTAATAAGTTTTGGTGACCCCAATTTAACGATTTTTTGTTGATGGATCTAGAAAAGACCTTGAGGAATACCCCCTTGGAGTACCCTATGTTTTTTTTTGGGGGCTGCTGCTCCTTTGGCTGGAATTTTTGTTTCTTTGCGTTTGGCGCTCATTAAAGTGGAGCTACCGGTTTTCGATCTCGCTCTATTCGCGTCTGTCCGTCTCTCTCGCTCGCACAGGCCGCGAAGCCAGTTTACATGGCCAGTTGGACTTGGCAACTCCACCCGCCCCCTTCCCATGCCCCTTTCCAACCCACTTTTGGCCAATTCGTTGGCCATTTTAATGGCCGCCGACCGAACGTCGCCGTTTCGTACTTTTTCTGCTTCTTCTTGGCCATTTGGGGTGTTCAGCCAACTGCAATTATTTCGTTTTTTCTGCTGGCCTTTTTTTCAAAGTGTGTTGTTGCTTTTCTTTTAGCGCAATAATTTGCCTCTCTGTGCATTAAATGGATTTAATGAATGCGGTCCTATTAACTTTTTTCCTCTGCATTTTTTTCCTGCTGAAACTTGCTGCTGCTGCTTCTTCAAGTTGCTGCCGCTGCTGCTGTTGTTGCTATTATTAATAATAATTGGGCAAGTCGTCGTCGTCGTCCGTCGCCGTCGTCATCTGAATTTCAAATTCAACTTCAACTTAATTTTTATTGCCGCTTTTTTTTCGCACAACAAAAACTACACCGAATGCAATGCGTTCGCTGAAAATTGTTCGGGGAGCAGGGGGTTTCCCCGGGACAGGTTCAGGCTACCAAAGTAATTGCTGTTGCAAAAATGGCCGTTCCAAATGGAAATTATGCGCCATTTGCCCCCAGGAGATAAGGCGGGCTTCTCAGTGAAGTGTAGTTGCCTCCGCAGATTCGCCAGATCTGCTGGAATTTCTTTATAAACCAGTTGAACTTTACTTATCTATAATACAATCGGCAAAGCTGTGCTATAAAATCATTCCTAAGCAGCAGATGCACTCTTCATTCTAATGAATAAATGAATGGTTTATTTCATTGAATAATAACTACGAATATTTTGCCTACAGAATTAACAACAACCTTTTTAAAGTTAGGAACAGCAAGCCCCGAAAATGCAATATTATTTGTACTTTTATTTCTATATAAACATAGCAGTTATTCAGGAATATTCAATTTCGTAATGGAAAACAATGTTCAATAGCCAAAAGCCTAAATTTCCTTACCCACTTTGTGAAAAGATTTTCCATCTTGTTCTTGCGCATCGAAATGTGCCCCAAGTGCAAACGTTTTCTTGAGCTTATCTTCTGACATTTGCGAATCAATGGCAATTGATTTCGACTCCTTTCCAACCAATGATCGCTATTGAAGCCGGGAAATGCCATTCAGATGGCAGCTGCCGGAAAAATACGGGAAGAAAAGAGACGATAACTTAGGGCCAAGCACGCTCCACTATTACCCCGACTCCGATTCCGATTTCGATTCGATTCGATTCGATTAGTGTCCTGCGGTGATAATCGCTTAATACAACAACGGGGAAATGGCTGAAGGACTAGGGCAGCAGCAGGAGGAGCACTCAGAGGAGCCAAAAACTAAAAAAAGAAGAGGAAAACGCCAGGAAGGGCATCACGTGCTGGATGCTACATGGTGGTGCACCTATGTGTTTATAATTCGGTTATCCGGCGGAGGTGGTGCTGAGTAAATCAAATAATAAGGGTGGCTTTCGTTTACCATATCCATTGGGTTCGTCGTCATATAAATATATTTTTTATTTCTGCCTTAGCGCATTGTTGTTTTCCCAGCTCATGATTATTATTGCGTTTATTACGATTTCCATTTTCGGACCGTGTGGCTGGAGGCGTGGCCAGGGAAACGCCCCATTTATATATTTCATATGTTCGGAATACAAAAAATAAAACGAATATATATACATATTTTTTGTCCGTTCCGGTGTCAGGCTTTTTCTATAACAATGACACACGAGCGACCCTCTTTGCGGCACCTTTTCACTTCCTCTAATTTATATCCCAAATTTATACCCCATCCTTTGAACTCTATGCCATCCTCATGCAGATCCTTGTCTTAGTTTCCATGCATGCATTTTCCCTCCTTTGCTTTTCTTATTTTCTTATTTTCTGTAATAATTCATAATTTCTCTCGGTGGCCTGCAACATGTAATTTGGCAGCTGATGCATTGATGGCACATCGTTATAAGTCTTGCAGCAGTTGCAATTTGCATGACGGTCGCGGCTATTAGGGAGGATGCACTTGACGTTGCCTCCGATATGGATATGGATGTGAATATGGATACCCCCAGTTAGTTAAGATCGTTATGCAAATGGTCTGGATAAAATATAAGTGTGGGTCGAGGAGAGAGGAACATGGAGAATGGGGGAGGATCAAAGAAGCAATCCGATGCCGAAGATAACTGTAGATAAGTTAAGTTAACAGATTTATTAAGTTTGATCGGAGAGCGAATTATAAAATAAAGAAATTACAAATAAATTGCAAAATTTATCAATAAAAAGAAATGTAGGTAAAATCGAATACTTTAAATTCACTTTTGTTTCTTTCATTTGTATAAACAAAGTATGTATATATATATAACTTATATATAACAATAGAATTTACCTTTTATTTAAAAATATTTCTTAGTATGTTTTTTCGGGCTTGTCTAGATTAAAATGTTATATTTATCCCTTTCCACCCAATTGAACTTCTCCACCCACCAAATGTTGCTTAAAGATCAGTCGAGTTCGTATCCTAAGTCTTTTGTTTGCTTCTGAAAATTTTCCAAGCCAGAACAATTTGAATACGGGCCACGTTATAATTAAAGGCAATAAAAAACCAACCGCCAAATGGTTATGAATATGAATAGCTTGCTGTTGTTGGTTGTTGTATTTGTTTTTGCCACATTTCCAGTTGTTTTTTTTTTTTTTCTGTTACCACTTTTTTAATTGGAGCAACAAGCTGGAAACGAATGAGCTTGGCTCATTGAAACTCGCTGCCGATGTTTTGTATGCATTCAGTTCATTTCTGTTTGGTGGCGACCGTTTCCACCTGCCCCCGCGGCCACGCCCCCAGATGCCCTGGCCCCCTTCTTTCACATTTTTTTTGTGGCCACGCCCCGCGCGTAATGTGGGTGCGAATGGGAGTGGAAATCGAGATGCGTGGTGGCTCGTTGGGCTAATTCCGCGGGAACCGCAATTAGCCAGTCATATGTATACAAATTTATGAGGCCCCCGCTACGTGCCCCAACCACGTTCTTTCGCCAGCGACCTTATGCGGGCACCATTTTCTACCCGACTCCAATAATTAAGTGCAATAAAAGGCAATTAAAAGTCAGCTTAATTAACCAAACAACAAACAATATGCAAAATAAGCCGGCTTAGCGTTAAGTAATCATGCTGGAAATTTAATAACTTTTGGGCGCAGCGCAGAGTCCTTGGAATTGTTTCGAAAGTATATATTTCATAATGAATTTCTGGGAAATTTGTGAAAATGGAACTTTGCTGCGTATTGTTAAATACTTTATATATGTCGATTTCATTCATGTGTTTTATTTGTAATCTAATATAAGAAAGTAATAATAAGAAAGTATGTAATCTTAATTGTTGATTTTTGTTAAAATCGTTGCTTCATTGATATTTCAATAAACATACACAACCAATAAGATAGTATTTGAGGATCAGAATGCAGGTTGTTTATAAGAGCATAAAACCACAAATCGATCGAAAAACTTTCAATCGTCAGCAGGCGTGGACCGCAAGGAACTCTCCTCCTGCGGTTTTGTGCACAAACATTACAAAGGTATTACATGCCCCAGTGGACAAAAAAGAAAGAAAATAAATACGAAAAACAGTTGTCCAGGGTCAGTTGCAAATGGATTTTTAAACGGTCGGACAACCGCAAAGAGATGCCTTGAATAAAGAAACTGGACGAGGAGGCAAGACAGCGTGAAATTATAAGTAAGTTTTCTAGCACGCACATGATATTCGAATACTGAAAGGTAGACCGATCACGCATAACGGATCTTTTAATTAGGGCCATAAACGCGGACCAGGGAATCAATCAAAGCGCATCGACCAACGATCCAAATCGATTGCCAACAATCGCAAAAGATCAACAAACCTGATCCCCCAAACCACCATTGGTCTTCCCTCACGACGCCTTTTCGTTTTTCTACCCATCGCGCGGATTGCGTTTCAGTTGGCCATAAAGCCAGGGAATCGATCCGCCGATCGGTTCGCTAATTATGCGAAATTATTGATTATTGCGGGCTTTTCACTAAACCGCCAAATTGCGTGTACGTGCGTCGGCCCGACGACCTTGACAGTTAACTCGATCGCTTTTACCTGAAAACCTGGTCTAAAATTAAAGGCGTTGGGAAGAGGAACACGACCAGTATATCTAGACAAAATTAAACCATCAAATTGATCACATTGCTTGAGAGGCTTGTCAGTTATTGCATAGTTCTCCATAAAATAGGGTACAATATTATAACAACAATATATTTGGTATAATTTGAAGGACCTAATTAGGAAGCAATATAATAATATAAAGGCATTAAATAGGTTTCCCTTATTAACCAATTCCCTTTGAGTAAAGCAGTTTCACAAGTAAACTTATGCCCGCACAATGATTATAGTAGAAGACGTCAAACCTTTTGAAAAATGTTGAAATTCCAGTACGATAATAACATAGCCCTCGAGCGAAATTCAAATTACGCGCCCTGCCCGCTGGCGCCCCCTAGCGCCTGCGGTGCCAAGCTGAATCGCTTATTTCCCCCGCCCGGGGGCGCTAGGCGCCATGCAACCCTGCGCGACAACAGCTGACTGATATATACCCATCTCGCTCGCTCTCTTTCCTTCCACGCCGTCAGCCGCAAAAACCAGCGGACGCTTAAATTTTCGTAAATATTTGTAAATAACAAGGGCTAAAGTTCATTTGGCAATAACTAACCTAAACTTCATCCACAGCTGGAGCTGAGTTCAGCGGACAGCATCCACGCGTTTAGTGAAAAGGTGCGTTAGCAGCCGGCAAAGTGAGGTTATGTCCGGCAGCATATAAAAATAGTTGCCATCTATCTGAATGAATGCATATATATGTATTTACATACCTAATTAATCGGATATATGTTTCTAACGACTTGCCATATCACCGCAGATCAACGAAGATGCCGCCCAAGAAGCACGACGAACCGGAGCGCAAGCCGCTGATCGGCAGAATTGGAACGAATCTGAGAATCGGAATCGTTGGCGTTCCCAACGTGGGCAAGTCCACTTTTTTCAACGTTCTGACCCAAAGTGCCGCCCCCGCGGAGAACTTCCCTTTCTGCACCATCAAGCCGAATGAGAATAAGTATTCCCCAACATATACATATATATATATATTTCTTTATATATATACATATATCTGGCCAATTACCAGGCGAACCTGCGGGCGGTGGCAATTTCCTCGATCATTGTAATCATCTCGTGGAATATAATTTTTATGCCGGCGATGCAACAATGGCCTCCAGGAGCAACCGCCGCCGCTTCTAATTCCAAATTGCTCTCTCGACTGGACCTTCTAAAATAGCCACAGTGGAGCCTCGATAGGGAACACACATCCCTGAGACTCGCAGCTAAGTAGGGCATTCTATGACAATCTTCATGCTATGGCCATGAATTATGGTATTATAGTCTTGAATTGTAGATAATTCCGATCCATTTTAAAGCTCGAAAACTTAAACTTTAGCAAACTTTAAGCTAAAATCATTTATATCTTAGATTATCCTTACTAAGTATCTCATACTGAGTTGTCTCATGTATCCATTCCTTTTGGACTATAGGAGTAACAGATAGTTTCTTAGTTTCATCTTGCACTCAACTCTATAAATTAGTTAAGAAACCCTTTTTCTACTCATTTAAGGCATCTTTAACAGTTGAGCTAACCATGCTCCACTGTCCTTCGCGTTGGGGGCGTGTCACGGCCTTAGCAATTTTATCAGATCCAGTTTCCAATATGCAAATTGCCCCCGCCTTCGGTTAGCTTCGGTTTCATTTTCCTGGGCTTTTTATTTGTGAGCGACTTCATTTTGGTTTCGCTGCCCCTTTGCGGATGGCGCAAAATTATAGAAAATTGCCATGATTGGCCGCTGATGCTGCCGGGCTGCCAATCGTTTTTGTTTTTCATATTCTTGTATTTTGCATTTCTGCGCCCAGCCAAGTCAGCCCGACTAACATGCGTCTCACCTCTTCTTTTCATCTGTTCCTGCTGATGCTGCCGCCGATGACTTTTGCCTTACCCACACGTCGTGTTCCGGTGCCCGATGAGCGTTTCGATTACCTGGTGGAGTACCACAAGCCGGCCAGGTAAGTTGGAGCATACAAATCCCTTTCATCCAAATTTTAGTTTGTCATTGCTTGTAAAAAAATCATGAACCTGCGTCATGAAACACATTTAAAACGCGTAACAAGTTGCGGAACTTGTTGTTTTTATTATATTCTTGTCAATTGCTTATTAAGTTAAATAAAAAAGTTCTGCACAATCGAAAGTAATAAATATTTAAAAACTAGTGTGGTTCCTGCATATCTGAACGTCGTGGACATTGCTGGCTTGGTGAAGGGAGCCGCCGAGGGTCAGGGACTTGGAAACGACTTCCTCTCGCACATCAGCGCCTGCGATGCCATTTTCCACTTGTGCCGCGCCTTCGAGGATCCGGATGTGACCCACGTGGAGGGCGAGGTGGATCCGGTGCGCGATCTGGAGATCATCTCCGAGGAGCTGCGCCTTAAGGACGAGGAGAATCTGCTCAAGAACTTGGACAAACTGGAGAAGGTGGTGGCCCGCGGCGGCGACAAGAAGCTCAAGCCCGAATACGATTCGATGCTGAAGATCAAGGAGATTCTCATCGACCAAAAGCGGCATCTGCGCTTCGAGGACTGGAATGCCCATGATGTAAGTACGAAAACAATCCACATCCGCTAGGTGGCATTAACGCTTCTTGTTATTCCCTACCATTTAAAAAGAATAGTATATCCATAAAATATTGTATTCTAAATTTATTAATTAAGTATGCATTTGTATTCGTGCTTTCATTCCTTGTTGTTATTATCGTCCCTATTTGTTTGCCAACAAAACAGCGAAATCTGTGGATTTTTTCGTTTGACCTTGTGATTTTCCCTCCCGTTCTTATTGACGCTACCACTACTTTGTTCTTTCAGATTGAGGCCTTGAACAAGTATCTGTTCCTGACCTCCAAACCGGTCATCTACCTGGTGAACCTCTCGGACAAGGACTTCATCCGCAAGAAGAACAAGTGGCTGCCGAAGATCAAGGAATGGATCGACAAGAACGATCCCGGAGCACTGCTCATTCCCTTCTCCGGCGCCTTCGAGCACCAGCTAACCGAAAAGGACGAGCTGGAGCGCAAGGCCTACGAGACGGAGACCAAGTGCAAGAGCATGCTGGAGAAGATCGTTGTGACGGGCTACAAGGGCCTGCAGCTAGAGTACTTCTTCACCGCCGGACCGGATGAAGTGAAGGCCTGGACCATCCAGAAGGGCACCAAGGCTCCCCAGGCCGCCGGACGCATTCACACCGACTTCGAGAAAGGCTTCATTATGGCCGAGGTGATGCACTTCGAGGACTTCAAGGCGGAGGGCAGTGAGGCGAATGCCAAGGCCGCTGGCAAGTATCGCCAACAGGGACGCAACTACACCGTCGAGGACGGCGACATCATCTTCTTTAAGTTCAACGCCGGAGCTGGCCTCAAGGATGCCAAGAAGAAATGATACCGTTTGGCCATGATCATCGCCATGTCCACCGTTCTGTACATTAACTTGATCTTGTACTCCCAGATGTTTCGCTTCGCCAGAGGCTAGCTCCTCATTACCACATCCCTCACTCTCATGTTCGAGGCCTGAAAATGCATTTTGAATTTCCTTTTTTTTGTACGCTATGTAAACACGCTTGTGACACACAAACCCAGTCGTTGTTTGTTATGGTAACAGGCGGGTTATCTTGAACACCATTTGAAGCTACAGTGATACTTTATGGCTATATGGTCATTTGTCATGGGTAAAAGATTTTGACACATGCAAGTCATAAAATTAGGTTGGAGATTCGGAAAGTGCTAGTATTGTGTTGCTATCCCTTTGCTCCTTGCTAGCAGCAAACAATAAGCAATGACATATCCCTTGTCAGGCATTGACATTCTGGTAACCGAAGTCTCAGATTTCTATTGCTGCGCCGTTGCAAAACTTTTTAATCATGCTGGCAAAGTTGCTGCTGGAAACACCTGTGCAAACCTCTTTGCCACCAGAGCCACCAGGAAAAGCGGCCAAGTGCAAGGAGCGCAGTGCTGTGCGGTGGTTGCTCTGTGCAAATGCAGCTGCATCCAGTACACAAAGGATCGGGCGGTTGAGGTGGCTGGCTGGTTGGTTGGCTGGTTGGCTGGTTGGCTGGTTGGCTGGTTCCACTGACTCTGGTCGCAGCGGCAACTTGCTAAGCACATAATTTGGTTTACCGCATTGCCAAACATGCGCCGCCAGAAACACGCACATTCCCCCTAAATCCCAATCTCAAACCCTTTTTCGGTTGCTTCTGGGTTCTGTTAATCTTTCCCAAAAGAAACTTTTCTTGTGCACCGTGTGACGAGCTTCGAAATGGGTTGCATAATTCAAAAGTTCGCAATGAAAGTAAGGAAAAGGTTCGAAAATGTTCTATACATTTTGAGTGCAAGAAGTATGCACTCTTTATCAACTAATTAAAAAATATACATATAAGTGAATTTATTCTTCAGCTATTTTTAATATAAATTAAATATGCAATTTGTTTGATGTTATTTAACCCACAGTACCACTGTGCGCAACTGCATTGCATTCTTGTGTGTGTTGGCTGCAAAAGTTTTTTGCGTGAGCTCGACAACTTTTCATATGAAATGTGCAAAATTACACACTCCTCCGGTCCAAGAAACGAGCCGACAAAAATATTTTGAATGTTTTATTAGCCAAGGAGTGGGCGTGGCAGTTGGAGTTGCGGTGGAAATGGAGAAATCTAATTGCCCCGGCTTGGTAGTTAATTAATGTGTAATGTCCTGCCCCAGGAATGGCTACACATCCAGCGAAGGACTTGCAGCATGAGCTGCAGCCATCGGGGTGCCCACGTTGACAAGGCCCATCAGAGGAGCGTGAAATATGGCCACTTTAGAGTCCGGCCAAATGGCCCGTTCGCCGTGGAGCCGCTCTGTCCTCGACGTTCGCCAACAAAGGGGCCAAACACAAATCATTCGGAATAGAACAATTCGGAATGATGGGAACGACTTTCAGGTGAGCGAATAGAGAAATACCCTATACGTATTTAAATTTGAATCTTCAATGGATCTTGCTGATCTATGCAGCAATATATATCTAATTTGTATACTCCAAGGATTCACTTTCGTTCTTTTTTTTTTGCATACTTTTAGACACTTAATGTTGCACATTAAACTTAATGTTTAGACAGCAATGTTGCAACATGCAACATGCAACATCCATGTAATAGAAAAGTAGCCCGATACTGCCATGCTAACGATAACAAAGCCAACTAGTCGCAGCGGCATCGTCATTCATGCACTCAATTCAGAAATTCATTCAATTCAATTGAAAAATGGCGCTTGAATATTTGACGCATGCAAAATGGGTGGGCGTTAGAGCGTAGGGGGTGGGCGTGGCACGCCGTCAGCATCAACTGTCACTTGCAGGGCATCGTGGGCAGCAAAGCGTTAAAAATGACTGTCATAAATTAATGAGCGACGAATCCGGAGTGACGCATCGAAATTGAATTGAATATATTTTTTGCTGAATTGGCGTTCATTATTCATTTACAGCTGTCTCTAGACATTCGACGATCTGATATATATATATATATCTATTCCGACTACCTTTAATTGCTTGTAAAAAGTGCATTGCACCGTTAGCTGTGCCACCCACTTTTAAGCCCACCCATCGTCTCAATTTCAATCCCAATCTGGCCATAAACGTGACAATAATATAAATCAGCAGATTGCGCCGCACTCACTCACTCGATGGGCTCCTCCGGAATCCGGAACCTTATCGTCATAATCACGTATCCGCATCCCCCTTATTATCATCATTATCATGGGCAGGACCCATCATCATTGTTCCTGTCGTCTACGCCGGCATTTAACTTAATGCCCACATGCGGCGACAGCGTAAAACGATTTGAGTCCCCGGGATTAGATTCCCAGCTGCAGCAACAGGAGTTTCCAGTGGGTGTGGGAATGGGAATGGGTATGGGTATGGGGTCAACCCAGATGGGTTGGGGGAGTGGGGTCAGGGGTCAGGGGTCAGGACTAACTGGCGTTGCAACGAAGGTAAAACGTGCCGTTCATGGAAATAAAGCGTGTAATTGTTTTGCCAGCTGCCGAAACGTTTTAACAGCTAATTAAGAAGCCATCAGACACAGGAAAATGGTTAGAGAAAGTAGAGAAAGCTGCTGGGTTAGAGAAAGGGAGTGAGGGGAAACAATGGCAGCTAAATCAAAAGGATTCAACTCAAGATTAGGAAAAACTTGACCAAATTAAAGTATAATAACATTCTTGCCACATAAAATCGAACTATTTTAAATGCAGCAGGTAGTAGTTGTTCAATTGATCATAAACATTTGCAGGCATGGTATATTAAATAAAAGATCTAATGGGCTAAGTTAAAAGTTCTCCACCAGGGCTGTCACGATTTTAGTTCACTTGAATTTACCGGTGCGTTCGTTTTGACAAAGTCGCTGCAAGCTGAGCAATTTCATCAACACCTTCTCTCGAGTAATTAAATTCGCTGGGCGGAAGTTGGTTTCCGATGCTCCCGATTCTCGACTTTGCCTTTAACACTAATAAGCGGGATATCATGCCGTGGTCTGCTAGCATTTTCGTTGGCCTTCTGGGAACCGAAATCTGAAATCTGAACGCTAAAATCCGAGAGGCAAAAGCTGAAAGGCGAGAGTCAGCGCTGAAAAACAATACATTAAGCGACTTTCAATCTCCCAGTGGGTGGTCTCAGTCTGTTCTCAGTGTGCGTGCTTCTCTGGCTGTGTGAGTGTGTGTGTTTGAGTGCAAACAGACTCACACAAACACACACACACACATACACACAGAGAGGCGCACACGTATGGCACCGGAAAATGTGTTCATTTCCGGTGTCAGTGTCAGAAGCAACAATGGGGCAGCATCTCGCCAACTTTTGCCCGCCGTGACTTTGATGAAAAATCGCGAAGCTGACGCTGCCAGTCGACCTCCGAAACGTGTGTGTCCTTGGCGATGGCTGCGTGACACGATGGGCAATAGGGTCAACCGATACTTAACCGATACTTTAGCTTAAATCAGTTGGTTAGAGAAAAAGTTACACTTTGTATACGCTTATGCGGAATAATGAACAAAGTCATACTTAGCCAATGAGTCAAATAATGTAATTCCTGTTTGCATGCATTTTTCCTACTAATATTATATATTAAATATATATATGTTATATTATATATATTATATTCAAATATATTTTTGTGCCACTTTGGGTTTATTATAACAATAAGCCATTCCCTAATGAGTTGCAATAGTTTGCCATCCCTAGGACTTGCACACACACACACACCCACACACTTGACTCCCTTATGTGCGATGCACTTCATTCAGGCGAAAAGAGAAGAGACATCATAATAATGTGGCCCATGTGGAAAACAAAGCAAACAAGCAAACAAAACCCAACCAACAAGTGAGCAGACAAAAAGAGCCTGGCGAATGCCAAAAAGTAGGCAACACATCCTAGCCCACACACACACACACAGTCAAACGAAAGAGAGCTGCCCAAATGCAGCATATATTTTTAATTTCCTCTTATACATATGCAACCTATAGAATAAAGGGGTAGTACGGCAACCGCAATCTATACTTATGACCCCCTCCACACCACCCGTCTACGTCTATGTACATATCATGTGTAATGTTTGTGGGTTAGGAGCCCATAATTAAAAGCAGCACAGGTACAGAGAAATGGGAATAATGGAAACAATGCAATTTGGCCTAGAACGAAGTAACTCGATAACTTATTAAGGCTGCATGATATGCATACATGTGGCATGAGAAGCCGTACGTTGCTTATTTATATGATAGGAGACATTACAACAATAAATCAATCCACAACACTGCAGTACAATAATTTGAAGTATAGATATCGTGCTGCTTGCTTAAGTGTAAAGTTACTATGTCAATGCCAATAGATGCTGTCTAGTTAGCAAAAAGTTCTTCAGTATTTCAATGACTATTTTAAAGCTTTAATTTCCATCGTTAATATCATAATTTTTCCCTGCTTTAATTCGCTTTCCTCGACTTTCGATTGCATTTACCGCGAGTGTCGTCGGATGATCTGAGGCATGACTAATAAGGAGCCAAGTGGGGGCTTTTCATGCTTGACTGGGCCATCGATGTGGAGTCCGCTCGGCCACGCCCCCAACTTCAGTCCTGCCCCGCCCACCGCCCACCGCCCACCGCCCACCGTTTGGGTCGTTTGTGCCGTTTCGCTTTGTCGGCCAATGTGTTTGGCTGTAAAGTTTATTTATGGCCAACTCCCTGGGCTTCCATATGCCTGATTTATTGCTGTTATTGAAAAATTCGTAGTGCAGCTTTTAATTATGAGGCGAGGTGCAAACAGAAAAATGTGTATATATTACAACAACATACAAATAAAGAGTGCAAAAATAAAAAACATATAGGCGAGTGCAGGAGTGAATAGTGCTGACTGCAAGTCCCCTGGCAAACAAATAAATTGGAAAGTGGGCAAAACTGAACCAGAAATTATGTGACTCTAGAGGCTATACTGCGAAAAATGTCCCAAAAAAAAAAAAATAAAATAAACGAAGAACTTCGAGTGTCACGACTGCAAAATTAGTGTTTATTTTATTTTACTTTATATATTTTGTACAATTTTTTTTGCTCACTTCTCAGCGATCTACCAGAATGTTACTCGTGTGGCGCCGTATGCGTTTTAATTTGCCGGAAATGAAGCGGGCATAAAAAAGCTACCTCACCCAAAAAAAAAAAAAGAAAAAAAAATAAAAAAAGACACGCCGAGAAAAGGAGCAAAGGAGCTGGGAGACAAGACGAGTTACATGGCAAAACACGCGCCATTGCACACAAAGAGGGTAGCAGGGGGCGGTGGGCGGCCAAAGGGGGCGGCGAATTTCACAAGGACGGGGGGCAGGTGCCGTGCGACATGCATGGCGCAAGTGTTTTAACACAATTTAATATGGCCCGACGATGACGACAGGGACAACGGGAGATGACACTGTGCGGAAAAGCGAGGGAAAAGCGGCGGGAAAGGCGGCGGGAAAAGCGGGGGCATGCGGAAGGGCGAACGGAGACAACTTTTCCCAGCGATGACATGCACCAGAGCCAGATAATGTGAGCGCCCGACGAGGCCCAAGACGAAAACAACGTCCCGACCAAAAAAACCAGCTCAAAAAAGCACTGGCAAAAATAAGACTGCAATTCTAAATGAAGTTAAAAAAATGGTTTCTATCTTTGAGTCCATTTTGGAAGTTCCTACCTTTATTGTAACTTAAGTTTTATGCTCTTTAAATTTTTAATACATTTTCCCTGATACATGCTGTTAATTTTTCACAGTGCAACCAATTCAGCGCCCAGCAAACGACCACGTTGTTGTTGGTAATGTGCATGGGCGGCAGCGGGGGCTGGAGAAAAAGGGGGTGGGGCGGGGGGTCGCACACCCATGCAACGTTATTAAATCATAAAGCGCAAGCTGCCGCCGCCGTCTGATGTTCGTCCCCATATTAGGGTTCTTCGAAAATAACGAATAAAAATGATATGCTTATAGAAGGTGTGCTTGAAATTAATCCCGAGTAAAATTCACAAGGGACTGAACATGCCACATAGTATAGTTTTCAAGTCAAATTTTATGAGTTGAAATCTTGGTAATTAGCCCACTGTGCAAGTGGTTGTTGTTTTCGTTAAGAAATCGAGAGCATCAGAAACTTTGTTATGTAGGAAAGATCAGGAAACAAGAACCCACTTTTCCGAGTGTTAATCGAGTTCAGCAATACGAGATCGGAAAATAAGCAATAAGGCTTTATAGCAATGTACTTATAGAAACATATATTTATATGAAAAAATGATTTACCATATAATCTTTCGTTTTGACCTTTTTCTTAGTATATTTTTATTGATTGCGTACTTTTGAAACGCTTGTGAGGCGAATTAATTGATAATGCATTCGTAGTCTCTCGACTTTCATCTCTCAATATGCACGAATCGCGTCTGGGTTTCTTTGTTATCAGTTTTGTGGTTATCTTGGAACGGATGGCTGGACAAGATCCACAGCCTATCGAGCTCCAAAATTTTACTAGTCCAGTACTTTTCATTGCATTGGGAAACCAAGCTAAAACTAGGAAATGGGAGGGACGTTTACCAAGTGCTCCTCGAAGAACAAATCCGAAATCTGATATCGAACCGATGAATAAAACAATAAAAGTGCAAAGTGCTGAAAGCTAAAGTGCTAAGCTAATAAATTGAAGTCTACAGTACAGTTTTTATAAGTAAGTTCGATCTTCTACTTCATCAAGATGCCAGTCTATTTGTAATGGTGACACGATTCTACTTTATTTTCAGGGCGATTCTTCTGCTCTAAAGTTTTAACGCATATTAGTAACATTTATTTGACGTATTATCTACAATTGGTCACTCCATGTCATTCCATGATCCGCCTCGAAGGACCAAAGCCTCTTTCTGGAAGCTCTAGCCAAGATCGGAGGAGCATTTTGAAAGGAGTGTAGAAAGAAGTGGCCTCACGAGGCACCAAGATTTATACACCAATTTGCCAAGTTGTATTGTAAAACTAATAAATTGTCGCCGCTAACTTGAATAATGTGTGAGAAGGACTCTGGGCTTCTATGTATGTGTGTGTGCGCGCGGCAAGTGTCTGTGTGGGTAAAGTATCTGTGTGGGAAAAGTATCTGCGTCTGCTGTTGGAGGCGGCACAATTATTATCCTGCTCGGTTGGCTGGCTTTCCTGGCAGCCAAAAGAGCGGGCCGTGGCATAACTTTTAAATAAACTTTCATAATTTTGCATACTTGAGATAACAAATTGCATGTTGCAAGTCGTTTCCGCCTCGCCATATCCCTTGCTCTCCTTGTCTACCGCCCTCCCTTCTGCATCGCGTCGTCTCTTTCACTTTCTGGGCTGTGTACATTTGTTGTTTGGCTCGCAACTTTAAATTAGATTGTTTCTATTCTCAATGTTTTCATTTCAGTGTCCCTACTGTGAGTTGGACTTGTGCATTAAGTTGTGTCTCGTAGCTCGATTGACCTTTGATCTCCGATGAGATAACAGCCTGTAATCTTTATGATTGCAAAGTTTTATAACAAGTATTTGTTTATTTCATAATCCGCACTATCATTTTCATTATATATATTTTTCATTTTAAACTTTTCATTATGTTTCCCATTGCAATATGTATGTTTTCATGCTTGCTTGAATGCTTCTCTAAGTTAATTTCGAGAACAAAGAACGCTTGAATGGTTGATGTGTGTGCAATTGGTTGGCAGTGTGCGGTTAAAGTGTACTTAAATTCACCAAATGGCAATTTAAACAGCAGCCGATTATATTAATTGCATATCATTGCAGCGCTACCAAAAACAGAAACAGAAAACACAAGCACACGAAAGGGGCGGGCGGGGTCAAAGCAATTAGCAACCTGTGGGTGGTCCATTAGTTACACACACCCGCCTTGAGGCCAGACAAAAAGGCAATTAACAAAGATTTTGTGGCCAATAGTTGTCAACAGATTGTTTAATTTGTGCCGAGTGCGGCGGCAATGGCATTACAAAGCAGTCCAGCCCACTGACCAAATGACCAACTAACCAAACACATGCTGCGACACAGGAAATATAATGTCATATTTAACGCAGGTCCTGCGCTCCTTGTACACGTTTGTGTCTGTATTGGTGTCCCTGAGCGTGGGGCTATGTGCGCTATAAAATATAACCATAGATACATGGTATTATGCAGCTGGGTTTAAAAGAATTTAAGAATTAAGAGAAAATATATTAGTAGAAATTCGAAGATATGAGTTATGTGAATATCTTTTTCTCTGTTTTCCACTGGCAGTGGAAATTACGGAATTGAGTAAATTGACCCTCGTGGGTTGCGCTCAATGGGAGTTTTGTTTGTCTTTGGCGGCTCTCCTCGTGGGCCCAACCGATCTCCCCCTGGGGATATAGGGCTCCACATGCCGTCGAAACTCGCTGCACTTGGCAAAGTTTTTGGGGCCAGAAAACCGCAGCAAAAGTGGCCCAAGCCTCGAACCGCCTCTACTTCACTCATTTTCCATACTCCTTGCAAACACACCCATCGAAGTGCATGTCGTTATGCACACACACATATACATATATTCGTATATTCAAGTGTCAAGTCGGAGACATGCATAACTGTATAGATATGTATATAGTTAGATAGATATGGACAAGGACTGTGAAGTTCGTTGCTGTTCTGTTTCTGTTTCAGTTTCGGTTTCAGCCTGAGCATATGTCTTAATTTTTGACCGAACTTTGCTAAAAACCCCCCCATTGTTGTTGTTGCTGTTTGAAATAAACTTTAATGAGTTTTCTGCTTTTCAGCCACAAAAACCACTTAACCGGCACATATGCAAGCAGAGGGCTGGAAAAACGGGGTGGTTCGGGCATCAGACGAAGCTGCCAGAGAAGCTGGCGAAACTTTAGCCGGCTCTGAACATTTTTGGCTAGCCAAGTTAACACTGCACTCACACACATACACATATATTTCGGGCCCTAAATATATGATATACATATATATATATATATATATTTAACAGGCAATGACCAGCGGCTGGCAAAAGAACAGAATAAAGCGGCAGCGAAAAATTTGAGCGCATGTAAATTTTTGTGGGGCAGGAAAAACAGGGGCAGCACAAGGGGGCAAAACGCAAAAAAAAAGAAAATGAATGTGGCATAAGGTTGCTGGAGTCAAACCGACATTTATGGCCAGCAAATTTCCCGCTTAGTGCTAACCAATCAACTGTGGCAAGTCCAGTTCCATTTTCTGGGCCAGCAGCTCCGATCCAGTTGCTCCGATCCCGGAATCCTACATATCCCATGAATTACCCCAACCCAATCCAACCCAATCTCAATCCCAATCCCAATCTCGACCTGTCGCTTCAGCTGGCGCTTGGTAAATGTAATTTCTGACTAACGACAGAATGTCGTATGAGTAAATGCATATACTTTTAGGCCACTTTTTTTGTTATTTTCCTTCGGTTTTTTTGCTCCTCGCCTCTGCTAGCCAGGATTCAAATGGCACTTGGCTAATAAAGCGGTCATTCACTGGGCCGGAATAACAGTGAAGAGACGGAGGTGGGGGAGCTTCCCCGGAAGGAGGCGTCGTTGGTCAGCATTGTCAAAGTTTTATGAGCGGTCAAGCTCGCGCATTTCAAGCGTCTTTCGCTTAATTACATTTGCCGCACATTCGATTCGTCTAGCTGAATACCCTGTCCAAATATGATAAGAGTATATGTGAGCCGTGCTGTTACCTTTTTATAAGTAAGGTTATTTGTTTTTTTTTTTATTTTTAATATGATTTTTCGTTATAATTATATTATATATTATATATTATAATTATAATTATATTTTGCTTCATAGTTATACTATTTCATTTCAATGTTATGTTCAAAACTGCATTCTATATGGATAAAATTGGGAATTTTTCACAGTACAGGGTATTTGTGAGCTCCACTTGAGACCCAAAAAAATCAAATGCAATTTTTTGCTACCCAGTTTCATAACGCTCTCAATATGTGGAGCTGGGTGCTCCGAAAGTCGCCACATGGCAGACCATGTACAGACATCTGTCGGTTGGTTGGCCATTTCCCTGCCCCTCGTGCTTTTTTTTTCATTGCTGGTCCTGCAATTACTTTGTGGCCAAAGCCAAAAACTAAATGTGAACGCGACGACGCAGCTGCCGTTAGCATAAAGTAATCAAAAAAGTTTTGCTTTATTGTGGGGCAGCCCACTCATCATCATCAGCATCGTCATCATTGAAGCTGCAGGAATGCCATAGCATTTTATATTCGCTATATCTCTATGTAGGTAGTTCTACATGTATTTGTGGCTGGTGCAACCTTGAGCGAACTTAATTCGGCACGGGAATGCAATAAAATATTGATAAGTTTCGTTCACCGATTTCTGGTTTTGTCTTAGTTTTCCTCTTCTTGGCTGCTAAACTTAATTGTACACTGACTGGCAGCGAGGAGGAAAATAGAAAAGCGGAAGATAAAGCCAGGGCGACGTATGGTGTGCCAGGGCAATTTGGTATTATTCGCACGTAATTCGATGAAATTTTAATAATCCAGCTACGAAGGTAATAAAGAACTTTTGAAATGTGGGGCTGAAGGCCGTTTCCTGTCTCACGTGTGCCATTTTCCAGGGTAGCCGGGGTATGTGGGCACATTCCCCACTGTGTGCCTTTTCAAAGAACATATATCAATATTCAATCAATTAGGTTTCTATAGGTGATATGTTTCCTTTTATGTTTATAATATATACATTTATTTAATTGAATTGCAAGCGATATATCTTTTTCTTTACATTCATCATTGATTTATTTCCTACTTTACGTAAATTGCAATCTACAGGGTACCTCCGATTCCACACCATTTTTTCAAGGGCCCAACACCTGCAGGTCGCACCACTCAGCCACCCAACTACTCACCCATTGCCCCACTATGAAAACAACTTGATTGGGCTTTTGACTTGATTTCGCATTGATTGCAATTGCAATTTTAGCTATTGGACGAGCAGAAGGGGCGCGGGAAATTAATTAAAATTACTTACCGACTGGCAAACATTTCACTTGATTTCTCTGTAATTGGGCGCCAATTAATTTGCTTTAATTTTCGTGCCAAACAAAACACTAGCAATGCTAAAAATTTAATTAAAATTGAGCAAACAAACAAACATTCGACGGCCAGCTAGTTAGACCAGTTCAGTTCAGTTCAGTTAAGTTCGGTTGTTGTAGCTTTTGTACGGGGAAATGGGGAGTTCTTCAGAACTCATCCTCCGCCACAGAGAACAAGTGGAGTGCAAACACATGACGCATACGCCGTGGCGGCCCAAAAAAGCGAATTTCAGTTGTGGCAAATGGCAGCAAACTAAATTGCTCAAAAGAGCCAACAGGGGCACACGAACAAACACTCACACACACACACACACAGTGTGGCAACTTAAAAGCGTTTCTGGCCAAGACTGGCCAGAATCTCGGCGCTCGGCACTCGGTACTCCACTCGACACCTCCCCAAACGTTCCACTTACTTGGTCTTATTAAAAGTTGCTGGCATTCTTGTGTTTACCTAGCACAAATGTCAAATCAGATGGAAAAATGCGCACGAAATGCAGGCAGAACGGAAGCCGAGACTCAGAACTCAGGACTCATGAGTCTAAGCTTAGGTAGCAGGACCCCGAACTGAGGTTGCATCTGCCAGATACTTTTGCATTTTCCGGATACGGAAGGAGCTGGCAAAAAATGTTCAGCAGAGTCTTAAGCTGTTGGGGTGCGAGTTTAATGTGGCTTAGATTTTATTTAAAAGGTGTGATTTTGTTGTACTAACAATGAAAATGTTGGTTTCAGTTTTCAAAATATATGTTTATTATAAATATTTAAATTATTTTAATTCCATAAACAAAATAGTTCTATCTATACTATTGCACTGTTATACGTACTATTATTAAATTGATTCCGATTTTAAGGATATTTGGGGAAAGCCACTTCTTGTGAATCCTTAGAATTTAATCTTTTGTTTTGAAACTCCCTTTTCGGCTGGCAGTCAATAAAATCAGCTCCTCAATGGCACTTGCCAACATTCCATTTCCGTCTAACGACGCTGGGATTCAACGAACTCCTGGATTGAACTCCTGGCGTAACCCCATCCCTCGTCCTTTCTCGTACTTTTTTCATTGCCTCCTCCAAGGCAGCCACGTGTTTCCAGTTTTGCCTGGAATGTAAACACAAAACGTAAACAAACTCTCTTCAACGCCGGCTAAGGGAAAATCCACCACGAGGTGGATGTGCATTCGGGCTTCGGTTCGGCTGGCTGGCTGGCGTTTTCATTCGGCTAGAGTCCTTTCGCGCATTCGGCTGTCCTTCGGGCAGGAAATTGTCGAAGGGGCGCAGGCGCCGATGGCCAGTTTTGTAAACAGGATGCGAAAGCAAGGGCCGCCGGACTGTTCCACAGCCAACGGCAGTCCTGAAGGATCCGATTGCCAGCCGAAGGACCCTTCGGCTGCTCTGTGGCCATCGGAACCGAGGTCCGCCTGCCAAGACCTGGCAAGGATTCGACTTTGTTGTGGCGTCTTCTTCAGCCGCGCAACAGTTTTGTTTGAAGCGTCAACACGTGCGGTAGTCACTCGTCCTTGGTCCTGCTACCCGAATATTGTCCAACTTTTGTGAAAGGACTCGCTTACTTTCGCGTAGCGCGAAATAAATATACTTATTGCAAAAGTGCACGTCAGTCAGTCAGCAATCGAAGCGAATCGAATCGAATCCAATTGAATAAAGTCTCAAGTGCTACCTCCTCCAGAAATACCAACAAAATAAGGAAAAAACAAAGCACCCAATTTAACCGATTTATTAATGATTTTTGTTGTTTTTGTTGCGTGCCGGCATTAATACAAAATAGAAAATAAATTCAGAATTAGGCGAAGGAGCAGGGCAAGTCGGGCGGCTGAATTAATCAAATTAAAAGGTAAAGCCAATGAAATTCCTCGACCAACTAATGAGAGGCCCCACAAAAACACAAACACACAAACACACACACACACAGAGAGAAAAAGCGGGGGGCTTGTGTCAAAAACAAATTGCAACCGCAACCGAATCAAAGCGAAGCCAAAAAGGCACCGAATCAACGTAATTTGTGCTCATTATAATCAAGCAGGCAAAACGAACTCACATGCTTTTCAGCGTTGCCTGGCAATTTTCATTAGCCAACTTAACGCCCACTTTTCAGCTCTCGAAACACACATACATACATATGTATATATTTCGATGTAGTGCAGACATAGCCATTGCGATTCTCCCAATGCCAGGAAATCGAAGACAAAGCCAAACGTTTGTTGACTAATCGTTTCTCGATTGCATTTTAAATGGGAAACTTCGAGTGGCCGGAAACGGATGTGCAGTCACCCCGCAAACTCCGCCACTTTCTCAGCTCCAGCAACTAGGATTCAAATCCAAGATTTCCGCTGCCCAGAGTGTTTGTGTTTGATGTGAAGTGAATGTTTCAAGTGTTTCCTCTGCGTTGACATACTTAATGCTGTCATCTATATATGCGCATTTTGCATGAGTTAAGTTTGGATTAATTATGAAATTCATAAAATCAAGACGTGTTTTCAAAACGGTTTAGAAGGAATTGGATTTATTTGCAGTTCTTGGTATTGTATATAGTTGGTCTAATAACTTTAAATAAAATATGCACTAAAAGATCTACCAGAAAGCTTAAGAAAATGTAGCTTAAAATATAGCTAGCTAAATTTGAAATGTTATTCCATAAATTGTAAAAATTTCAGTAAATTCAGTAGCAATTAAACAAAACAAACAGTTGATATTTTAATAACATAATCGTAGTTACTACTTAGGAGTCGTGTTTATTTGACATTCCAATTCGATTAGCCAGAATCGGACAAATGCATCTTGATAAGTGCCACGACACTTGAGGTTTAATTTAATAATTATAATATATAAATGAGTGCCTTAATTACGAGTGATTTCGATAAGCGGCCGAGTCGCGAGTTCCGTTGATGGCCAAAGTAATGGTTTTATTGACGCGGATTAGTTCGCTCGGCGGTATTGTAATCAATGAAAAGCAGCGGTGGGGTGCTCTTCATGCGAATATTTATGGCAAATATATTCCATCAAATTTTCATCAATCAAATGGCCAATTTTTGAGCAAACAACAGTCTCGTTTTCCTCACACACACACACATGGGAGGAGCAATTTTGGTACAACAGAAAACAAAAAGCAGCAAAAAAAAAACAAAAAAAAAAAATTTGCACAAATATTTGCCAACAATTTCGCCGAACAGCGTCGCCATCAACATCATCAGTCTGCCGACAATAAAATCAAGCTGGCAATTTATTTTGGGATTTTTTCCATGACGCTCCCACTCCGAAAATAGCCAAACGAAATCAAAACAAAATTAATAAAAAGAATTTTCATAACAATTTTTGGCGCCCGCATGTAGAACTCACTGAACGGCATGCTGCTGCCTCCGTCATCCTTCCGTCGAATTAAAGCTCTTTTGTCTGTCGCCGGAGTCGCCAATCAAGTTGCATTCACCAGGAGCACCGAATCCTGCATCGGTGGCACAGGCTTAGGAGTCCTTTGTACCGACTGAGCTCCTCGGTAATACAGCACTTGGATGCCATTTCTGAACGCCAATCGAGTTCAGAGTTTATTTATAGTTTTTTTGCAGAAGTTAATGGTTGTGAGTTGGACGTTTTAATAGGATTTACATTTTGCGGTTGAACTCTGATTTTTGCCAGGAAATATGCACAAGATATTTAGATTGGCCAACTTCTTTTGGCCAACTTTTTCTGTGTGAGTTATTTGGTCAATTTGGGCTCAAGTGGTGCTAAACAATTTTCCTTCATTTTATAAAATATTAAATTCAACTTAATAACCTAAGTATCAAGTGGAATACTATTTTTTGTTTAGCCTAATTAAAATGCATGTAAATGGGAAACGTGTGTGAAATTGATCAATTTAAAACAATGTGTGAATTATCAAATTATTTGATATTTTCTAAAAGAAATCTACTTTATATTTATCAATACAACTTTGTTGACTTTTTTGTTTTACTCAGCTAAAGCCTTATTTGTATTTAATGCGTTTTTTGTTTTTCGGCTTTCGTTGAGATTTAATGTTTATAAATGAAATATTTTTGTAGGAATGAAAATTTCAACTAAAATTGCAATTTATCAAATTAAATTCTGCAGCCACAGAAGGGATCAAATTTATTTGCCCAACTGGAATTGGAGTGCTTTCGATTCGACCCATTCGGCCCGCTGTGATAATTTCGGGCTATATTACAAATGTACTTCTATGGCAAAATGCCACCTTTCTACCCTCTTCGCCGCTTTTGTCCTCTTTTTTGGCCATTTGCGTGTTCATGACGCAACGTTTGCGGTTGTTTATGTTTTTGAGGTCGCATATCGTGGTTGGCCAATTGTTATGCGCATTTCGTTTAATTGCACACACTCACACACACATTTACTAACACACACACGCACACACACACATGAGGATTTTGTGGTGACATCGTCGTCGTCATCGTCATTTCGTCCGTTTAGGTGTTAATATTTCAATTAGCAGTCGTTTAGGTTTACGTATCGCCAGGAATTTGACGTAATGCTTCACGCAACTGTTACGCCAAAAAAAGCTCGTAACGCACACGCCATGTGCGCTATGTGGCTATATTTATTTATTTATTTTATTTCATTTACTTTTCGGGAATGCGTCAACTCGATATTTAATGCTTAGTTTTACAACTGTTAAGTTAAGGTGGCCGATTTTATTGCGCATCATCTGGACGATCTGTGGCCAAGTGGTAAGTCCAGCGTAAAATGGCCAAAAGTAAGTTGAAGCGAAGCCAACGAATTAGTTGGCTCAACTTGGCCGGAAAGCGAAGTTCTACGGCTGCCGTCGGAAAAAGTAATTAGTTGCGAAAAATAGGGAGAAACCGAGGAGTAACGGATTCAGTTTTAAAAGTTTAACTACAGATTTGCTGGGAAATTTCTCGTTTTTTTGCAGAAACATACAAATTTATTGCATGCATTGAATGCTCTACCAAAATAATTTAATCCCAAATTATTTTATAAACATACACAAATATCCCATGCAAATAATCTCGAAAAACAAGAGGAATAATCTTAATTAATCCCTAAGCAACTATTCACAAAACTATCCAACAAATAAGGCTCTTAGTTATAATAGCTTGCTTTCGGCTCGGCAAAAAAGCAAATGAACAATTTGTATTTGCCATATAGCATTGTAATCTCTATTTGCAACTAAAAGTACGATCTCTTTAGGCCGTCCTTGCGGACAATGGTCTTCTGGTCGACTAATTTGCAAATAAATTGATTTCAAACTGAAATAATTGCGTGCGGTGCGGGCGAACAAATAAATGAAATTCAATGCAATGGAATAAAATACAGCACTTATTTGATCTCTCAAGAAAATCGGCATGTATAGCCAGTGTAATGCATATATATATATTTATACAACTATATATATATATAAATCCACTATATATATTGTAGATTTTAAAGCATTTGCTTATCATTTTTATTATGAGTTGTAGGCGGCGGGGACAGAAAAACTTTTCAATAATGAATATGCAACAGTAAATGGCCAGCGGAGGTGGTTTTCACAGTGTGTGTGTTTTTTGAACATTTTAATATGCATGGCAGGGCCCGACACATTGCGAAAATGAAAAGAACAAAAGCTGTGGGGCCAGGGGGGATGGGAGTGGTGGATTTTCCCGGGGTGTGTGGGTATGGTGGGGATCTTTCCCAGGGGGGAAAGAAAAACCGCCGGCGGCAAACGAAATAAATTTGTCAGCCATTGCAATATTCTTCTTCGCGGGCCGCAAATGAAACTGGAATGGAATGGAATGGAAAGGCTCTCGAGCTGGTCAATAAATAAATATGCAAAAGTAAAATATATATGTATATATATATATATATGTATAGATATACATATAAATGCCCCCGACTACAGGCGGATGAAAATGCAACGCATACAAGGCTGAAATTGTGCATGAAAAATATGAAAAGACATTTTCGGTTAACGTATCGCCCCAATCCGCCCGCTCCACCATTTTCCTGCCCACCAATTTTTCCGAACCTTTTGCCAAGCTGACAATAAATGTCATTTAGTTGCGGGGAAAAATGGGTCTGGAGATTCTGCAGCTGCTCAGCTGCATGGCGATGCCAATAAAATTTATTTAAAGCAAATTACGGATCCAATGGCCTGCGAATGATTTGTGTCCACCCAGCTTGGAGTTCGGAGGACCTGCGTCCTGCGTAATTCGGCCTGCGGCTAATCGGCCACATGCAGATATCCCTGGGGATTAAGTTCCATTTACAAGTTAAGCCCAATTGTCAGTAATCCGAAATTAAATGTTTTCAATAATTTAGGGCTTTCATCGTGGCGTCTGCTGTCTGCCCAATCATTCGAGGCCAAGAAAAAGGTCAAAAACCCATTGTTTTTATTGAAACATATATATATATATTTATAAAATATATACATATTTATAGCTCGATTAAAAAAACATACTCGTGCATATGCTGCGTAGTCTTAAAGCCCCAAAAAGAGCGATACATTTAAGTCGCCAACTCCAGCAAACATCTCAATTATTTATGGAATAAATGCAGCTCGATTGCGCTTTAATTCTGGGGATTTTAAATTCGTTTCTCTGGCACAAGGGCAACTTATTAAAATTCAAATAAAATGTGTAAACTGTGCGACAAATGCCTGAAATGCTAGATAAGTCTGCATTCAAATTGCATAATCTGCTGCCGTTGTTGTGCGTCTTCATGTGTCTTCGAGTTTTTTTTTTTGTGTTGTTTTTTGCACAAAAAGTTAATTGAGAAGTGCAGTTTAATTTTTGGCCTACAAGTTTTGGTGTGCGAAATCGTTGAGCAATAGTTGGCCAAATGAATTTCACTTATCGTAAGAGCCGGATCAAATGGAATGCAGAGTGCTTTGTTTTGTTTTGTTTGGTGAAAAATGGCAATCTGACGAAATACTTTCAACAGCAAGTTGTTCAATAAAGACCTTTACTTTTAATTTGTTTTCGTTGCACTTTATGAATTTCGACTGTTGTCGATTTTTATTTTATTCATAAAATTTATTCAGAACTAAAACATTTTTATTTATTTGCCATACATTTCAAATTTACAAAATTGGTTTGTCTAAATATTTGTTTTTCACTTTCCTTTTAAGTTGATTTGTTTAATCGATTTTTTTCTAATAAATTTTTTTTTTATTTAATGATAGCATTATTATGGAATAAATGGTTGTTAGAGACTGGATATGTTTGCTATTTAATACAAGTGTATTATTTGATTTTCAAGTGAGCTATTTTCTTAATTATTATAATTGAAACTGGTTTTTTTTTTTAATTTTGGACAATGGCTTCATTAGCTTCGATCTGGGATTAACTTGGTGCCCATACGCAAACTTCTGGGAGCTAGGGGAAATTTCAATTACGCCCGTGACATGACGTAAATTAAGGCCGGAACGTCTAAAAGCCCGGTCAAAACAGAGGTGGGCAAAGGGGGGTGTAACGCTTGATTTGCTCTGACATAAGTGGAGGTCCTGTTTGGAGTTGTTGGACTGGCTGGTCGCCTTATTGTTACGCCTACAACGAAGCTATTCCGGCATTCCTGGCATTCAACATTCGCCATTTGCTGCTCGAGGTTTTCCCAGCCATGTCTATGTGGTCTTTTGCCTCTTTATGTGTTCGTGTGCCTGTGCCTGTGCCTATGTGTGCGTGTGTGTGGGTGTGTGTGTGTTGGCCAACAGCGACGAGTGCATGTTAAGTGCCTTATTATCCTGTTTATGTAACCGTGCAGTTTTGTCCGGGAGAAAGAGCGGTCACATGTCCCGCTGCCGTTGCCCCGTTGTTTTCCATTTTCATGTTTTATTCAGGCCTAGTTTACAAATTGTCGCTCTGTGGAACGTGGCTAGCACGAAATGAATATTTTGAATCCAAATAACTTAAAGGCGGACATTCGGAATAGGACAAGCACTACGAACTCGGACTCCAAATTTCTCAATTCGCCAAAAAACAAAATGGACAAAAATATAAAAAAAAAAAACAAAGCGAGGAGGGAGAACTTGTTGCCATGTTTTTCCACCGCCCAATGTCGACTTTTCGAGTAAATAATTCCGATGCCAGAATAGTTTCAAGTTCACTTTCGACTCCATGAAGTAACTTCAAGCCAAACCAAATTTGAGGTTTCCGAAAATATTTCTACTTCTGCCGGCAGTCTGAGCTTAATTAAAGTGTCTGCTTATTACACTTTCAGCAAGCCGAACAAGTTAAGCAC
Source organism: Drosophila sechellia (assembly GCF_004382195.2). NCBI lineage: Eukaryota > Metazoa > Arthropoda > Insecta > Diptera > Drosophilidae > Drosophila > Drosophila sechellia. Next base: position 9,587,306 of record NC_045954.1, read on the forward strand.
ATGCTAATAAAACTAACCGACATTTAAAATTAACTGCAGCTAGGTGATGTTCTGGAATGTGGGAAAAAGTTTTTTTTTATTTGGAGGCAATGCAATATTTTCTAAAGGCATTTTCATCATAACTCGACTGCAAATGGTGATAAAGCAAAATAAATGACAATTTTAAAAAGCTTATTACCATTACTAACGATCCCTATCACTTTTTGAAGAATTTAGGAAAAATAATTTTTGGGTCAATTTTCGCATTTTTTGTAAGGGGTAACATCATCAAAATTTGCAAAAAATGGCGAAAAAATAGAATTTTCATTTGTGGATACAGTTCGATTTAAAATTTAAATACGAATACAACGAGATATGGCATTCCATATTTAAACAAATATTTTTTACGTTGTGGCAGAAAAACTGATTATTTTATGACCAAAAATCGGAAAAACGGCTTTTTCTCAAAACTTGATATTTAGAAATGGAATTTTCGTCATAACTTCGCTGAGAATTGTCATATAGAAGAAAGAATAAAATTTGAGTAGCTAATTATCACTGCTAACGATCTCTATCACTTTTTGAAGAATTTAGGAAAATCAATTTTTGGGCCAATTTTCGCAATAAATGGCAAAAAATTTAAATATCCAGTTTTAAACACCGTTTTATTGGAAATTTTGTTACGAGCTCAACGAGGTATGGCATTCTATATTTGAACCTTTATTTGGAATGTTCTGACAAAAAACTGATTATTTTGTTCACTAAAAAGACAGAGGATGATAATTTCCAAACCAATAAAAACAAAAGCAGTGCATAAAATGCTAATTTGGTATAACGAATGCAAAGCTGTGAATTTTGAAAAGCAGGCAGAATTGCGTTTCAAATCTCTACTCTTTCGGGGCCAACGGTAGCGTAGAGCACGGCATCGTTGGCATCACTGCCATTATCGGTTTTCCTGGCTTTTTTTATAAGCGATTTCTCGTCGCCTGTATCGTTCGTCCCTCGCCTGAAATGATACAAATTAATAATCTCCATAATATGAATGTTCAATTCAAAAATGAATGCGTACCTTTTTACGGTAGCGACCTTTCTGCGATCTTGATAAAGCCTTCCACGAAACCGCAGCTCTTGATACGATAACGCGTTGTTGTTTTAGGGCTCGATGTTTTCTACGGTATGTAGCCACAAATTCAAAAAATGGATTGATCGAAGCCATTTTCCTTTTTTCTATAGAATATTGTAGATTTTTGAATCAAATTCTAAAAAGAAAAGGAGAGGGGAGTTTAATATGGTATTTATTTGTTGTATAATAACTGTAATTTTTCTTTTTATTTGTAAGAATTTTAAATATCCTGATGTGTCTTACAGCTGTACCAAGTGACGAATGGGGTTCGAATAACCGAATTGCTAGCTGTATACGTGTACTGCAAACCCCACGCCAACTAGATGGAATAAAGTTAGATTTGATCAAAACGACGCCGACGGATTCGCCGGTCAAAAAATAGAATTCGCATTTTTGAACACAGTTTGATTGGAAATTTAATTACGAGCTCAGCGAGGTATAACATTCCATATTCAGGCTATTATTTTTAAAGTTGTGGCAAAAAAACGGATTATTTGATGTACGAAATTTGGAAACACGGCACTTGCCAAAAACTTGATAGTTACAAACGGAATTTTCGTCATAACTTCGCTGAAAATGGTCATATAGATGAAAGAATAACTGTTTTGAACAGCTAATTACCAAAGCTAACGATCCCTAGCACTTTTTGAAGAATTTAGGAAAATTTATTTTTGGGTCAATTTTCGCTTTTTGAAAAGGGGTAACATCATCAAAATTTGCAAAAAATGGCGAAAAAATAGAATTTGCATTTTTGAACACAGTTTGATTGAAAATTTAATTACGAGCCCAACAAGATATGACATTTCATATTTAGACAATTATTTTTAAAGTTGTGGCCAAAAGACTGATTATTTTAGGATGAAAAATCACAAAAATTCATTTTTGAAAGAAATGCATTATAGGCGAACTGTTTGTACAAAAACTTGACTAAAGCCGGTCAGATGTCCGAGAAAATCACTGTTTTGATACGCATATATAGTTTCCCGCTGGTATTTAAATCCTTCAATATTAATATGCGTGTTGATTTTCCTTTTTTTTGCTATGAATGTAAAATCGCATTGGAGTCTGAAGAACTTCTTTTGTTGTTCCGCAACCTCATCCGGAAATCGTAGTTTTTTGTACGGAAATTCTTAATCGCTGATCGATTGCAGTCCTTACCTTTTCCCATTTCGATTAGCAGCTGCTGTAAAGTTTTCCACGACCAAGTTTCTAGGGGCAGCGTACTTTGCCGTAGTTTTCCGTACTTTCCACCGCCCAGCCGAGTGTATTTATCATGATTTAGATCCGGACGTTGAGGAACTTCGGAGTTCGGTGTAGGGATACTACGACCATTGGCGTTTCTATCTCACTCACACTGCGCTGCGCTCTCTTTCGAGCACTTTAGTGCAGGCTAATTACAAAAAGTGAAAACACAATTCATTTTGCTTGTGGTTTATGCGCTTTCCTTGCTGCCACGCCGGCCACGCCCACTTTTCCGCATTTTTCCTTCGGTCGCCGCCTTGCAGCGTTATAAAAATGTTTATGGCTGACGTTTGTTGCCATAAAAATGCGAAGTTGTCGGGGCTACCGTTGCGAATGCGATTACTTGACGACCAGAAAGGTCACTCAGCCGTGGCCATTGAAGCCATTGTTGTTCTGGTTGTTGTTTGCCGTGTCCTTGCTGCCACACCACCCACCATCTATCACCCGCCCACCCACTCACGTGTGCATGTGTGTGTGCGAGTAGTGTATTTACGGCATTGTGTTTGTTAATAACATTTGCAGCGAGTGCATTCCATCTCTGACGTAATGCCCCCAAAGGACTAGACCCCGCACCTCGCATCCTTCGCCATTTAATGGCCAATACAAGATCTGCCGCATACCCTGCGCCAAATACTTGATAGTTGTGGTTAAAGGGAAAAATATATAAATTATAACATAAGAATCCATGTAATGAAAGCATCTTCTATTTCTATATTACTTGTACTTTTAATGACTTCTAGCAATTATTCACGCCACATAAAGCCTGAATTTACATCGTTGCCCTTTACAGGGTACACCCTTGGCCGCAACACCACTCGAAAGTGCTCGTGGCCATGTTGTTCTAATTAATTTAAGTTCCTCCCCGCAATCTAGGCACCGTTCACTCATTTTCCATCGCTCTTCTGGTTTTCTTTGCAGTACTTGGCCGTGCAATTACGCAGAATGCCGTTTGCCTTTTAAGTTGCATATTGTTCGGCGATCTGAGGAGGAGTGCGAGCAGTGCGGACTGAAGCAGAGCGGATTGGACTGAACTGGACTGGAGTGGAGTGGAGTGGAGTGGCGTAGAGCTGAGAAGCGGAAAGGCGGAAAAGCGCGGAAAAGCGGAAAAACGACGAACGTTAAGCAGGCGAGGTGAGGTGGAGAAGAAGTGCCACTGACAGTGGCAGTAAGTTACGGGCCAAGTTTCGCCGGAGTCGCCTTGTCGCTGGCGCAACTGGCATAACTCAGA